>NC_135265.1:94859012-95172282 GCF_051311805.1 Agelaius phoeniceus | reverse complement strand
CTCACATCAGATAATTTTCTTTTAGAAGTTATCTTGCTCTCATGATGAGATTTTTTAAAGAAATATAGAAATTCAGGATTAAAAAATGCAATCAAGAGTACTGTAGAAATGAAGTCCTGTTCAATTGCTAGGGGTTTGTACATACTATATAAAACAAATAATATAATAACAATACCTATGATATAATAATTAGATAGCAATATTATATAAAAATGCAAAAAAAAATCAAATTATTTTACATGGTTCCATTACATTACATGTAAATAAAATTTTAAATCCTGTAGAATACTAAAATATAGTCAGACTGGATAATTGTATTCAGTTTTTTTCTAGGGTGACTGGTTTTCTCAGGCACACAGCTATTGTTAAGCCCAAGTAGCAAGTACTTCACTGATTCATTTTGTGCCTGTAGAATTACTTTTTATTTAAAAGATGCAAAAAAGATTTATAATTTAGCTTAGGGTTGCTTGAAAGACTGCTTTGTTTTGTTACCAGTTTCAAACACATATGGTATAACTCATATTGCTGCAAGTAAAACAAGGCTGACTGTTGAATGAGCATAACACTGTAATAGCAGAATGTCTGCATTTAGCCCTTTTAACTCAGATCTGCTTGCAAGCCAAAATCAAATGGGAAACAATTAGTGCCTGTCAGAAAATGATTTCCTCCTTCCCCCTGAGAAAATACAAAAATGCAAAAGAAAAAAAAGAATAAATTTTCAGATGAAAACTATTAATTTTATTGTGGAGATGCTTTTCCAATGTCTCATGGGAACTGTAGTTTGTATGGCTCATGACCCAATTCCTTTTCAACAAATTAATCCTTAAATAGTCTGTCTCTTGCCCTAAGTCACCCCTACACCCTTCCATGAACACTTTAGCCATAACATGGAGGATTCCATGGTTTGTATAGTGGAAGATACAGAAGACTCCATAAGAGGAACACCATGCATACATGACAGGGAAGATTGTGATTCTGAACAACAACTTCTGCCAAGCCTCGGGGCAAAGTTCAAAAGTCTGGGCAATTTTGTGATTTTGATAAGAAATCACAGATATAATTGTCCTCTCTGAGTCAAAATCTAAATCTTATCATGCTGCAGGCTGTTAAAGCTTAGGACACTCCTCAATTTCTTTTCCTATTTAGAATAAGAGCAGCTAATATTTTGAGGAATCCATCATGACAAACCCTTTAAATAAATCTATTGGATGAATGATACAGAAACCATCCTTCCAAAGCACTGTATACCTAAAATGTTTCAGCATTTCTTGTGAAAGCTAGAGGTATGTGAAAGAATTCTAGGGCCAGAGAACAGAGAACTTTCTTGTGAGTCCCTGGAAGCGTGCTGTATTAAGGCCTTTGTCAACTAAAGCACATTTTGTTGGATTACCACAGAGTACTTTAAAAGTAACATTCTTTCCTGAGGGAGAACAAGAGAAGAACACTACTTCAGATAGGAGTAGTGAGAGGAACATAATAGGTATTATTTTGATTATAAAGAACAGTGGATCTCTATAAAGTCATGTTCTTCTTGGTTTTAGAAAATGGCAAGCCTGAAGTAAATCGAGACAGAGAAGCTTGTTTACAGCACCTTGCTGGCTAGCATCTCTTCAGAAAATTCTGGTGGGCACAAAAACACTCTGGTTTGCCCGTGTTGCAATCAAAACAGCATGGTGATCTCAGCAAAATGTGTCTACTATCTTTTTTTCTTTTAGTAACACATTTACGTATTCCATACCTCTCCAAACAAGACTAGGAGGACCTTGTACCCTTTTCAGCCCTCAAATGTTGTTATCAAATTGTATGACTCTTCTCCCTCAATACTTTGTGTAGTTTTAAAATTTATTATTGGGCATTTCCCCAGTCTGCCTATACCATCTATATTTAAAAACGGATTTTATTTCCTTCCCAGAATCTCCCTGCTTCAGGTTTATATGCTCTATTTGCTCATCCTGACTCCACTTTCCCTATCACATCCACTTGGGCTTCTCCCCTGGACCCTCAGTAGGTGGGCCAGAGGAAAACATGGAACTAAAAACTCAGTTGTGTAGGGTAGCAGCCAGACGTGGTGTAGGACAACACAGTCCCAAACAAGAGAGAGGTATCTCACAACAGTGTCCATGGCTCTACATTTAGAGCCCAGAAGCTCAGCTATGAGGGCACCAAGCCACCTGGACCCATAAGCCTTTGTAGGTAGCATTTGTTGACCCTGCTGTTCAGTGTCCCTGATGTTTCAGGCATAAGGGCAGTGTGGGATTAAGTCTGGAGACTGATTATGCTCTTGCACAACTCCTCATTTTCTGACTGGCAGGGCTGCACAGGCTCAGCAAAATCAGGCAATCAGAGCTCAGCACAGCCAGAAGAGCTTCCCTGGCCTTGACACCCAGAGCTTCAGAAGATGGTGTGGAAATACCATTCCCTCAGCGTTTCTTATTAAGAAACCCTCTGATAACCTCGATGAAAAGAGAGTCAGGCAGTTTGCAAGAAACCAGAGCGATGTAACAATTTCAAGGTGTATTGAAGACAAAATATAAGTCATTGAGAATGGACAATTCCTAATATTACTGGGTTTACTCAGTAATATTAGGAATTAAGAGATCCCAAATTAACTGTGGGCTCCCAACAAAAGGAATAAACTCAACTACTTAATCAGTAAACGAAGATCATCAGCACGAGTTTTCTGTCACCCACAGTATCAGCTTAGGTTTCCAGCCTCATACAGGCTGAAGAACCCCCATGGGAGTTCAGTGAGGGGCAGGACTTTTGAAAAGCTATAAGGACACCAGGGGTTAATTATATTAATACAGGGCACAGACACAGGGCCAAAATAAAGTCTGATTGACAGTGCCAGCAGCTAAGAGGACCACTGTTTCTGGCAGCATTTCTCTCTAGTGTAGTGATGACTCATAGATTTCCTCATCACCTGTTGATAAACCTGGAGAAAACAGAGAGAAGATGTACTTTGTGGCTTTGAGATGCCTTTAGTAGAGAAAATAAGAACAAATGGTCAGAATTCATCTCTAAGATGGAGATGATGTATGTCAAGCTACACAGGTACACACACTTTAGTGGGATTGACCCCAAGGACTGGAAAAAAGGACAGTCTACAAACCATAAATGAGCATGTCTGCTTCAGACATTCCAAAACAAGAACAAGCAGGACCATTGGATTGCACAGTGCCACCTATTATTCAGCATTGCTTAACTCCTGGCTTTGTGGGAGAGTTTCCAGTTACTCGAAACACTAATAAACTTTATTCACAGTGGCTGACATTTTCCATGCCTCAGGCTAAGTGCTTGTGGAATAGTGCAGCCAAAATGTGGCTCAACTATTTCTAAGTATTCAGCAGTCATGCTTATAGCTTGAGAATTACCCAGATTCATCCTTTGCCTTGTGGCCAAAACAGTTGATGAGGCTCAGACACATGTGTTTGTCCATCAGCTTGAGGCTTGGATATGCATTTGTGCCATCTAGAATGTGATATTGATACAACACTTGATATTACGTGGCAGTTTAAAGGGTTTCTTTGGCTTGAGACCCACAAAGTCATTAATATTCCATGAAGGCCACACCAAGTTAGTCACAGGCCAACACCTCATCAACAATTTTGTTGATGCAATGCTGGAGAGAAAGGCCTAAAAAAGATTAAGACTTTTTTTTTTGTACATCGCCATATTTATACTCTTATATTTCTTTGTTTTTAAAGCCAGATTGAATCACTGGCTATGTTCAGACAGCTGTGGAAGGGGAAAAATATGAGCTTAAGTTTGAAAATCCCTTCTAAATCATTGAAGATAGCTTTTCTATGCAGTAAAAATGTGTCGTGAAGTGGAGATCTGTAACTGAAAGGTTAAATTTGTTTTAAGCGTGCTGCAGTTATCAAGAAGCAACTATTAAAACACAGGAAATTCTGACTCGAGGTTAAACTTAAAAGGAACTCAAGACAGATGTTAGGCCATGACTTCAAGGAATAAGTGTTAGTAAGATTTATTGGGCCAAATTCATCCGAATCAAACCTGGTGTAAGCCAACAGAGTTTTTAAAGTTAGTGATAAGAAACCACTGCTATGCTAGATAGATAAGAGATGATGACTTTTGTTTTTCTCAGGTTGTTCAAACAAACTGACTTAAGGTGGCTTGGATATCTTAATCAGTAGATTTATCCCTGCAGAAATCTATATTCCTTTTTTCCTTTATTTTTCTGCCCATTTAAAAAGGTGGGGATTGTCTTTCTTGATCTTAAGCTGGGCACAGTTTCATTTTATCAATTTTATGTATTTTTTCTGGACCTACTTTTCCCGATTTTCTTCCTACATTTTAAAGTGTCAGTTTATTACTATCTGTCCCTGCTGTGCATATGATAATATAGGAAAGATGGAGAAATATTCATGGATGAACCAGTCTTTGTGTAGAAATGCTCATTTTCACCTCCTCCCCATTCTGGAGACCCCTGTGGTTGTTCAAGTCCAGAAATGTGTCCCATGAAAGTCATCCACATTTTTTGAGGTTCAGATTCATAGTCTGAGGTGCTTTCCTGTTAGTGAATAGGAAATATTAAATAGGTGAATGAGATTGGAAAAAGGAGTGCGAAATCCTTGATTGATGAGAGGCCATCTTAAGAGCCTTTTTAATATTTTCATAACATTTTATACAAAAATTATACCATTTTATTACATGCATTACATTTTGATCATGATTTTTTTTCAAGAATCTGAAATAAAATGCAGACATGAAAAAAAAAAGTGGGGGATAATGTATATGCATCAACTTAGCTTCACTTGAAGCATATCTAAACAGCTGTCTCCCACATGAAGTGTTATCCTTCTTAGTGATTGCCAAAAAGAAAAAGAAAAGCCAGTGGTATTAGTGTATAGGGCATTCTAGATTTCCCTGGCACTGCAGCAGAACAAAGAAATAAGAAAACTTGTGCAAAAAAAAAAGAAGAAAGGTTACTCCAAAGCAGGTTGTTCACTTGCTAGCAGAAGTGTCAGTAATTTTTACTGACACAGTCACTTTGAACAGTACAGAAGTAAAAACAGAGAAACACAGGACAAGAAAGATCAAAATATGTCTATGTCTCCAGGATCTTCTTGCCTTTCCTTTCCGAAAAACCCCAGGATATGAATCACATACACCAGGGCCACCAAGCCCTAGCAGCTGATCTCTGCTCTGCTTTCCTGGGAAAGGAGACCTTCTTTTCAAATTTCTGTCAATATGTCACAGGGGAAAAGAAAGCCATGCAAAAATCACATCAGAGCTTTCCCAGTGATGAAGCTTTTTTACAAAAAGCAAATGTTTTCCTTAGAATTATTACCATCTGAGTTATTTCCATGTTGCAGCTGAAGGCCAGTAGTTTGCAAGTGCAAATACTTGGGGGGGAGGAATAGGGGAAGAGGGATCGTTTCCATTTTTGCCAGTGTGTAAATCTTGTTTTCTGCTGGCTGCAGTCACTCTGATGGACTTGCACTCAGTGAAGGCCCCACTGTTTCATGACATGAATATGATTTTGGAGTCAATAATGTAAATGCTTTCTTATACTCAGCATAAGCAGGCACAAGAGCAAATGGTCTCATTTACAGTGAAGGTGATGTTTAAAATAACCATTATATGCTTATCTACCCAAAGCTCCCAAAAGATCTGCATGTGTGTGCCTAGGTCTTTCCTCTGAAAAAGCTGAGAACGTAGTTAAGTCTCCTTGGACTCATCAGTTGTAGTGCTTTTGGCACAGTTCTTCATCACACCGTCCCCTTCTGCCTATCTGTTTTTTCCATTGTCTGCCTACATCATCTGAACGGGTAAATACATGGAACTCAAAACATTCTGTGATTAAAACAAGGAATTCTTTCTCTTGCAGTAAGTAAGGTTAATCATGCTCAGAAATGGGCTCTTAATACAGCATCCCAAATATCTTCCTTGAAAATGTCCTGTGGGCCCTAATTATCTCTCTCCAAATGAAAAGGATTGAGTCAAGAGTTTTATGCATCTGCTTAGATTTCAACTGGATTTTGCTGGTGGTTTAAATAAGCATGCTCATTAGCATCTGTCAGCTGCCCAGACTTATTATTTTATTGCTATGTGTTGATTTGACTTTATTAAGACCTACAAGCCTTGATCCTGCCTGAGAGATGGACTCCAGAGCAGATCTGCCACAGCAGTTACAGTCATCTGCACAGGCTGCATCAATGCCCACAGTCAGGAGTAGTCTGCTGCCCTGCCCTTCACAAGGTTTTCACCTAAAGGTTTTTTCCTTCTTCCTTCCATCAGCTGAGTTTAGAGATTCTGGCTGTTACATAACACTGTTCAAGCATTCCCTCTTCTCCAGTCCTTGAGGGAAGTTGCCCACTCCTTTCTTTAGCTTAAAAGAAAGAATGGATTCCTGGAACCTGGAAGAGCAGATGAATGTTTCTAACAATAAGAAAAATCAACCAAATAAGCAGCATATTCACTCCTTTCCTTGTCCTCTTCTCTCTTCCCTCCTCAGCTTTATCTCCCTTCCTCCCAAGTGAGAACTGCTGATATGTTGTAGAATTCAGGAGCAGCTTGGTGTGTTCCCGACCTGCCCCAGAGCTGATGGCTGTTTGGACTGTGGTATAAATGCTTCTGTGGCTACTCCCAGAACTGTGGCTCCAGGTTTGCAAACATTGTTGTGGGAGAATGGGAAGAAAATATTACCATGGCAGCCCATCTTCTTCTTCCAGACTGGGGAGAAAACTCACTAGTAGTGTTTGGTCATGTTTTTCTAATTCTTAAATAAATTTCTGAAGGATTGCTTGTGGGAAAGGATGAGAGACTAGTGAGTGAAAAATCTGTGCTTGGGCCTTCCAGGTGACTGTGTAATGGAAATGCTCCCTTAAGAAAGGCTTTCACATTATGAGAGCTTTTTCATTTGAATTCTTCTAAAACTTCAACTCACATGGTATATGTCTTCCGTGGACATTGATGCAACCAATCTCTATTTTATTCTGGTCTTTCTTTTCCAGTATTTCTCCTCTCCTTGCTTTCTCTGCTAGGGGCTGAACCTTTCATTTTCCTCTGGCTCCTGTCAAACATTGCCATGATGCATTTTAACACATCTGTTGTCTCCCAAAACTTTGGAGTCTGCTCATACTCTGAAGAAGGAAGATCATCCCAGAGTGTCCTTAGCTGAGAGTCCTGAGACAGGGCTGAGAGGGACCAGAAGGGATATGATCCAAAAGAGCATGCAGGGATCAAAATGCTGTTGAAAAACAAGAGTTACCTGACACTGCAGCCAGTCTGCAGCCCTGTCTTGCCTGCAGCCCACTCAGAGATGCCTGTGATGGCAACAAACTCTTCTCTGGCAATCAGGCAGGAAAAGGGTCCAGCCCATATCTTGTGCCAAGATCAGGATGAAGAGGTAAATGCTGTTTCCTCACAAGAAGTGAAAGCAGCTCCCTATCATCTGCAAAGGGTTAGTTATGATTTCACCACACATCTTCCCTGAGAGACAAATACTCACCAGGGCTGATGAGCTATATCAGCCTAAGAAGAATTAGCATCCATGTACTTAAGAAAGAAATGCTGAAGCAACAGCCTGCTATGCCACTTAGCCTGGGACAATGAAACATCAATGATCTCACATTTCAAGTCCTTTCACCCAGCAATGTTTGCAAGCACTGTCCATTAACCCTCCTCCAGCCCCCCAGTGCCACCTCTAGAAATGATGAAGTAAAATTCAGTTTGAGATCACACTTATTCCTGCATCCAAATCCATCACATATTATAGCCTCTCATGTTAGCACAAACATCCTTTAGAATGAAACTTTCCTATTACCATTTCCATTACAGAATCATTTCATCTGTAATAATTTTCCATCAGAGGCTGGAGAGGAGTCTGCTGCAGCTTTACCTGCATGTTCATACCAAGCACGATTGAGAGATACCATTTTTCTTGGTGTTTGAAACCAACAGGAGGAGGAAAAGGGTCCATAAATACAGGCGATCAAGAGTCTTTTACATCTAGCAGTACGCTGTGAAGCACACCTGTAACAAAATAGGAGAGCTCAAGGGGGTGGGGGGGAGATTTAGGAAAAATCAGAGCAGAATTAATCCTTCAAGCTGAACCGCCTCTGCAGAGCACAACTATAGAGTCCTGCTGACTCGAAGGGCCATTATTCAAGGGTTAAATGTCACTCAAATCAACCTCATTATGAACTGAAGGATGAGGAGGGGCTCAGGGGAGACACTGCTTTCTTATGCATTTACAATTGAGCCGCTCTGGCCTGGAGATGACCCGCCACACAATTTTTAAATTATCTCTGCGCGCTCTGCTTGTTTTGGAAATGCTCTAAATAAAAATAATGGACTGTCTTTTAATAAGTCTCATTGTGAAGATTCCACATATCAAACAACGCAGCGCAGCTTGGAGGCAAGCGACGGGCATGTGTGATCTAGCTGGAAGAGAGACAAATGGTGATGGGAGCAACTCCATCTAGGGACCGCTGACAAGAAAATGGCATTCGCAAACTGACACATCTGTCAGGGTGGAGAATATTGGCACCTGTCACGCAATTTCAGTCATGACTTTTAATAAAGCTGCTTTCCCTTAGGTAAAATTGGAACTTGACTGTAATATTAGCTGCAAGCACGTCTTGTTTTCCCCTTCAGAGCTCTTTTGTACGTGAGACGTTTCAAATGAATCTTAAAGCTGAAGTAATGATGTTTACTACTTCTTTCCTCCTCCCCCCCTCCATTCCCTTTCCAAGTCTGGATTTGAAAGAGATGTTGTGCTGAGTTTTTTTCTTTGCAAAATGTCTCCCCTTCATCTACCAATGCGAGATTTTTTTGTATGTGAGTGTGTGTGCATGCGCGTGTGTGTAGCACTTTTTCTGTATCACTCCTTTTTTTTTTTTTCCTTTCCTCCTCCTTTTCAGCTGGGCTGTTGTTTGAGTGAATTTAGCCTGGGGAGGCATGTATATCATAAAAACTGGGTTGGGATTTGTTGGCTGTCAGTCAATAAATCAGTCAGGGTTTAATTACCAGGCATGTGATGGGAAGCGGTGACAGGCACCAGGTCTGTTGGATAGCATTTCTTATGGGGCAGCAGCTACTAAAAACAAAAAGTTAGAGAGTATGTGTGCGTGAGTAGATGCCGGATGGGAAGGAGGGGGAGAGATTGGGGGGCAGGGGGGAGGAGAAGTGGAGAAGGAGGAAGGGGGAAAGGAAAAGTTGAGGAGTCCTGCAGCTGGAATCCACTATTACAAGAGGAAAAAAAAAAAAAGAAAAAAAAGTTTTGTGTTCTTAAAACAAAGACTATGAGTCTCTACTTCAAGACAAAAAATAAGGTTTTTGAACTGAATTTCCCATGTTTTGCTTGAAATATGTCAGCATGTTCCAAGTGTTACCTGATGCCTGCATTAACTTATGCTGCACTAAAGTGCACCCCTTTGTTTAACACTTGCAAACATTTTATCTGAAATATTTTTTTAAAAGGAAAGAAAATAACTACAGTTGAGAGAACACATAGGGGAGATGGGGCTGGAAGGAGCTGGAAAACTATTGTATTACAAAATGACATAATGTGTTAAAGGATGTTTCACAAAGTGAGAGTAAAGTTTTTTAATAAAATATGAAGGTTATATAACATTCCCAATGAGGAAATCAATAAAATTTTTTTCCCCTTTTCTTTTTCCCCTCCTTCTTCCCCCTTTTTGGAAGTTTTCCAGGATGTCGGACCATGGAAATCATGGACAGTATTTTTTGCAAAGGCAATTCATTCTTGACATGGTTTTTATTATTGACTAGTGATGAGAGATGTCATCTTCTTCCTGTCATATGCCATGAAGCATTATGTGGAGATTCTGCAGGATGTTTTGACTGAAAAGATGCTCTATTTTCTTTTAACTATCCTCCTGTGGTGTGTCTCAGTGTGTGTTTCAGAAATCTTTTGTCCATTTTAATGCATTATTGGCAATGGACACAAAAGTCTCTGTCTTGAGGTAGTGTAGCTGCTCCTTGCCTGGCAAGGCATTTGTCCATGAACATGAGGGAGAACAAGGCATTTGTGAGAAGAGGAGGAAAATGTTCAGCAGAAGAAGAATGCATTACAAGTCAGCTTCAGCTGGTGAAAATTTAGCTGAAAAAACGTATTGGTTCGAAACTTATAGAAACTTCTGAACACAAAAAAGATGTAAATTTGCTGTATTTAGATGTCTAATTTAAATAGTTACTTTATTCAAGAATAAGAAAAAAACCCTAAATGGTTCTCTCAGTTGGCTGGACTCCCATGCCAACAACCTGTTTATCTGCTTGTCTGGTTGCTCCCCAGCTGCCTCTGTGACTTCACCTGCGTGATTCTAGATGGCCAGAAAGACTTCCCAGAGATCACCTGCAGGATCTTGTTGCATCTATACTTTAAATTGCTCCTTTCAGGTACAGCTGACTGCATGTAAACTTTCCATTGCTCCCCCTCTACCCTCTGTCAACTTTTGCCGCCACTCTTAGTCGGCAAAATCCTTGGAGCAGAAAAATTTCTTCTTGATTGCCTAATCAGGGCCTAGCTTACAGTGTGAACTACTATAAATGTGTAACAATAAGCCCAGACCTTGCCCCGTGTACATATTCACACCACATGGGGTGCAATACCCGGGGTGCAGAAACTGTCTCTTAATTGTTTTCACTGAAGAAGGAGAAGCTGGAGAGGAAGAGAGAAAGTTCCAGGTGGGAAGGGATACAGCCACATAAAGCCACAGTTTCAATGGAAGCTTTTGTGAATATTTCCCCTTTAATGACCTTTCCTTCCCCATTCCTTCCCTTTCCTCTATCTGTGATCCGGAGACTTTGCAGCAGAGAAAAGCAGTTTTGAAATTCATGCCTTACTCCCACTTACATAAGCAACCAGCAGCACTGGCTTCATCAGTCTAAAAAGGCCTCAGTCTTAAAAGTCTTGTGGGTCTAAAGGAAAAGAAATATTTTTATTTAAACCTTCTCTTTGGAGTGGCTTGCTCCATTCCCTAACTCCACATTGGCTAGATGCAGTTTTCTCTCAGACTACTGGAAATTCCTCCGGTGTCCTCCCAGAGCTAGTATTTCCAGCATCAGTAAGACTTAGTGTAAACTGAGCAACGGCAAAACACTTTTTAAACAGGCTGTCCAGCAGCAGCAGCACCTTGTGGCTGGTAGGAATCCAGCCAGATCCCACAGAGCATCCCACCAGGTCCTGCCATCAGGGCCCTGGCATCCTTGCCCAGCATGCAGTTTAATAAATCAAGTTTGCCCTTCATGGGATGACTACCCTAAATCTCAGTGCCCTGTCCAGAACTGAAGAAAAAAAGTCCAAAAGGACTCCAGTGCCTGATGGCACATAAAGCAGGCTGACCTCAATGCAAAATGCTTCCCAGCAGCAATACAGGTCTGCTCATTGCCAGTGGTGTCTGAGAAAGAGGGAATCAAGGAAACAGTTTCATAACTGGTTTAATCTCCTACTACACACCAAAGCTACATGAAAACCCACTGGGGTTGAAGCTTTAAGCCTCATCTTAACACAGAAATAATAATGGGACCAAAGCAGATCGACTCTGAAGTTGTAAGTCAGAATCCACCTCCCAAATGAGTCGCTCTGGCTATTAATTCAATACAAGAATGTCAAATTATAATAATCTTTGCCAGAGGTCACCCTATATTAAAACAGCAGCTCAACAGACATAGGATAAATACCTCTTAATAATATAGGAAAGCTGATTTTTTTTTCTTTTTTTTTTTTTTTCTGCCAATAATTAACTTTACTCTCCAAACATTTGCATCTGCCCTGTTCTTCTTGTATGAGCGTGGGGATCAGGTTCTCTAGTGTGGAGTTCAGCTTAATCACAGGCCCATGTGGAAGCACTTGTAGTGTCCCTGAAGAAACACCAATTTTAGTTAGTAAGATTTTACACTCCCCATTTTCTGCTTTGAGTTTTGGAATAAAATCCTTTCAGTATTTCTACTAGCTTTAAATCACAATCAGGAATTTTCCTGGATTCCCACTGAAAAATTTGAATGTCCATGTCTCTTCAAGTTTTGTTGTCAGAAAAAAGTCACCTCCCTCTGCCTTCCAATGACAGAAAATGTTTAGTCAGGCCAAATAACTCCTTAGCTACCCAGTCTGCTGCAAACGGTTACAATTTGTCACAAGGAGTGGAGTGATTTGGATGTAGTAAACCAGTCCAAGCCTGCCTCTGCAAGACAGGAAATGTGCCAGAAGTAGAAGTGAACAAGGCACAAACTTTAGAAGCAGGTAAACTTTCCCCATTGCCCCACTTACCTGCAAATGTTCACTTTTCTTGACATTCCCAGGAAAACGGGGCTGCTTGTTTTCACTCTCATTTGATACCCACTTGTCATATTCAAAGAAAAAGAAATGTCTGATGCATTCTGCATATGGACCAAAGGTTTCCTTAAAAGAACTTCTTTCTTGAAATATATTTTGCACAGATCTGTTAGCTGAAGGATCTGAGCCCTGAACTGAAGTACTAGTGCTGCAGGAGTAGATTAAAGGGCCCAGGACCAATCTCCTGGAATTCCCCAAAACCAAGTGCATTAATTGATATTTATTTAGGGAAGTGTGTGATGGCCTCTAGTGGTGCACACTGTCGACAAACACTGAAGCACCACAGCTTCTCTCCTGTGTTTTTTGAGTGGCACTGGGAGAAAAGTGATGTGGCTGTACTGACACTGGTGTGTTGCTGCCTCATGAGTAACAAGACAGCCCAGTGACAGACAGGGCCTGTTTCCTTTACAGGGCCTGTTTCCTTTACAGCTCCCTCCTTTACAGCTCCCTCCTTCCCTTCTCTGTGCACTGAGGAGGAGGGTGCACAGCACACGCTGGGTGAAGTGCACAAACTGATACTTAGCAGTGACACATTAAGTACCACAGACTTCCCGTGAACACACCACCGTGTTCCTGTGTCCAGCATCAGGGAATAAAACCAGATTGACTTCATCACAGTTTTCTTTTCCTGCTAGCCCACCAGGCTCACACCATGCTCCAAAACAAAAATCTTGACTTGTTTGTTGTTTTTTTTCTGCAGGGTTTTGCCCCTTTATCGCAAACTGGTGATGGCATTATCAGATCAAGGCCATGACAGGAATATCACGACTACAGGACATTTCCTCCCCCCCATCAGATGGACTGAACCTGAACAGCACAAACATGCCAAGGCTCCTTGCTGTGAGTGCAGCCTCTACCATTACTATGGTGAACGTGATAGCCATTAACTAATCGTCATCAGAAAAAAATATAGCACTCTCTCCCTCCTCCACTGCACACTGAGGCACATACCGTATAAACATCATAAAGGACACAGTGAGAGAGAAAAAACACACTAGAGGCCATACTAAACCACATATAACCCTGATCTGAGAAGAGACTGTTATTCAAAGCAGTGAAAGCTTTCATATACTGTATGGCCATAGAGTCCGATGTTTTCTCAACAGTTTTCTAAGCAATAATACATAGATAAAGAGGCTGGAATCTGCCATCCCCTTTATAACATATGCACGTCTATTTATGAAGACACTTAAGCATGGATTTAGTAAGTCCGAGACAAAGCTCTAGAGGCGGCTGTCTCTTTAAATCCGTCTCCTACCAAGTGAAATTTGTGGCCCTGATGAATGGCAGAGCAGAGTCATCCATAAAAGGGCAGAGGAAAATCACACTCATTTGCATACAGTAATTATTCTCTGAATCGGGCCACCTTTATTGCTGCCAGAAAATCTACTGTCAGCATCGCTCTATAGATCATGTTGGAAAAGCCCGCAGCTGAGGAGCGGGGTGGTGGCGTTGGACACACCGGCTGGCACCCCAGCTGGCCTCACCACTGGGACAGGTCGTGCTTTGCCTCACTCCCCACCCAGGGCACCCACAGGTCCATCTTCTTTTGGGTCCTGGGTATTTTCAGCAGAATAGCAGCACAGCAGGTGGGTGAATATTTGCCCCCAGATAATAGGTGGTGGGAGCCATGCAGGGTGGCTGGGGATGTTCCCAACCGCACCAAGACTGGATATTTTTCACCTTTTTTTCTTCTCATGCGACATCTTCTTTCCAGAAAAATAAAATAAAGGAGAAACATTGTATGAGCAGAGTAACATCGCATCACCTTATCGTTATGATACTATGCTTATGCTCCTGTTTGGCTCTACATCAGTGAGCACCAGCAGATTAGAAAAGGGAAGAGCTGATTGGCATTTCAGCCTGCTGGCAGGAGCAGTAAGAGGGGGAAAGGGCACAGCCAGGGACTGCACAGGCAAAACCAAATAGGAACCCTGAAAAATGATCTGTGGGGCCATAATCTCATCACAGCACAAACAAACTTGTCACCTGTCGGGGTCTCCTGTCCCAGGTCTTCTGCTGAGGCCCTCCAGCAGGTGGGCCTCAACACACAGCATAAAAGCAGAGTTTATTCGGGTGCTGCCCTTGGATAGGTATAGAAGAGCACCTTCCCACCCATTTATGTCCATCTATTTGCAATGCTACCAAAAACTGAAGTCTGATAGAAGCTCTGTGACAAGTATATTCTTGGCAGGAATCCAGTTGGGATCACGCTTCCTGTAAAACCAAAACCTGACATGCAGAAAACTCTCACTCCCAGTAATGAATCGCAAAGACGAGAGCAGTTTGGAGCTGGAAGCGACAGCAGCAGCTTTGGTGCCAGCACTGCAATTTGCCACACTGCAGAGCAGCTACCACCAGACACAAGGGCTTTCCACCACTGCAACAGCTGGGAACAGAATGCTGATGGCTCCCATTTTGCAGGACCTGTCCACTAGCTCACGAGTGTTTGCACACCAGTTTTTGCATTGGCCCAAACTCACAATCAAATGTATATTTGAATTTCCTGTTTAGGGTGGCTGCAAGAGACTTTAGGGAGTCTGTGTGGGTATGGGCTCCCCATGAGAGTGGATACAAGGATTTAATGGAAGTCATTATCCAATGGCACCACGGTAGCCCACAGCATCATCAGTTAGTCAATGTTTGATGCAATATTGAGTCCATCCTTAAAAGGATACAATTTTGTGACCTGTAAGGAAAGCAACAATATGAGACTGAAAAAAACCTAGAAGTCTTGTGTTCAGATACCATAGATTGCATATTCTGTTCTGTCCTAGGAGGGCCAGACCTAGAGGCAAAAGGTCTGGAAAATAGGTGGTGACTGCCCAAATACCATAGTAATGTTGCTTGCATTTCATGGATGTTATGTTGGTGAAAAGCTCTGATATCAGTGGGTACTGGAAACACTATGTATGAGAAAATGGAGTACACTTGAAACTTCATGGGTGAGGAGTGTTTTAAAACCCACCCTGAACAAACCTGACCCTAATTTTGCTATAGGCAGAGAATTAGTTTATCAAAACTCTGCCTGACATCACTGAAAATAATTTTTACTTGACTGACTGGAAGCATCCTGAAGTTGCAATTTTTCTCTACACTCCCACTCCAATTTAGAGACCAACTGAGGACCTTTAATCTTCATTTAATTTGTGATCTAACCAAACACTTGGGGTTTCCAAACAGTCACAAACAGACAAAAAGCTTTCTTACAGCATTTTTATGACTAAGACAAAACGAAAACTTCATGATAAAGCACAATGGCTTTTCAATGTTTCCAGCAGGTACTTTCAGCATTATCATATCATCCAGACATGGAATTACTGAGTCAGGTTAAGTAAGGATGTTTTTTTATCCTACCAGAAATACTGAACTGTCACAGATTTTGTTAGTGAACTGTTTTATACTTCAGTTCTATAACGAAAGTTTCAGTCAAAGCAGAACCTAGTCTTTTACCCAATAAGTTAGAGGTGATGGAAAGCCATTTTGAATTAGACAGTATTTGCTGTGCTCAGGTATATAAAGATTATATTTATATGGAGAGAAAAATATCTGCAACGTACCATGGCTTTGTGAATCTTCATTGGCCTATTTAAAACAGACTGTATTTCACAATCCTGTTTCCAGAGCAGGCATCTGTCCACATCAAATCCACTAATTTTTTCCTTTGTCCTTTCTCTGATTCTTCAGGAAGGGAGTATAACAAGCCAGACAGAGAGACCTTGTCTAAAGCAAATTCCTGCTGACCAAAAGATGTCCTTCCATGTGCAAGAGGAAGGCTTTTTCCTTGATCAGGCTGGAAATAGGTTATTTTGCAAATATTAAAGTAACTTGAATAAAAAGCAGTAGAAAGGCAAAGAAAAAGGAAAGAAAAAAACTACAGAGAAAGGAAGTCAGCATTGCTGAACAGTGATACTTCACCTTGCCTAAAGCTCTGTCAAAGTACCTGACCCCTTACAGATCTAAAGTAAAATCTTTTAAATGATGTAAGGGATATAACTTTTCTTTTAAGCAAGCAGCACAAGCTCATGGCTTTGCTGTTTATTAGGGGACGAATCTTCCAATATTGGCTTGCTGAGATGAGCACTTATAAAACCACAGAAATATATGTGTTTGCATTCCTCTTCGGGTAAAAATTTGTCAGAGAAGGAAGACATTAAACCTGTCACCTCGGATAAAGATCAGATGTTTGATTTCAAACAGAAGAAAGCAAACACTCCACTACAGGCTCCATTAACCCCTTGAGTACCCCATGGAAACTGCTCGATGGGAAGGGCAGCTGGTACTGTCTGGGTTGTGGACTTGTAGCTGCAGAGTTTTCTTGGGGAACATGTCAGATACCGGCTATTTCTTTCTGTCTTTCCAGCAGTTGCAAAGCAGAGTGCATCTGCTGCCTGCAGAAAGGGGTTTGATTCAAAACTGAAACTAGCTTAGATATTTGTATATAGTTCTAGTGCCACTTGCTGGGTCTGTTTTTTTGGGTTTTTTTTTAATGTACTTTCAGAGCATCTGAAGCAGAAGCAGCACTCAGAACCACTCCAATAAAGTGAGAGAACTAGGGTATCATGGAGATCTCTTGGTTATTTCTCTGGCAACAAGGGGCTGCATTTTTTGTACACTTAGACATATATCCAGGTTACAGCTGTTCAAAATGTCCACTGGAGTGGCCTTACATTAGGAACTAAAACTCTCTGGAAAATCTATTTATGGTAATACCTGGAATTTTACTATAGCTAACTGGCCTAGAGTGAAGTAAATAAACTTTACTGAAGAAAAAAGAAGAGAAAAAAAAAAAGCAGAAATCAACCTGTTTCTAGACACCTTCATGCATAAAGTCGGGGGTTAAATCATGCAAAAGAGAGGCATAATAAAAAGTGCTAATAAATATTTTCATCTGGAAAATCTGATCCATGCAAGACTGGGAATGTAACTATGAGGCAAACTTTTATGATCTCCAGTTCGAGGCAGATCATGTGGAACATTTGGAAGTATGTGAGATCATGCCACACAAGTGTTTGCTATATTAATCAAACAGCACAATAGTTGCCTGGATACCCACATCATTTCATCAGCTGTGGTGGCCTGTTACCAGTTTTCAGAAAATGAAATGTGACCCCTGAGGACTGTAATTGGGTGAGTATAGTAATTTAGGAACGTTCAGGGGATCTGGAAAATCTGTCCAGCCAATTCACTTACAGCCAGCCATGGCAGAAGGGTATTTCAGCACCAAAGAATCACGCATGTTGCCTGTTATCAGTGCTGATACCCAGTTCTTTCCCTTTGCCTCTTTGCTGCTTGGTGCCAGTTAAGATGAACTCCAGAGTCTTAATGAGACTAGAGATAATTTTGTTTAATGAAGGATTAAGGCAGTGCTTTAGAACTCTTGAAAAACGGGTGGAAAAAAAAATAAAAGCCAGTTCTGTGCTGGCAGAAACTGTGGTGCATTTGCAATATAAACTGCTGTATCCTCTTACACAGAATGTTTGTTGTGATACAATTTGAAACATAAAGGGCAGTGATCTCATATTTTAGTGCAAGAGACAAAAGCCCTTCTGGACTCATCCAAGCTTGTGGCATTTAGTTTAACCCAGTGTAACCTGATCAGTTTTGAGGCAGGTAAACTGTGTGTATGTTTTAATTACAGCTGGGCTATGTAACCAGTCCAAAGTTCAGGTCAATAGAGTGATGAATTCTCTAGCCACACAATCTTTAATACTGGCTGGGCTGGTTATTAATTTTCTTTATTTGTACTGTTAAAGACCTATATAATTTGTAGCTTTGATCATTTGTTTTTTAAAAGCTCAGAAATGCTCACCCACTTTAATCAATTCATTTTCGTGGGGTAATAAACTTATTGTGTGCTCTTTACATAATTTATACAGGGTGCTATTATTTACATATCTCTTATTTATTCTATTTCTAGTAGGCTATAAGGCTTCCTATTTCTGTGGCAGCAGATTGCATTAGATGCATGATATAGGAATACTAAAGGGCAGAAGAAGACCATATGCTCCATCATAGGCTGCATTTTAATCCCTGAAATACCAAATCATCAGCCTAATCCTTCCAGTTGACTCAGGAGTGGTCTGTTACAACCCTGAAACTGGGATGGAAGACAAAAGAAGGCACAGAGCCAGAACTTCTGCTAATGTAAATCAGTGTGCTTCCCCTGACTTCAGCAGTAACATCTTTGACAGCAGCTGAGGTTTTACCCCAGATTGTTTGGCTCAGTGGTGTCAAAAGGAAAGGTGGGCTTCTCAGAGCCTGTTTTCCAGGTCAAACACTGGTAGCACATTATTCAGAGGCAAACCAAACCTTCTGAAGTGTTCTGAACACTGCTAGATGCGTATTGCTGTAAAAGGTTTTAAAAATTTAATATGCTTTTCTTCAAAAAACTCCTCCATGGTCTTTTCTAAACTCATCCAAGCAGAATGCATCCTTCATATTGTATGAAGATGGCAAAAGTGGCAATATTCCATGTTCTGATTAGTACCCATCTGAGAAGCTTGAATCATACATACATACATAGAATCGTAGAATGGTTTGGGTTTGAAGGAAACTTTAAAATCATCTCATTCCAACCCTCCTGCCATGGGTAGGGATACCTTCCACTAGACCAGATTGCTCAGTTATTTACTGTTTTGTAGGGTCAGTCATAAGCTTATAGTAAAGAAAACTTTTCTGCCAAAAAACTTGTGACAATAGAAAGGCTTGCTTCAAGATGGTTTTGTTCTGCCAATTGTTTCATTGAATGCTGCCACTCAGCTAGAAAATGCTCTGGCAAGCATGGCTGTACATTTTAATTGTGCTGCCACAAATTGCCTCTTTCCATGATGATTCCAGCTGCAGTGGATACCCTATTGGCATTCCCTTGGCATGTTACCCTGGAAATTTTCAGTTGGTTGTACTAAGGTGAGCCATCTTCTCTAACCTTTTCTAAGAGTACTGCGGTTGATCATTTGTCCTTCTGCAACACCATTCCCAAGAAGCTATCCTATCACACATGGCAGCACTCTGAACTAGCTTAGGCTGATTCAGTGGGGAGGCTGTCTCTAAGAATATTTCAAAAGAGTTAGTATCAGGCTGCAGAGACACCACAAGTGCAACTTTTCAAAGTGAAAAGTTGCTGCTTCTCCTTCAAGGCTCACCGATAGCGTCCGAGTGGGAATTAAGCCGTACACTGATACTGTACATGATTAGCAGCATGGCTGTGGGATGAGAACAGTTATGTACTGGATAAATTTAGGATGACAAATTTGCATGTAAAACCAAAGATTCTTCTCAAAAGAAAGAAATCAATGAAGATCGGTCCATCCGATGGCAGGTTGCCTAGGCTATCCGTGACAGCTAACACAACTTTAAATAGTCTGTCTCAATGTATTTGAAAATGTTTTGGGAATGTATTAATAAAAATTACTTACTTTTTTTTTTTTGTATGAATCATCTTGGTGGTGAGCCTTCTGAGAAACAGCTGGGGAACAGAAAACCTTTAACGGATTTTGTAAATATTCTCAGTTCCGAACTGTATGTTATTTTATTGATATACCCTCACTCCAGAAGGCAGATTTCACTGCAACAAGATTTTTTTACCCCTAAGAAAAAAAGGAAAACCTGAAACCAGAAGATGGGTGCATAATGCATGGCTCCTCTGAGGCAGACATTCCTACAGTTATTCAGAGTTTCTGCAAAACAGTATTTCGTATTCTCTGTACTGGAGAAGAAAAAAGACTAAATTTGAAACATCTCTCTGCTACTGTGCACCAGTAACATTCCAGCCTTGATGCATGGTACTACAAAAGTGAAGAAAACATTAATGAGTAAAACCAAAATTTTAGAAGCTACTAAAAGTTATGCTGACCAAATAAATACTCCAATTAATACAGTGCTCAAAATAAAAATGCTAATAGAGGGATGGCAGTGGAGAGGTGGAGAGAGAAGAAAAGATATGTTACACTGCATTAGGAGTCAGGTGATTTTTTTGATTTTTTTTTTCCTCTTTAGGTAAATTTTTAATGAAGGGGCTGTGGTCTTGGAAAACTTTCTTTTCAGAGAAATGCTTTGAACTTCTCTATTCATTTTAGCCAATTAATTACTTATTAATTCAGTTTACTGAATGTGTTGGATATTTTTGAGTCAATATTTGCACAGATTATTTAATCCCCCCCAAGTCATCTGGTATTATATTAGTAGTTTTATGGAAGTCTTCAATGGAACAATAAGAATTAGAAATGGTTTCCTAAATATGTCTGTAAGAAAGAAAAATCACCAGTTGGAGTTTTTGCAAGAAAATCATCCACAGATCATGACTCAAGAATTCTCGCAAAGACCTTTTGAAATATATTTTCTCTCTTTAGACACATACATATTGCCATCACAGCAGTTAAAAATAGGAGTTCTTACAGAGTTTATGTTGTGAAAAGAGATTTTTAAGTAATAAAACTATATGATCCAAATTGAATTAAGTTTCTTCCCACTTAAACAGTACAATAGTAAAACTTTTCAAATGCTAATTGGACACTTGATTTTTGGATGCTCCACATAAGCCCTTTCCATAGACCTGATCTTTAAAAATCATCATACTTTAAGAATCATATCCATTGTAAAAGCTCCAAGTTAGGTGTCAAAGTGTAAGGACCTAGAAAAATATTATTCTGTTCTGTAAATATTACCATTCAATGTCTTGTGGATTCATTCATAGCAGCCTGTGTTTTCCATTTGTTTATATAAGTATATAGATATATGCATATGCACATGTATGCATAAGTGCTTATTTGTGTGTTGGGAGTACAGAAAAAAATTAATTTTGTGGACAATCATATTTGGTTACATTATGTGCTTAAGTGGTCACACTGAAATTTCTCAAAGTGGCAAGACTTTCCCACAAGGCCCGGTCAGTCCAGAAGCAACATTAAATATAGATAAAATACACAGAAAGGACCAGAAAACCTTCTCAGTGATGCCATCCAGGTATCTGCTATTCTTGACCAGTGTTTTAAGAGTCATTTGCAAATATATTGATCATCATCTTAAGACCAGCTGAAATTCTGATTAGTGTCTGGTCAGAATCTCATTTCTCTGATGACTAGCAATCTGAAAATATCTGGCCTACATTTATTTATGCCTAGATTTATATTCATTTGTTCTTGTCTCAGCAGCTTTTACATATGTATTTTGATCCTTGTAGCAAACACATTTTTGGGGGCAGTGTGGGGGGATGTGTGTGTTTTCATAAGACTTCAAAGGTTACAAAAGTGCAGCTACAAAAAGCTTACAACTCATCTCCTTTGTCTTTTGTTCTGTGCTTTCTAACCAACATTAACATGCAGAAAGTTGCAGTGAAACTCTGAGCACCACAATGTAACAGTACCCTGTCACATCTGGGCATTGCAGAAATATCTAAATGAACAAAAGGGTATCACTAAAGGACCAACCTGGTGATTTGCTCTTCTTGAGAGCAAATAACCCCTTTGCTGTTCCCCAGAAACTCCTTTTGTATGAAGGTGATGCTAGTCAATAACATTTGGTTGCCCATCTCATTTGTTCCGTAAGGCTGTGCGAACCTCCCTTAGCCAAGTAAGAGAAGTGAAACCTCCCTCTCTGCTCCATCACACCCGGCATCATTTCTGCCTCACATTAATCCTCTGATGGATTCTCCAAAGCTCTCGCTTTATCTCCCTATCTTAGCCCCTTGGTCTGTCCTAATGCTCTTAAGAGCATTCCCTTTCTGTGCCCTGGCAAATATCCTTACAGTTTGCCTGCAGCTGGGGCAACATGCTCACTCTGAGACTAGCCAATCCTATCTCCATTCTCTATTCTGGTCCATCCAGGAGTAAAGTTCACCATTTCATACCAATTACCCTCTTTCCTTCATAGAAGTCTGTTGAGTGCAAAGCCAGGCTAACTTTCCCATCATTCAAATTCATCCAGACCAAGCCAAAATTCTCTCTGGCTCTCTCACTGCATTTTCTTCACGTGTCCATTTTCTCCAGAGACTGGATTACCAGCAGACTTTGCTGTATTAACAACAAATAATAAATAAACCAAGTAATTAAAAATTATATTATAGTCAAATTTTATTATAGTCAAAAATTATATTATAGTCCAAATTTTTGGATGTCACAATCTCAGACTTCTGACATGTCAGAGTTTGAAGATGTATAAGCTGAGGAGGGAAATGGTAAACAAAGAGTGCTTTGGACGCTTAAGTTCTTGGCATGGAGAGCTTTTAGCGTGATGTTTTGGCCAGACCAGCATCATTCAGGGGGTGATCTTCTACCTCAATTCCTGCTGAAGTTGTTTGGCCATAACTAGGGGGGATTGTTTCCTTTCTTTTCCAGATGTGGACAAGTTACCAGAGAAGTGAATATACCACAGGCCATAAAGTATTCTGCTCCCTTCTTTTGTGTCACCTCTGATATGATCAAGCTAACTAATTCACTCTGAACATCCATTATTACACTGATGAGGTCTGACTGGCTGCCCTTACTGATTGACAAGGAAAAATGAGCCTTCTGAATGTGGTTCTAATCTATATGCCAGACAGTGAAGGAGAGAGAAGAAAAACGCAAGAGGAAAAAATTAATTTTGTCTCTTTAAATTTTGGAAATTACAAAAATTATGTCTCCAGGTTTTTAATTTTCAATTTACAGATGTGGTGAAGTACACTGAGTCACTTGACCTCTCCAAGAAGCAGTCTTGTCCTGGCATCCTCATAGGTATCTGTGTCCATCTGGCAGAGATATTGCAATTCAAATCTCAAACTCCAACTGACTGCTGAGCTGTGAGCTGCGCTTCTTTTGTGCATCCTGTCATTTCCCCCTCCCTAGCTTCAAAAGATTTTGAAAAATGTAAAGGGAACAATATCATATGGTGAATTCTGTTTATGTGGCATGGCTTAGTCATCCTTATTTACATCACCCTGTCACCTAAACAGACCTATTCACAATGCATAGCTGTCACTCAGCCTGAACCTTAGATTATTGTTAATGTTTACAAAGGGATGGTTATGCAACACTACACAACTGTACATCAAATACAGATCTCAAGGACAGCAAAGCTTCGTCCAAACTGACCTAAAGACTCTGGGATTTCTGCTCTGCATACTGATTTATCTGATTACACAAGATAAAAAATACCACTAACATATTTTTAAAAATCTATTTTTTTTAATATGTCCAACGTTTTTCATCCAAGATGTCTTTCTTCCCTCAAACATGCTGTGTACTCAACCTCTATGAAAAGAGATAAGGTCAGGTTTGCTTGCAAATAGAAGCATATACTTTAATTTCTGTATGAAGGGACTATAGCAATTTTGCAGACAGGAAACTCTGGAGCAGTGGAGTGAAGGACAGAAGATTCAATGGCCAAAGAAGCTTTGATAGAAGAGCAGCTTACACCATTGGCAGGAAACATAAATTTAAAGTTTAAAATCAAATTGATTATTATTAATCTGAAGCCCTGGTCTGATTTTCTATCCTGATGCCATTCAGTCTCTCCTCCTCACCTCCCAAAACAAGCATACCCATCAGCATCAAGAGGATACAGTGGATGGCCTGGAGCAAGCTGAGGCAATTCATGGACTGAGAAACCCAAAGCTCACATAGAGGCAGTGAGGCATGTCAGAAAGAGGCACCTTTCCAAAGTTAAACTGACTCTTCATAGTGCCCAGATCTGTCCCTAGAGGCTGCTGGCAGCATGAAGCAGCCAGTAGACAGCTCTGCCACATGGGTCAGGACCTGGCTGGTACAGCTCCAAACCTAAAACTGTGTGAGAAAGCCCATACAGTTTGTACGGGTAGCTGTGGGAGAGGATTAGGGACATGGGTTTTCCTTCTTCCTTTACAAATGCCGAGGAAAACTGTCCCAAGTACTGGCCCATCCAGTCCTGTAATAGTCAACACAACAGACTCAGCTGGTCTGTTGAACCCAGGATTCAAATGGGACATTTTTCCTTCACACCCTCAGTAACAATTTTTCCTTCACCATCCTCAGTAACAATAAAGGACAAGCAATGACATCAGGCATGACTCTGCAGCCTGACTAAGAGCTCTGCCCAAATATCATCCTGGACTTTAGAAATAAATTCTTGGTGATGATACTTATGAAGAAAGAATCTACAGAGGGTTTTCCATCAAGTGTGCATCAGCCAATATTCTGTATCTCAGTTTGAATAAAACTGTAACTGGTGTTACAAAACTGGTGGTTTTGCTAAGGCAAAAAATTCTTTAAAAAACCCCTCTTATCCAGTCCTTGTTTAGGTTATCAGCCATTTTTATTTCAAACAGGTCTAGAAGAACAGAAGTTAAAAGCCTCACAGCTGTGTGTTCTGAACATACACAAGAGATACACAGGTGAGCTAAAGGGAGACTATTAATAAAAATGCTCACAAACAAGTGTTACTTAAAAAAGGAAGTGTATGTGTCTATAATTCAGCTTATATTCTTGCCCAAATTGGTTTGGCATAGGGGATTAGGGATATATAAAGGCTCAAATCCTCAGCTGTTATCAACCTGAGCTGTGGCAGTTCACCTTAAAAATGTGGAGTTGGCCCCATGCAAACCCACCAGCCAACAACAGAACAGATTGCCAGAAACACAAGCCCAGGGTAGAAACATAAGTGGAGAAGGAAGAAGTGCCTGGGTGGAAGAAGAGGAAAGAAGAGAGCAGGACTGCAGAGTAGAGCGGGCGGCAGGAAATTCTCAGTAGTTTTGCTACTACCATTGCAAAGATCTTTCTGGGCAGTTACTTACCAGTCACCCAGAACAGCATTGTTGCTAATGAGTTATTACTTATATCTCAATAAACTGAGACAACCCGGTAATTACTTAATTAGGTGTTCCCTCCCCCTTTTACTCCTTTCTTCAAAGAGATTTTAATGTGAAAGCCATCTTCTATGTTTCTGAGCAATAATGTGCACTTGGGCTTTCAAGCCCATGTATCATAGAATATTAAAAAAAAGCACCAAAATAATAGAGAGCTGTAATTCTACTGATGGTTTTTGGTGATAAGAAAAGCTGCACTGGTGTGGCTTGAAAGGGTTTGTCACCATAACTCCAGGATCAAATTTCCTCGTATTACAGAAAGATGGCAGAAAGAGTCTGCAAAGGACACTCAAGGAGACATGTAATAAATGCCATGAAAAGAGCAATTCTTTCTGATAGAAAAGCTTTAACACAGTCACAAAGTGCCTAATCATGGAAGTACTGAGTGAGTTCACCCCACCTTGAACTTCAGCAGGATGCAAGGTGCTCAGCACCCCTTTGCAAAGGCTCAGCACTTCAGAGAATCAGGTCCCAAACCAGGAGGAAAAATAGTTTTCAGAAATACATGTGGCAAGATATAAATTCCTACCTAATAAGATAAATCAGGTTTTACTTAAGCATTAGCACACAGAAGAAAGAGATCCCAGACAGGGCGATATATTTAAAACAATCCATTTGTTTCCTCCCCCAGAGTAGAATCCAATGTAAGATCCATTTTGAGAGTTTGAGAGGTATTTGACTGTCTTTAGCTTGTACTAGCCTTCTGCACAGAGGTGAATCACAACCTTCACAAAATACTCCATACATGTAAAGGCCACAGCTCAGGCAAGTTAAAATTAAATAGCATCAGAGAATGTAATAAGAGATTTTGTACACTAAAGGCTATTTCTTTGCCATGATTTCAGATTCTACCTAATTATTTCATGGTAAGATTTTAATGCAACAAAATCAATAGTTGTTTTGTTGTTTTTGTGGGTTTTTTCATTTTATGAAGATCAAAAATAGCCTAAGACAAAGATCACATCCAAAAGAGTGGCCTATGAAGGAAAAGTCCTAAGGATTTCAAATTCCTTGATCCAATATCAAAGTCCTTTTGGAGATCCCCGCAGACAGCATAAAAGATCTATGTAAATTCCTTTACAGTGAAGCAGGATGTTCCAGGTAAGTCTAACCAGAGTAAAGTTATCTCTTTCCCTAATAAGTTTTGACTGTTGGAATAAGCCATCTTCATGCTTCCTTCAGATTTGAAATTTGCTTTTCTATTTGGTCTTTAAACCACTGTGTCAAGCAGATCTGTGTATGACTTGGCTGCTTTATCATAAAATTATCCATGAGTGAAAGGTCAAGATAGCAAACATGGAGGTAAAAAAATATTTGGTCCTTCCCCTCAAACTACCATGGTATAGAAGATGTCTATGAACATTTCACATGGCATTTGCAATGCTGTACTCCTTCAAGAGACCATAATTGCAAGGCATCCTAATAAACAAATTTAAACCCCAGATGATTTGAAAAGGAAAAAACCCACCCATTCTTTCTCATTGCAGTTCTACTTGCATAGTCAGAGTCAGTATGTTACTTTGTAAATTGTTTCTGAAGATCAGTCTTAGACACAGCCATAAACATTGAGATACCCCAGTCTCTGAGCCCCTCCTAAGTCTCCCCTCAGGCAGCTGTCACAATTTGGGCAAGCTGATATTCATTACAACTTCCTGAATATGGACCAAATAATCTGATAGGGCTTTCACATAAACCCAGAAATGGTCTAGACCCACTCAAAACAGCCCAGTGAAGTTATGCCTAAACTACAGAATATCTGAGAAATTATCAGTTGTGTTGCAACATCAAATCAGGATAAAGCTAAGCACAAAATATTCCCAAAAATATAAACTGGAAGTATGTCTGAAAAATGATCCAAACAGTCAGAGGGGTCTAGGGTCTAAAGTCACAAAACACTGTGTACAAGCCCCACAATAGAAAGGCCTCATAAATGAATCTTGATTGGAAAGAACCAATGAATACAGAACCCTGTTGAATCCTGTAGGAAACTACGCCATTCTTTCATCTGGCCTCTGCTCTGGGCAGTCTTTGGGAACTGTGTGAAGCTGTGATCATTGTTCTGGTCCAAACACCTCTGGTTTCAGGACCATTCAAACCACATGAATGTTTCTGGTCTTTATTATGAGAATTAGCGTATTCTAATTTTTTTTTTAGTCTTTCTGAAAGCTCCTTTTTTTCATTTCTCTCCCCATCATACACGGAATATTTTTCTGATTCATAGCACCTCTGCATCATAGCCTTGTTACTCATCAGTAGAGGGCTGTACCTCAAGCTCAGTAAAATAAGCTGTGTGTCCCCTTCTATCTTGAAATGCTGGTGTGACTAACAGATACTGGAAATCCATCTTCAGGAGTCACACCTCATTTTCTGGTAATGAGCTGTAGGGTGTATGCACTGGACTGTCTCTCACTGATTGCTAAGGTGCTAACCATAAAGAATCCAGTTTGCCCCATAAAATCACGCAGTTGTAAATAGAGGACCTTTCCTACTGAGTTATCTTCACAAATGAAGTTGCTGTAGGAAGCTTTTCCAAGAACTCTCAGTCCCACACACTGTAGTTAAACTGGGATAATGATTTACAGCGTAGTCAAGCAACCTCCTAAAGCTGAACTTTTGGGATTGCACAAGGGACTGTTCATCCACATTCCAGGTTTGATTGCTCAGAATTTATCTTAATTATAAGGGGTTCAATTAGAGTGAAGCAAGAAGGACTGAGAGAGTGAGAGTGAGCAATATAAGAGCTCTGCACAGAATGACTGACAGCGACATAATGCCATCATATAACTAAGATGTTGCAGCGCAGCGTTTAAGTAGGCCCCATTCTTCAGGCAGATATGAAAGGTTTTCTTGGTTCTGCTGTCTCTTGCAGGTAGCACAATGGGTAAAGGGGCAGAGGTACACTCTGCAGACACACAGCTTTGTTGTTGCTTGAGTAACTACAGCTATTTAAGCAACATGACTCCACAAGGTAGAGCGACTTCACACAATAAAAACCTGTGGTGCACTGTGAGAGAGGATTAGAAAAATAAAAACTTCCTAAACTATACATCTTTAACAAGGATAAAACACATCATGCCATTTTTTCTCAAGCAGGTTCAGAAAGAAAGGTCTAACCCCCAAAAATGGTTTAATGGTGACATGGTCCCACCCAGCCTCTCCATTCATTTACTGTCTCAATAGCTGTTTATTTTCAGATTATTGATGTAAAAATAAATGAGTCACCTGACATTACAGACACAAAACCCAGTTACCAAAGAGCCTACTAGCACCCTGGACATGGAGCAATGAAATCACAGAGCAGTGGGCAGAGAACAGGAAGAAAAGACACAGATGCAACTGTGAGATCGTTCAGTTACTCACCACAGACACACATTTGTGATGCCAGAGCATGTTTTATGAAACATAACTGAGTGAAACAGAAAAGAAGCTGTTCTACATTGCCATGATGATCTTTAAACACATTTTAAACCTTTCCTTAGTGGTTTGAGCACACACCATTTATACCTCACCAACAGCATCACCTGAGCAGTGTGCACCATCTGGCCTTCAACAGTGCCCCCAAAGTGTGTGGGACTGACTGGGAACAGCTGGTGCCATCCTCATTATTTCCATGGCAGCTGAGGATTCTCCTGCACTCCAAGAATCCTCAGCTGCTGCTTTTATCCTCCATCCCTTTTTTTTTTTTTTTTTTTTTTTTTTGCAAGAGGGTATGTATTCCCTTTGAAGAAGCAATGGGGGCTCATAAATTAAACTGATTTCTCCCTGCGACTGTTTCTCCTCCATTTTTCTGCACTCATTTACTCTTGCCATATTTTTCAGTAGCAACTCATGAGAGCAGCACTGCTGACTAGAAATGTGTTTGTTCATCTACATAAGAGGAAACCTTCCCTTTTAGCCACAGTTCTGAAGAGAATATCACAGTGGATTCTCCATGGCATAAATGTGGACCAGAGCCACATTCCCAGACAGGGAACCTTGATGGGACTTTATCCTTTTGTCTAAAAACAACTATGTGCAGAAGAACATGACTACAGTGAAGAAGAGGGGAATATAGGTTGGGACAGAGATTATCTCTTCTTCTCACACTAGCAAATAAAGCATTCAAAGCACCAAAACATGATAAACTGTCCACAGCTTTGTGGGGGAGGCTATACAATTGATTCAAGTCCCTCCAGCTAACAAAACTCAGAGGCTCACAGAGAAATTTTCTAATAAACATCTGAAATTAAAGCTCCACTGCTGACAGCAAAATTACAATTTACAGTTTAAAGACGCATTCAATTATAGTTACCCAGAGACAAAGAAGACAAGAAAAATAAAATAAATCTGGAAAGAAAAGGAAGGACTTCAAATTTACATCAAATCTTAATCCAATAATCTGCCTTTAATTACCCATAGCAGACTCTCTCCTAAAGTGATCAGTTTTGCCTCAGATCTCCAAATCTTTTGGCCCAAAGCCAAATGTATAAGTGCTTTATCACTTGAGACTTAGAGAGCATCCATGTCCGCAGGCTCAGTGAGAACATTTATAGCTGGTATGCTTGGCTGCCATTGTGGATTTGGTTTAATCCACTGAGAGTCTTTTTACATCCTTGACTCTATTTCATGCTTTGAACCACTGGTAAGATTTTACTGGATTACTCCATCTCTCAGGACAGAAAGAGTATTGTTCTTTAGCCAACTTTTGAAAGTTTGCATTTTAGCCTGTCTGCATTTTTCTGCTATTTGTGTACTCTTTGTCTGATACTGGAAAATTTGCCAGTGCAATAAAGGTAAAGGAGCAACAAGGATGCCTACTTTGGTCTGTTTTACTTGAGTTTCTTGAGTTTTTTATGTTCCAGCTGTCTGATATATTATTAGCAGTTAAAGATGTGGCAGAAGAAAAGAGGTAGTCCCTTCTTCTTCTATTTTGTAGTATTAAATCCACTGGATCATATGAAAGAGCTGTGCAGACTTTCCTTTCAGGGAAGAGAGAGAAGGGGGAGAATCTGAAGGCAGTAGCTTTTCCTGGTGCTGGGAATCCTTGCAAGACAAGCTCAAGCAGCAGTCTGTTGTAAAAGCATCACTCACAAAGGTGCCAGAAACCTGTGTTTATTGGATCAAGTCACACACATCTGAATGACAATTCCAACAATTATAGTCCTGTCCCGTCTCTCTGTATTGATACCAGCAGTCAACGTTGTAGCCTGCTTTCTCCTCTGATGATGATAAATCAAAGAATTATAAAAACTGCTGTTGTCAAAAATGCAACCAATAAACACAACACAGAGTTAAGAATTATCCCAGCCATAGGGCAGAATGGAGCAGAGAGACATCATTTAATAACCACTGTATTAGAATAAGCAAACCCAGTTTTAACATGGACACATTTCTGTGGCCTCAGAACCACCACTGGCAACAGGCAATTAATTGTGGTTGGGTAAAAAATTGGTTAGACTGGAAGAAAACAGTTTGTGCTCTCTATTGTGCCACCAATGTCTTCTGCATTGCCTTTGTTCAAGAGTTTACTTTGCCAAAAAGGGAGTCATAACTGGAGGCATCACTCTTTCCATGACTTACCCTGGGAGACGTGGGAAAGTGAAGCCTAGTCTTGGCACTTGAATTTCTCATCTAGGTTGTGTTACACAAAATAATCTTTGTCTTGTTTTAACACAGGCCAATGGGACAAGTCTGATTTGCATATGTATAATTTTTTTTAAAATGTATGTTTTTCCTTTCATACCATGAATAAAGCTTTTGGGGCAGACAGAAATCAGAATCAGTATTTGTGAAATATAAAGATCCCAAGTTCAGAAGATGATATACAGAAGAATCACAGACTGTATTTACACTGCTATGTGGATATTGTTGACACCAATCAATCATTTAATCTTTCACTTTTCAAAATATTTATAAACCAACTGTACAGTTCTTAAGGTTTTCTATCTAAAAATCACAGAAAAAGCACTAACAAAGCTAGTTTGTTTCAAAAGAATCACCTCAGGTAAGTTAAGAGCAAAAATTATCCCCCCCTCACTAGGTTCCCTATAGAAAAGATCTTCATTCTTCAGCAAATATGTTTTTTCCAAAAAGGAGTTACTGATTACAAACTGCTCTTATTGCTAAATTTCTTCTCGCTAACGGAGGACTTTCTGGCAGTGATCTGTGATGAAGCATCAAACACTCTAAATAAAAGCAGCCTCAAGGTTTTTGACTGAACTGGCTTTTGCCTCCTGTTTTTTCTCTCATTTGACCATCATTGTGAATCCAATGTTTTTCATATCCAAAACTGAAGCACATCAAGTACTGCACCTCCTACCTATGTTGTTTTATAAAGTTTTCCAGGTATCTCCCTTCTTTTCACTTCCCTTTTCCAGTGCATCTGTGCACTACCAAATGCATTTGGCATTCAACTCCAGATATTATTGCATTTTCAAGGTTATTATTATATTTTGGGTAAGGCATATGTTCATATCCAGTGTACTGAACATCATACCAGTACTCAAGAAGCAGCATGAGTTGGTCAGACCGCAGATGAGATGCAGGAAACACTCTGAAGAGATTAGTCATCACAGAAGATATTTGAGGCTCAATTCTAGTACAAATCAGTAGTAGCATCTTTCTTATTTGCCAGATGCACACCAAAATAAGATCTACAGAGATGAAATCAGAACTGGATCTTGGTAATAAGCATGCAAGTTATAGCACAGCCTCTTAAACCTGGTGTTATTTGTCTACCAGGGTAAAGCAGATGTACTTTCTCAGTATCCTGACTTGAGGGATGTTTCTAAGAAAGGACAGGGTTATATTGTGGGCACTGTAAAAAGAACTATAGTGTAAAGCACTGTAGCATGCAGAGGGTAGTACTAGAACATACTGTTATGGTTCGCTGTACCTGTAAAATTCATGAAATTATTGGCTTCTTTCAGCTGCAGTACAGTACTTTTACAGTAATTTGTCACTCTGTTTTCAGCAGGGATAATGGACCATGCCTTTTTCTAGGAGCACATTATTTGGCCACTGGCAGCTCTTTATATTTGCCATGAGATCCCCAGTAGCTAGATGTTCATCCTCACCCCCCTCTGCAGGACACTGGAGGCAATAATAGATCTGTGGGGTTAACGTTTCTTTACCAGAAGCTAATGGCCTCTGTGATGAGTGGTGTTAATTGGCCTGGCTATGTCCAGTGTGTCTGCACTGTTCCTTTCAGCATGCCATTCCTCCACTTCTGCCTGCACAGAACAGCATGACAGCACTGCAGCCAAAATCATCTAGAAAAATACCACAGTCATTGCTCCTCCCATCTGCTTAATATTGCCATTTTTATATGGCCAGTATCTAGAAGCCCAGTAATAACCTTTTCTATGGCTGGAGATAAATGCCATGTAAAAATGAATGAAAAGGAAGATCAGGGAAAAATCCCCTTCTGACCTGAGGGCTGATATTTTTCAGCTTTAAAGTCCTCTTCTACCTACACCATAACATTAGTGATGAAACTACTCTTTTCCATCTTATTTGAAAACCCTAACATGTTACTGGCATTATTTTCTGTGAAAAATGGTAAGTCATTAGAATTAGGAAGGAAATTGTTTTCCTGTCTAGTGACATGTTGTGAGATTTTCAGATTTTTCTCTTTCTGCAGTGCAGAAAATCCAAAACATTTCTCACTCCTCAGGATGTAAAATTAGGGTGATTTTTGCTCCAAAATGATGTGGAAGCTTGGCATCCTTCTAACATACAGTAACATGGACAACAGGGACCAAACTTTGTCTCATACACGACCCCTGTTCAAGATATATTTTCCATATGACAAAGTCTTTCACTCTTTTCCATCTGGATTTTGACCATGTGTGGATATCCTGTTGTTAAAAATTACACAACTCCCCTCCCCACCAAAAGGCATTTTTCACAAAGTGTTTTAGATTTGCTAACCATCACCTTTATAACAATTCTTCTGCTAAGCATGATGCAATGCAGTGTTCCAGAGCCAGAAAGCACATAGTTGTTCTGGAAAGGGTATTTGATTTCAAGGTCAAGTTCTTTTCTCCCAAGGTGAGTATCATTTACACACTCTCCAGAACCAGTGGAGCTAAGCATATGTTTCACAAGGAAAAGGACAAGGGTTTTTTTAAAGCAATAATGAGGAATATGCTGAAATGGAAATAACACCTTTATTCTAACTGCTTGATGTCTACTACAAAAAACCCCACATCAAAATGAAGCAAAAACAGTCATCATGTTTAAGCTTAGAAAACGGAAGAACTTTCCCCATGTAAGATAGATACACGTAGTATCTTTCAACCTGCACGGAGTTACTCAGATGCTTAAAGAGGAATATGCCAAAAGATAAAAGTGCCAAAGCAGTTTGCTGAAGTAGAATTTTACCAGTTCAGGAGAGGGAGAGGATTCATACCAGTCAAATAGTGAAGTTGGCAGGCTTGGTGCCATATATGGCCACAGAAGAGACATGGGCTCTCACAGAGCTCCCAAATTCATCTTCTGTACTTGAGGCATCACTCTTTCCATGACTTACCCTGGGAGACGTGGGAAAGTGGAGCCTAGTCTTGGCACTTGGATTCCTCATCTAGGTTGTGTTACACATAATAATCTTTTTCTTGTTTTACAAATAGTATTTATCTGTTATTCCTGCTAATTCCAGTAAAACAAAATAAACTCGTATTTTGTACCTAATTAGGTAACTCTGCTCACGTTTCTGAGACTAGTACTTGTTAACTGTTTTTGCAAAACATTAAAGAACAGAAACAAATGAATGAAAATTTTGTTTGTCTGCAAACTTTGGGATATCCAGCATTATGTACAGCAGTTTGCATGTTCTAAAAATCATCTTTTAAGCTTAATACAAGCCAAAGTCTTCAACCATCACCTGCTGAACTGGGCAAATACATTCCCATTTCCAGCAACAGGCTTTTGCTATAAAAGTGGCTGCTCAACACAGCCTAATCATCAGATGCACCCTCTCTCACCCCTTAACACTGCACATGGAAAAGAACTCCACTTGAGGTAGTAAAATGCCAAGAAGAGCAGAAGCAGCTATTCAAGATACCATGCTCACAGGTATTTCCTGGTTTTAGATCTGCTCATTTATCTATATTCAAGCTAAAATTTTTTAAATCTGCACTTCAATCCCTAGATACAGGTAAAGGAGTCATTGTCTGGAGATAAAGCTATGCATTTATGTATATCTGAGGTCCAAATTGTTTGAGCCCAGTACTGAGGCAATAAAAAATTATAAAATTCCTGTAAAATTTTCTGGACCATCTTTGAAGTCACAAAGTCTGAAGGAGGAGAGTTGTAAAGGAGTAGAGGGATAGTCTGCTTTGTGTGAAGCATGTAAGAGTGCCTTGGTAGGATACAGCCATGATGCTGCCAAACACCATCCTTTGAAAGCTGTGCAGTGTGCATGAGCTGTAGATTTCCTCCCTTTCTCTCATTATAAATTCCATTCACAAGCAAAGTTACTCTATTCAGGCATGTGAACTGTATTTGCAATAAAAAGGAACTGAGGCAAAGGCCACCAAATCATATTTGCCCTGCAATGTCTGTAGTGAAGCGATACCCCAAATAATCAGGAATGAGTCTTTCAGGTACCAGCTCCTGCGTAGCCACAGCAGGGAACTATGCCTGGGCATATTTTCCTGCAATTGGACTGCACCAAAACCATTGCCAGCAAGCTGCCAGTCAGCACTTCATTTTGCTCCACTTACTCTCTGAATTTCTTGGTCTTCTGCTAACAGAACTACGCCATAAAATCTTGCAGGTTTTGTAGGTGGGCAGAGGAAAACCTTTATGTTTGGGCTTTATTTAAAATCCTTGAGTCATTCTATGACTACATAAGGACAGGGGCAAGTTGTCCTTTTAATGATTAAGTGAAAGGACCATGATGTGGTTTTCAGGGTTTATAGCATTTCCACAGCAGTATTCTGCAACACTGAACACTGCAGTTTGTCTACAGGCAACTTACCTTTGCACAGATAGATACAAAAAGCTGCCTCATTCTTGGAGAGGTTTCCTGTGACCTTCTCCTTCATGTGGCATGTATCACACCCTCCCCCACCTAAGAGCACTACTGGTGGCCCTGCTATAAACTGTGCAGATGTTTCTACCCCATTATTGCAGCTTTATATTTGCAAGAGCCTTCCTCGAACAGATGTTCTTTCTGTGTGCATATACCACGCTTCCCACTGCAAACACTTTTACAACACAAACAGCAGATTGTCTTGCTTCTGTTGTTCGGATAAGGAGAGAGTAAATGCCTCATTCTAATGATGTGAATTCTCTTCCCACAGTGCTTAATGTCTTCCATTCTCACTGGCCCTGCTCCCTTCAGGTGTTTCATTTCTGTTCCTTGAGCAGAAGGAACTTATCTTTACTCTAAAGGGTCTCCCTTAAAAATATCCTTTTCCTGAATTTCCTTTACTGCTTTCACCTTCTTTTAATCCCCTCTGCTGCATCCTCCTTGTTTTGTAGAAGCTACTCTGCCTTCTTCAGCTCTGCTCAATGAGGAGCTAATTCAATGAATTTAAAGGACTGTGTATCTTCTGGAGTAAGAATTAATATAAATTGGTGAATATAATTCCTACAAGTTGTAGAATAGGAGACAATAATTCAAAAATTAAAGATAGTTTGTATTGGCTAGGTATTGCAAAACCAAGAGTTGAACACATGAATCCCTCGGATGTTTAATCAAAAGCCTAGCTTGTAAGTGCCCACTTTCATGGTGATTATGATTGCTTTCAGAGGACATCTTTGTTCATGACTATTTCTGATTAAAAATTATCTGTTTCTGTGCTTTTAGCTTCTCCTGTTTCTCATCAGATACTTGTCATTAATATAGCAGTAATAATAATATACATTTTGTAGCAATTACAAAAAGTAGCATTTGTTATTGAATAGTAATACATCATGAAGAAGCAACGGTGTGGAGATTCCTTCTGCCACAGATAGTTTTCTTTGGATGCTTGAGCTGGACTGTTTAGAGGTACCTGAAGTATCCTTATGACAACTTGTACAGCAGAGATGTGATAGGATGCTGAGACCATCTTCTTTGAATCTCTCCCAGCCTCAAAGTCATGGAAAACATCACTCTTGTTCTCTGCAACTTCCTGAAACACAAGCTCTGTCACAGTCAAATCCTACCCTTTGTCTCCGTACCATAATTTGCCTTTTAAAAAATCTTTTAACATCACCATACACGCATGCAGCTTTTAATTGACCATATTGTTTCATTTTTGCTCTCATTGTTTTCCTCTGCATCCTCTCTGCCATAGCTCTTTCCCACATAAGCACCATCCCACTGAAAAATACTCTGTCACCTCCTTGTATTGGTTTCAGTTCTCACATTACTACTTCGCTGTTACTCCTTACACAGATGGACTAAAAGCTATTTGGTGTGCTCACTTCCAGCCTCACGGATACAGTATTAGATGGCTGGCACCTACTACACAGGCAGTCTTCGATGGTTTTGCAGCTAAAAGCTGTACTTACCAATGGCAGTCATACAGCTTAAAAAGTAGATTAGGTTCCACTGACAGTAAAATCAGACTATGTTCATTTTGAATATAAGAATTAAATTATTGCAGGCTGAAGACACAGCTCAGAGTTTCATGAAAAGCTCAGTGATACCTTCTTTTGCCTTTCTTAAAGCACTTTAAATTAATAAATTCCTATTTGTTTGAAAATCACTGATTTCCCTGTCTGGTAGTCTGTGAAACGTTCTACATCTGCTTACAATTACTTTGGAGATGACAATCTTGACACAAATAAATTTTTCTCCTTTTCAGTCTTTTTCTTGTTCACAAATGAAATCTAGCCATTCTTTAAAAGTAACTACATACCAGTGAATTAGTAATAAAGTCTAGCTGTAAAATTTTCTCTCTCAGAAATGTTTATAAACCACTTCTACAAACTCTTATTAACACATTACAATTACAATCCACATTACACCCATCTACCTTGAGATTATGGCCCCGAGTTAAGCATTAAGCCCTAGTTTTAGAAAAAAATTATTTTGAAAAATCACAGTTGGGAAGAGTGTATGTGAAAACTGAAGAAAAAAGATTTCTACCATCCTCTCTGCACCATGCCCATCCATCTCACTGGCATCCACCATGGGCTTGTTCAGTTCCCTTCCAAGATCCCTGTGCAGGCAGCTGCACTGAGGAGCAACACACGAGTGTAGCTCCAAAATTACTGCTCAGTTGGGTCATGGCTTGGGATGGTTCTACTTGTCAGTATTACCAAGGCCAGCTGTGGGCTTCCCACTGGGTAAGGCAGTTCTACTGAGCTAGACCCACAACAGAGACATTTGAAAGTGAAAATTAGTATTTTTCAAACAAGAAATACTTGCTATATCCAGGTAAATGCAAATATATTCTATAAGATAATTATCATTTTATTGTTGGAGTTTAGCTGTTATTTTTGAATACTCAGGTAGACCTTAGGGCTTGTTATCATGTAAGAACAAAGGTGTTGAACCTTTTTCTGCCCATGAAGAAAAATAAATAATTAGATACTATGAGCCAAATAGTTCACAGTATTTGTATTTAAACAGTAGAAATATTTCTCTGAAAATAAAGGAAGACTCACCTAACTCAAAGGGAACCTGGAGTTACTGAGATGTCAATGATGTCACCAACATTACCAACGTTTCTATCTTCTTCAGGAAATTATGTTCTAATGGAAGTATGAGAGGGAAAGTGCACTCACACATTTTCTCAAAAATCTCACATTTTCTCAGCCAGTGTTTCTTCTCAGCCATCCTCATCCACAATCTCAGTTCTGTCAAACCAGAAGAGAATGAGCCTCATCTTTACTGTGTAGTGTGCTTCCTCTCCTACCCCAGGTTTGCCAGCTCCAGTTTCACTATGAGATGGATGTTCTTGTATTTTTCAGGAGGACAGTAGATAAAACGACATTTACTGTCTGACCCATATAAAACTAAAGAAAATGATTTATTATGTGGAATGAGACTTTATTTACCCTTATTACTTTATTTAAGTAAAAACCAAAACAAACTCCTCCAAAAACTAAGAGCAGCACCTAATAAATATCTACTATAAAGACTATACGAATATCAAGAGGTTCAGTTTGCTGAAATACTGTAATCAGATTGATGAATTGGAAATATTTCTTCATTATGGACTGCGTAGGGCATTAGCATTTAGAAATAGAAGTCCTGAACTGACACCATGAGTTGTCAGAAATCACATGTACTACCTGAACACAATACAAGTGTTGAACTAAGTGCAGAAAGAGCATTGTATTTCCAGTGCCTGTATATTTAATTTACTTACTAATTTAGTAGAATTTAGACTTCAGGGATGGAATAGGCATGGAACTATCCAGTTTAGGGAACTGTTTGGTCTGGATAGAGTGGGAGGGTTGAGATTTTTCTTTTCCTTTTCCTTTTTTCTTTTAAGAGGGGAGGATGTGGAGTGCCAGCCTAAATCAGAAATTCTACAAAACTCATTAGCCATAGTAAAATTAAATTAGTGCTCTCCAGATCATCAAGTTTTTATCCATGAATCTTTGTACAACCGTGCCTTGTGTCTCTTTTCCTTTCATGTGTATTATTTCTACCTTTGGACTGCTGTTTGATGCCTTTTAAAAAGCCCATGGTTGAGCCATTGAATGAGTATAATCCCCACAATAAAAAATTGGGGGCATTTTTATTCCATGTCTCCTCACAGCTGCATGAAATGCTTCTTCTATAGCCCTCTGCTAAAACAGGAGACCAAATTCTCCAGTGTCTCCTATTCCATTTAGTTGTTTAGATCTGAAAAGTCTCCAGTCCTTGCCTACAGTCAGGGAATTCAGAGCGCAGCTGAAGAGGGAAACTGCTGGCATAGCCCTGAAGCATATTTTTTGAGCAATGCATTTGTCATGGATGTCAATTACAGGGGTCCAAATGTCCCACCGAGCAAAAATCACAACTATGGTTCAACAGAGCACGGGGACATCTCGTTCCTGCTCTGTTTTTCCCAGCATCAGAGACTGGGTGAAATTTAAGGATATTTTAGGAGGCCAGACCAATCTGGCAGTTCCCCTCATGCCTTCCAGTTCTCTGAGATGTCTGGCATCTCCACTGCTCTCCATGCTGCAGAACTGAAGCTTCAAGGACTTTCCCCAATAAATGGCAGGAGGATCTTTGCATCCTCCTTGATACATGGGAGAACTGTGAGAAGATTTTGGAGGATTTCAATAATTTAATGGTTTAACTTCATTCTTTCCTGCAAGATGGGTGGACTACACATGAAGACAACATCGGAGCCCCAGCTTATAGCCAACATTGAAGCAGCTTGTCCAGTTAGAAGCTCTGCAAGACTTCCAAGCTAGATATTTTGTAGGTGACTGGGAGACAATTGGGAACCACGCTTGAGTCAGACCTTGCAATTAACTCTGCAGTGCAGATGCACTCCCAAGTTCTTTCACTCACATTCACTTGCAAAGGCAGCCAATAAGTATTTTCTCAATCTCAAAGTGGTTTTCTTTTAATCTGAAAAGGCTTTTCATAAAAAAAAAAAGTTCTTTGGATTCCTTTTCTACTGCTTAAATAAAAAACTAAAGGAAAATTTAGGTTTTCAAGAAGCTGAGTTAGAAAATCTAATCCTGTTCCAGACTAGCAACAGTTGAGTGCCTAAAGGCAGTCTCATAACACACCATCTGATTAACTTAGAACAAATCTGGACAGCTTTCAGAGAATACACAACAAATTACTCTCAACCATGGGAACAGAAAAGTAAAGAGGATGCTTACAAGGAAGATCAGAAGTGAAAAAATTAATTGAAGAATCAGTTACTAAAAAATATTTCCCTTTGTAAAATGATTATTATTCAAAGCAAGAAAGAGTTTGTGAAGGGAGAAAACATTAATTTTGACAAATCTCAGCAATTATCACATTAAAATGTTATAAAATTTTATTTATTAATTTATTTTTATTTTAGCTGGGATAAGGTTGGGAAGAATTTCCAAAATTCTTATTTGTCACTGCCAGATCAGGACTGTATGATGCTGAGAAGAATGCAGCAAGGATAACAACATAAATATTTAAGTTTCTCTAAAGCAAACTTTTACATCTCTTTCACTAATCTTCTCTGTCTCATTGTGAGGAGTAAAACAGCATCCTGGTATCAAACATCTACATTCATTGACAGGTAGAGAACACCTGCATCCACAAAAATTGTACTATATGATGTAATCACCACACAAGGTTCTTCTTCTAGGGATCTTCTGCTCAACTACTCACCACTGTTACCAACCATACCACAGGTTAGACAAATGCCTCCAAGAAGCAGAGACACCATTACAAACATTTGAGAGAAGTTTTCCATGGAGGCCTTCTTCAGGTAGTTCTTGCAGAGATGACTTTTGAAGCTTTTCTGCAAAAATGAATGAAGGTGTTGGTCCATCTCTACTTCTTGTTGAGAACCACTACTTTCGACACAGTGAAAAACCATCCATGCTAGGTAACATCCCTGGAATTTATCATCATAATGCTAAAGAACATATTTTAATCCAGACTGCACCAAACCAAGATGGCAGATTGTTTTTCTGTTTCCCAGTGAAATATCCTCTGTTTTTTTCCCATTTTCAGGCTGCAAAAGCTGTCATAATATCAATAAAATTGGTACATCACTAGAAAGTCACAGTTCACAATCTTTGTTTCATATGTGCAACATGTTGCCCACAAGACTTTCTGATATTGCCTCTTGATACAGTAAATTAAAAACTTAAAACCAAGGCCAACAGAGAGAGCAAACCTGTCCACAAAATGCAAGTTGCTCCTCCGGGGACCACTGTTCTAGAGTACTGTGCAAATATTCTCAACAAATCACAGCTTAAATATCAGTTTGTTTGCCAAGTGATTCTCCCAACTCCCTGCTTACAGCCATGAGAAAACATTTTATTTATTAATTATTATTTGTAATTTGGGAAAACAAATGGCTGCATTCCCAGTCAGTCAACTCTCCTATCCACATATGTGCATTCCAGGAGCACAAGCTTTACCTCTGGCTTAGAGAGGTATTTTTTTCCCTGAGATCCTTCATTAAAACATTAGCAGCACATTACAGCTTAGCAGGTGCACAGACCCCATAGCCAAATGTTACTTGTTAACTGTGGTGCAACATTATATGGCCATAAATGTCTAGGTATTAATCATATGTTTTGATTTGTATCCAAAATGTGATTTATGCACTGGATTTCTAAGACTGTATGCGAAACTAACAAGGAAGAGTGAAGGAATTCAGTTCAGTCAGGCAGCTGAATCACTGTCTGCCATGAAGTGGATGTACCTGTGAGCAGGCAGGGCCGTGCTGGGAGAGAAACTGGAATAAACCACAGCAGCAATGGGGAAGAGAAGGGAAACAGAAGCCATCTTTGACAAATTCAACTAACTTCTTTCCCTTGCTAAGGAAAAGAATGTAAGAACAGTTCGCAGCAGGGTTCAGAGGTAAGGAAAAATACAAGTAAACAACCTTCCCAAACCCAATTTCCTTTCAAATAAAAGAACAGAGCTGTTCCCACAAGAAGGGGAGGTCTTCCACTATATTCAAAGCAGGGTTTGGAAACAATATAGTAGTCTGTTATTAGTTATATACTAATTTATATATGATTCTGAGAGAAATCACTGACTGGCAGAAGGTCTGTAGTCCAGTTTCACTAAGTCTCTCTGCAGTGCTATTTATTCTACTAAAAACACACTGTGCTGCCATGAGGGTCAGCAGCAGAAATTTTGTTGTCACTGCTTATACCACCTGATAAAGTGGTGACCTCTTGATTCTCCCGAGTTGCTTAGTTGTGTCAATGAAAACACAGTACAGGTAATGCTTCAAGCACAGCACCCCACATGGGACTTGGATGCATCAAGAAGCATGCTAAGCAAAGCTGCAGAAAAGTCAAAGAGGAAAGCCCATAGAAAGATGGCCTTCTTGCCAAGCAACTGTGGCTTGATGGTTTCCTCTAATTTTAGGAGAAAGTCCCATATTTTCTGGCTTGTAGCGAAGCTTAGGAATAGATGAGGATACTCAGATGGATTTTTGTAAAATCTTCCCTTCATCATTCTTTTGAACTTCCTAAATTCATACTTTGGCCTCAGGACAGTATTGAAAAGGTCATTCATGAAACCAAGTCAAAGCACTACTTGCATCCCATCTGCACATGCAATATGGTAAATAACTGGCAACTGAACTCCAGATCAACAGGGAAAAAAAGCATAGGATTCCACCCCAAAAGAAATATCTGAAACACTGTACTTCAAAACACTTGAAACTGGAATAAGTGTATCCAGTTTCTCATGGAGATATCCAAGGACTCACTGAACTGCATCTCACTGCATAAAGACCCTTAAATTCCAAGGGATTCACTGTGATGGTCTACTCCTCATCTTTCATTCAGAATCCTATTTCCTGGCACTGATTTTACCTTCACTCACCTTTGCAATGATTTGCTGTGCTTTCTGTTATAAGGGAGGAACCCTGCTGCTGGCCTAAGACATTACCCAGGATAAGGGATAACATATGCAAGATATGGTATATCCTTCATCCTTGACTTCCACCTTCCCCACTCTGACATTCACTCTCTCCCATAATTTCCAAGTCCAGTTAAGCAAATCACAATAATCAATTATGATCAATGAAATTTTTTATCTGTGACCTCCCTTTCATGTGTGTGTTGCATCCTATTAGCTAATGCCACACAATTAATTTCTTCTTGATAATCCTTTTGTGCTCAACAAGTAGTCATAGTTATGTCCAACCCATCTTTTCAATGTAAACCTTGCTCTAACATGGGAATGAAATCACTACAGATCTATTATTTCTCGGAACAGGATATTTCATTTGCATAAAATATTCTGCACTTGACACAGTGCCAGGAAGAAACACCTAATGTCCATTCTTCATTGCACTCTTGCTGTGGCCTTAGGAACAGGAGGAATCACCGTGTTAGTCTTGTGCCTATTACTCCCGAGTTCCCCACTTCTTAGTCCCATCTTTGATTTATACTCCCATGACTCTCTGAGAGCCCTGTCAAGTCAGTGACCAAGGTAATGGACAAAAAGGAATTTCTTACATGATGTAATTTCACATTAAACAGAATGGTTCACAGGTTGTAATAGAAGGTCAATAGCGGATATTATAACCCCTAAATTGGTTAGGAAAAAAATGGTTATTTGAATCAAAACCTAAATAAAGTTCCATACAAGTCAAGATAGCTGAAGGGAAGTGTCTCCATGCGTGTCAGTGATACGCCTGGTCTAATAACCTCAAAGGAAAGCAGATCCCAACCTTGTTCATTTTCATAGCAGCAGGACTTACTGGCAGGGAATGGCATAAGCACTGTCTTCAAATGTACAATGTCTCTTTTTACTTTTAAGTTGGATGGCTATATTCCAAAGTAAAAAAAATTATCTAAATGTCATTAGTCCAATGGGAATGCCGAAAATGTACATTTTGGAGACAGATCAACCTGTTAAGCAAGAAAAGGAGACCAAGAAGAAATTAATTAATTGAATGGATTCATGAGTCCCTCATTTGTTATTAATAAAGCACTGAGGAATAAAATGTTGATGAGACACAGTCATTCACCTTGGATCAGTATGCAAAAAGAAAATTCAGTGCACTGTAGATAGTTATCAAGGCCATATGCACAGCTTTTTGTACTGAGTTATGGATGTTATATTAAATGGTAGACTCAACATTGCATGCGTATACTTTGCCTAGGGATGAATTTCACCCTAGGAAAAAAACCCAATAAGGCAAATTTTAGAGAAAAAGAGAGCTGATTTAATACAATGTATAGCATGTAGTCACTAATGGACTTTTAGTTATTCCCAAAGATAACTGACCCCATAAAGGGTTTTAAGTAATTCTTAACATTATTTTCATACACCTCAGAGACAATCAGTCTCTTAAAACTATTTCTATATTTCTCCATATTACAGAGCTATATGCATCTTAGACTGTTACACAATTACATATACACATTTTCTGCTTTCATGGGTGAAAGTGTCTTGTGGTAATGACAACCAAGGTATTGAATTTTCCTGTTTAAGAAGTGTAATGCATTTTGCCTCAGCTCTTCGGTCTTCTTTTTCTGTTAGGCACGCTTTTCTGTTATTTATATCAGTCTGGCTGTTGATTTTTGTCTCTTATCAAATACTACCAAAATTAATATGATTTTAGCCATTGTAGGTGCAGCCAAGGCCTGCTCTTACACAATGGTGTCCATCTGCAAGATCTGCTGCAGTCCATTCTCTGAAGAAAACAGAAGTTATAATTTATTGATTTGCTAAAACTTGCTTAAGTTACTTAAAACTGCCAAGGAGTGAAATCCACTCTTGAACATGAGGCCAGGAGCAAGGCTTAAGAGGTGCTTAAACTCATTTTGAGGATATAAAAGTGATTGAAGTGGTTACACAGGATCGGTGCTAGTACTTCATACAGGAGAGGAGCTGACCATATGTGAGCACTTCAGGAAATCACACCAGGTTCTGATTTCCCCCCAAATTTCAGCAACTACACTAATAATTCTACCAGGCCATCGCAACCATGCTAACGCTCAGGACTGTTTTGCTTTGTCTAAGTAATTACAGAGGGATAAAACCACTCTAGGTCATGCTAGAAGCTCAAGTCATTAGAAATACCTCCTCACATCTTTAGTGCCATGAGTATTCCAAAGGAAAAAAAAGCCTCAAGGCAATTTTAGAAAAAGGAAAGAAAGGATAGTTTCATCTAATCCACTTCTAATACAGATTTAAAGAGTGCTCTGCTTTTTGCCTTTACTTGAAACCAGATCTCCCACATATCCCTGAAGATATGCCATGTGCTGTGACTGGTTTAGGACCAAGCCTGCTAGTCTAGAAAAGCACTTTTTTTGTTCACTAAGTGAGCCCAGACTATATTGAGTTGCAGCACAGAAAAACTCAGAAGCTTCATTGCATCTGTTTACTGCTTTATTTCTGCATTTCTAAATCATTGGCAAATTTAAAGAAGGACCAGCTAGTATTGGAAGAGATCCTGAATAGTCAGCAGTAGTTTAGTGAGATCACTCAGGCCACAAAGCCTTGCCAGAGTTGCTCCTCCCTCAGAAATTTCTGAATCTATATTTAAACATCCTTGATCTGGTCACAAAAGATGTGATAGGGCTGACAGCAAGGGAAGAGGGGCAAGGAGGAAATTAGGGTTTCCAACAGAAGGGGGGGTGGAACAGCACTTCTAGAAAATCTGGGCTCTTTGGACATAATTGTCTGGCAATGTGTAGGTATTACTAAAACCCAGGATTATTTCCAACACTACATCATCATATCCACTACTACTGTCTGCCAGAGTGTTAGTAGTAAATCTGAAGAGCCAGGAAAATAAGTGGAGCCTGTCTGCCTGCAATGAGGGTCTGGCCTCTGTGCTGCAGCAGTCAATGCCTTTCTCAGAGAATCAAATTATCTGCTAAATATCTAAAATATTCCTGAGACAATAAATGTGCTTTGCTAAATTTTCTGGGGGTATAAGGTGGGAGAAGTCTGGGATTTGAAGAGCAGAACATTTACAGGTATAAATGGAAAGCGGAGCACTCTTGGAAGTGAAAGGCCTTGTTGGCATCACTACACTGCCTTCACCAGCAGCCAGTCCCAACCTGGCAAAAGCACACTTTGTGCTTTCCTTTCTCCTCTGGCATAATAAAGCTGCTGTAAGATTTGGGAGAAACTCTTTCCACTTGAGTCTCTCTGAAGCTGAAACACATCAAGTCAAGAGTGTAGGAATAAGAAAACCAATGCACCTCAGTCAACACTAGAAAGAATCGCCTGTAGGAAGGATGCTCAAGAAGAGTATAAAGTGACAGACATATAAAACCTGATGGGTTTTGGGTAAAGGAGGGAAAGCAAAGTTCAGACTGAAGGCAATCCCACAGGCTTGTGAGTTCAAACAAGAGATACACCAGTTTCCGAAGTGTAGCTGCGAAGCAAACAATTTTTGAATTTTTAACAAGGAGCATTTTGCCATCCAATCAGAAGATCTTTCTTATGTCATAGCAGCACCACTGGAAGAGAGATTGGAATAAATTTAGCCCAAAGTAAGACTCCTCTAGCCTTTGTTTAGACTGTTCTATAGGCCAAATGGGGCCTTATTAGGTCATCAGTTTTAATCACAATTTTCCATCAATCTCAATGGGAAATTTTGGTTTAAAATAAATGTAACTCCATTGCCTTTGCATAGTGCAGTTGAAAGTGTAAAGGTACTGAAGTGGACACCAGTTGTCTTGGTAGGAACCACCTGAAACTCTATAACATACCATTTGTAGGTACTGGTAACTGCAGGGGTCACATGGGCAATTCAAGCCACTATCTTCCTAGAACATAGATAATATAAGAGAGGCCTGTCTTTGGAATCCATAATGTACTGGTTTTCTCTGGGATAAAGGCAATTTTCCTCATACTAGCTGGCATGGTGTTTGTTTTGCATCTATGATGAAAAAAGAGTTGATAAGACAATAACACTAACGTGAGTTATAGCTGAACAGTGCTTACACTGTCAAGACCTTTTCTGCTGCTCATGCCACCTCACCAGAGAGCAGGCTGGTGGGAGTGCACAAGAGGTTAAGAGACAGCTCCCCAGCTGATCAAAAGGACACCCCATGCCATATGGCCTTGTGCTCAGCAAGAAAAGCTGGGGAAGAAGTTTTACAGGGCTGCAATTGCTCAGGAACTGCCTGGGCATCGGTCAGCTGGCAGAGAACAATTGTGGGTCAATTTGCATCCCTTGTTTTTCTTGGTTTTTTCTTTGCTTCTTCTGTTGGTGTTTTTTTTTTTTTTTGGTTGGATTTTTTTTTTTGTTTTTTTTTTGTTTTTTTTTTTTTTTGTTTTGTTTTTGTTTTTTTTTGTTTTTTTGTTTTTTTTTTAACTTGTATTCTGTTCCCAACCTCCATCCCACCAGGATGTGATGTGAGCAAGCAGCTTTGTGGGACTGAGTTGCCCACCAGGGTTAACCCACAACACGTGTCTAGGTCTGTCACTGGGCTCACTGGAGCACTCCAAAGGGAGCCTCTTGGGGCAAGGACAAGGCCCTCCCTCTAGCAGACTTGCTCTAAATGTACAGCACTGTTCCCAGCATTCAAAGCAGAACAGTCTTTCACAAGTCCAGGACTTCTCCTTCAGTTTCCAGGCTCAATATCTTCCCATTTCTTTTCATCTGTTTGCACACTGATATCATACTTAACTCAAACAGTTTATCTTCCTTATTGGTGTTTGTCCTCCTTCACTCAGGAAACAATTTCATTTCTTGAGCTCTATGTGAAGGCCAAGCAAACCGAGCTCTTCAAGCTTCCTCTCATTTCACATACTTTTCATGCTCCCAACCACCCTAGTAGCCATCCTCTGAAATCTATATTCACTTTTTTAAAATGAGACACCAGAACTGCATGCAAGACTCTGTATGAAGTTATCTGCCTGAATACTCTTATGAAAGCTAGTAAAATTACACATGCAGGAATTTTTACTGCAGTAAAAATCATAGCCATAAAAAGCAGGTCTTTCATATCTTTTCTTAGTATGGCTGATATTTAATATATGAATGATGGCAGACATATGAAAGAAAAAGTAGGTGACTGAAACCTGGAACTACAAGGAAGGTTTTTAATAAGTATTTTTCTTGGTATAATTGCAGTGAATATTAACTAACAGTTATACTTCCTCATAGAAAAAAAAATTCAAATAAGCCTAAAATAGAACCTTTCACTGAGAGAATGTTAGTCACAGAACAGAGCAGGATTCTTGGGAATTTTGTATGCCATCAGTGAAGAGACTTGAAGGAAAAGTATGAGATGAATGGCTTGTGGAGAACCACAATTCCATGCCAGTTCCATGCAATTAAAGCCTAATAAAGCCCTTTTGAGAAGCCTCTACCAACACACCGGAAGCCCCATTTTCAGAGAAAAACACTAACACATCTCATACATGTGTGAATACTTTGTTCAGCCCCTTAACATACCACGTTACCACTTGCTAGTAAGTAACTGTAAGAAAAGAATAGGAAAACTCCCCCCTCTTACAAAAATTCTGAAGTTTTTCTTTGAAAATACAAAAAAACATATAAAGCAAAAAACAAATCCCACACAAACAACCAAAAAACCCAACCACAACACAACAACAAAATAAAAAAAGACCTCTTACCACCTCCACAGTCTCCAGTTGCAGCACTCAGCCAAGAAGTGGCTGTGCTGACTCCAGCCCAGTCTCCCTTGCCATACTGCAGGGTCAATGCGATGCTGCCTACCTTCTCCACGGAAGTCTCACAGCAACTTCTCAGCAAACATTTCTCTCCAGAGCTGAGCATTGAAGCATGAGCCTGTCCTCTGGGTCAGAGAAGGTGATTATACCCTGATTTCATTCAGTGAGAGCAGGGACTTAATTAACGTTTCTCACTTCACTGGTGTAGCTTATGAACACCAGATCATGGGTCTCATGGGGGTGTTGGCTTCTCTAAAGTGAAGTTCTGGAGCCAGAAACTTTTCCTAACAAAATCTTCTTGAATTGGCTATACTTTCTGTCTCCAAAGTGTGATTTCAGTGAAATGACATATTTCAATGAAAGTATTTTTATTGAAAGGACTTGCCGGTAATCTTTGGTAAGCATGTTGAACCACAGGTTGTGCTCCCATATAGAAGAAGCTGAAGGACCCAACATATTTTGTGCCTACAAGCTGAAAGGAGATCTCCAGCCACATCTTACCCTACTCTCAGTTACTGTTATTCTTTGCTGACCTTCTCCAGCAGATTCATGCAAAGCATTGGCTTTAGCAGAAGCCAAGGAAAAGCTTGGAGTTCTGTGTGAGATTTCACTACCTTAACTCAAGATAACCGACCCTTGTTCTAGACAAAGTCCTTTTCTTTTTACAGGGTTTTCTCCCTCTGCTACACCTCTTCATGCAGGACAGCCCTGGGTCTCCTCCAGCTGGACAGTTTTCCTGTCTGGTTTGTGCAAGAGGAGAGACTATGGCCTTGCCTGCTCCTTTATATATCTGAGACTGCTTTCTTCCCAAGAACAATTCTGCCTGTCTCTCTCATGAGCTATATAAGCTTGCAGTTTCTCTGAGAAGCCCTGGCCACCACAACTGTCTTGATTTTCTGTTTATGGTATTTGTTGCAAATGTTTTTCCTAAATCCTCATTTCTTTCTGTAACCCACAAACTTGATGATAGCACAAGTCCAGTTATTCTTTCCAGTTAAAAACATTTTGGACCTGAACAGTTTCTCTGTAGAAACAGACTCTCACAACCTTTTGAGGATGCACTTGATGCCTACTACTAATGCTTAGGGGTTAAGACTTTGTGGCAAACACCTGCCAACTCAGCTCCCAGTGCTACTTACATAAATATGCTTTTGTTCTTAGAATATGTTACGCCAGGTTTCATAAAAGCACCCATGTACCGCTATAAAAGATTTAAAAGATATAAATAATAACCTAGGAGCCATTTAAAGTTAGGATCAGCAAATTTCAAGGAAGGGATCAACCAACTTTGGTAATTTAACAACTGTTTAAAATACATTAGCAATATCTGGTTTAATCTTATGGTAATTTATAAGCTATGAGATTTTGTAAAAAAAGTCACAGTAATACAGGAATACAATAAATCAAGTACAAGCCTACAAGTGAGTTTTTTAAAGAAAAAGCCTATCATTCTACAGGACTGCTAAAGACACATGAGCATGCACATAAGCAAATGAGCACACAAAAATATGTATATAAGCATTTCAACTAGCTGTATAGGGTTGGTTTGGGAAGGAGCAGGTATATTGGATTTGTTCCATATATTTCTATTCTGTGCAACATCATTAATGAATTCAGGTACTCAGAATTATCTCACAGGCAGTTTTCATGCTTTAAAAAGAATTCAGTAAGCCCACAGTATCCTCACTTGAGGAAGATATGTAAGGAGCTGATTCATTGTATGCATACCTGGTGTCTTGTTGCATATGTACCTCATTATGTTGTGTCTGGGGGTTCAGCAGTTTTTTTCAGCTCCTCTTACATGCTTTGCTGCCTCTAAGGCAAGGAGCTGAAGTGAGAGCTGTTCACTCTCCTACCTGAACTTGGGCAGAGCCAGTTGTCTAGCAAGGTTAAAACTATTTAGTAAAGAAAATATAGTATAAGGAATCTTTTGAAAACATAGCAAAGTGACCATACACCTGGTGCTCCACACTGAGGTTGTTTTCCAACACTCCTGTGTCACTTTGAAGCCAAAGCCCTCATCAGGAAAGCTAATCAAGACATGTCTGTCTGCACAAGGGGAGAAGAGCTGGCCTTCTGCTCTGGGAAGGAGTGGAGGCTGGGCTGGTACCTGAGAGGAAGCCTGGGGTAGCTCTAACAGTGCCATGCTCTCATGCACTGCCAGGCAACACAGGGCCAGGTGTGCCCCACAAGACCTGGGCAAGCCCCTGTGCCTGGGGTCTGCTACACAGCACAGACTTTTCTTGGCACCCTCCTGCCAGTGGCAGCCAACATGGCACAGACCAGCCAACATGGCTTCTGCTTTGAACAGTGGCTCCACACATGGGCATTTTCATGGTTGCCCTTCAAAAGTTTCCACATAAGAATAAAACTTACTGAAATCTAAATAAACTTACTGAAACTTACATAAAGGTACATGGAATAAATCATGCTCTTCAGTTTTAAATTCTGTTTTGAAAGTCCTTTCCATTCTTGCAGGGCTTTATTTTACAAATAATGCTGAAGCTAAATCTATTCTTTCAATATAACTGGTGTTTGTGATTTAAGTAGTCAAATAGGATCCTTCACATCAGGAACCATGAAATCTAGACCTACTTTGACCTACTTCTGCCTAAACCAACAAGGGGTAAAACAGGAAAGGTGATGCTCAAAGAATAATTAAAGAATATATATTTATTCAAAGTTATTTGAAATAGAGAGACTTTCTGCACCCCATTGTCCCAGTCTTGGCTATGGTTGCCAAGACTTTCCACAACACAGGAGGTTAATTTGTATTCTGTGGATAATAAAAACAGCAAGCAAGGTAATACAAAACTGGCATTATACAAATGGGCTTGGAGAGGAATATCAATATTATTAAAGGAAGGACTAGCCTTGCATTATATGCTTTCCATTAAAAAAAATCCTTCACATAATTCTGCTGAGTTCTAGTGCTCTGGCAATATAAAATATCTTTCCCTCACTTTCAAAAAAAGTCAAAGAGGCAAGACCAAGACTATGTTATTAACAAAGTCATACAATGTCAATAAGAATAGAAGATAGTAAAGAGAGTAATAAAAGTGCAAAACTCATAGTGCACATTTCACAGCTTTTAAACATACAGATTTGCAAGGGAATATAATATTCCTGAAAAGAAGATAGGGATAGGTTTGTTTTTTGTGGGACTCAGACTCCTGAGAACATCTCAGGATTGAACCCCTGCATTCAGGAAGACACAGAAGAAGTTGTCTGACACAGCTCTGCCAGCCTCCTTCCAACCTGACCTAGAAAAACCCATGCAGTTTTTGTTCTGACTCTCTCTGGAGAAGAGTCTGCCAATTGTACCAGACTGCAAGGGGGTTTAATGATGTGGACAAATGGGCCTTTTATTTCTCCTGTGCTCGTCTGGGAAAATTTGGAAACCATACATTGTACTACCTTTCAGTGTTCCCAAAAACTGAATAGGGAGCTTTCCAAGGTGTACAATAAGTTGCCAGAGGTTCAGCAACAAGACAAAACCTTGCAGCCTGTTATTGATAGCTCTCTTGCACATACCAAAGAAATGGTCCTTTATAAATACCTTTGAAAATTCAGGAAAACTGAATATTATTATAGAAGTAAAATTTTTACCAGATGTATTCATAGCCTAAAAAGACTATAAATGTAAGAAAGAACTTAAATGATTTCATAAAGTACCTCAGGTAGAATACAGAGATGTTTCCAAAAGAGACTGAACTCCATCCTCCCTTTCCCACATCACTGTTTTCCATATTTGCCCATGTATCATTTGATTGCCCTTCTCACTCCCAAATAATACAAAATATCTTTTCCTAAATTTAGTAGTACAAGTTAGACAAGAAATAGAGAAAGGCAGAACCCAAAGGAACTCCTGTAACTTCTATAAATAGTCTTTTACAAAAGATAAGAGCTTATGAACTGAAAAGATGATACTGTCTATTCCCAAGCAGTTTTCTGGTCAGTACCATTGTACACGTCATCTTCTCATAGCAGATAGTCCTCCAACCAAATAATTGTTCCAAATGCTGTTTTTACAATTTGCAAATTACTTTGTGAAATTTTCTCTCTGTTGTAACAGGAGCTGTGCTTAATCCTCTTTGTATTTGATAATCACATTTCCCATTAAAGTAATCTTCTCTCATACCCATAGGACAAGCTGGAAAGGAAGATTTCACAAGGGCATGTAGTGATAGGACAAGGGGTAATGGCTTTAAACTGAAAGAGAGTGGGTTTAGATTAGATATTAGGAAAAAATTCTTTACTATAAGGGTATAGTATAGCACTTCTTGCCCAGAGAGGCTGTAGATGCTCCGTCCCTGAAAGTGTTCAAGGCCAGGGTGGACTGGGCTATGAACAACCTGGTCTGCTGCAGGTGTCCCTGCCCAGTGCAGGGGTTTGGAACTAGAGGAACTTTAAGGTCCCTTCCAATGCAAACCATTCTGTGATTCTATGATTCTAAGACAAATAAGCATGAGGTGGTTCAGGTCTATCTTCACAACCTGGAGGATCCTTGCGGTTTATAACAGACAGAATTGTCTCATCGGAAGTCCTCTCATGTCCAAATACACCATTGCCATTCAACAGCCAGTTAGGGAGGACACAGGAAAGGGAACTCAGCTCACTCAAACTTCAAGTATTCTCTTAAGCCTTATTTCTTAAATTTTAATGTTAAGTAAGTGGATTTTCATGAATGATAACTAGGAATGGCATAGTTTTTCTTGTCCTTCTATTCTCTCTCCTGTCTCTCCCTCCACATGAAATTCTGCTAGGGAATATACTCTCCTGGCAGAAAGATGGATTTAGAGATCCAGTAACCTTTTTCAAATCACATCTTGTCTGAGTTCATAGCTTCCTGCACACATGCACACACATTCTCTTCCTGGGTTCCTGTTTTTGCTCCAGTTTTCCTCCTTTCTATACCATAGTTCCTCATCCCTGGAGCACCAAAAAATTTTATTTCCTTGAGAATCTTTGATTGGCCTCTGTATGAAAACACCTGTTTTGCAAATAAAAGGTACAAAACTGATTTTACCATTAGTCCTGTTGCTTTCCTTGAGGCCATCACTACACAGGATAGGGATTCACAAATGATAATGCAGACATTCAAATCTACAACTGAACTGTCTAAAGACAATCTCCAAACACTACTCCAGTGATTAATCAACTGTGCATTCACACAGAAATATTTGATGTACTGCTCTACTCACCCAAGTCTCTTATTGTAAAGTCAAAGGTTATTTGGAATTTATCCGTCACCACCAGGCTGGAGCTTGCAATTATTAAGCAAAATTCAACCTGGAGGGCAGTGAAACTGTACAAGGAATATGGAGTGTTTTGATTCATAAAGATACTAAAAAGTAGGTTTGGGACTTAGATTTAGGGAAGATTGTATCAGTATTTCAAATTAGCTCCCCACAGTCAGAAGCACCCGGTACATGTGTAGTCCAGAGGGGTCACAAGAATATCTGTTCCTACTGTCTCTATACACCACATATCCTAATGTCTTATAAAACATCTGAAGAAGGCCAGAAGTTACTGCTATAAATTTCCATGGAAATGTTACCATTATGATGGATCCCTATAATAGCACAAAATTTTCCTTTCTATCATCTTTCTTCAGATGAACTATTGTTTGAAAACTTGCTGATACATCTTGAGCTCATGGAAAGAAAAGAAATGAAAGACAGACAAATACTAGGATCATACTGCAAAGATAGACTCAAAAAAGCAGTAAAATTCACACTAAAACTGAGATTCTCTTTCTTTTACTGTGGAAGAATCACCATATTTTTCCTAGTATTCTTTATATATACCTGGGAAACAAGTGCACTCTTAATGCCTCACAGGAAAAAAAAATCACTCAATGAAAATTGTGCATTTCCAAAATAAAATAATTATCTCTCCTTATTGATTCTGAAAGGAAGTTATAAATACATCTGGCCTTATGATTATGAACTACACATCTCAAAAGACTTCTCAATTTCCATGAAATACAAGGACTGTATACTCACTGAAGATCAGAAGTATTTCAGAGTCCAAGCCCCCTCGGTGCCTAGAGATAACACTTGCACCCCAGCTCTTACCATACTCATGCACCTGTGTTTCTTTCCCAAAGTAGCTGGAAGCTGCCTACCTGATACCAGGACTCTGGTCCTGTGAGGAATGTATTGTCCTGCAGATTGCATAGAGAGGAAGTCTTGCCATGGACATCATTAAAATGTTGGTTTTTGAAGACCCAGACAGTGACTGAAGCTTCATGTTTGTGTATAGATTCTCATCTTTCAGCTTACACAACTCTTCCAGCTGCAGCTGCACAAGACGACACATTTGACAGGACAAGAGAATGTCACTGCCATAAAATGAGAGCCTTTAACATCACTGGTCTTCATTCTTGCCATAAATGAGACCAGAAATCAGCAGGAAACCAATGTTTCCACTGAGACCAACTTCGGAGCCACACATCAACCTGATGGATCTGCCTATTACTATCAGTATTATTCCTTGTAACTGGAAGAATCAAGAAAATCACTGCCTGGGCTCCTGATCCCTCTCCCAATTGTTCCAGGGCCCCAAAGCCTCCTTTGATAGCCCTCAGCCTTCTTTTTGTTACTTCTTCTCTGGCAGTTTAAACAACCAATAGTGGATAGTACTCAGAGGGCCTTACTAGACTGGAAAGTTTTCCAGTAATTTCCCTTCCCTGAGCCCCTGGGAGACAGCAGACATCCTTGTGAGTTGGGTCCAGTCTGCATATCAGGACGTCTGCTCCCCTTAGAATGGAGTCTCCTATAATAACTACCCTTCTTCTCCTGTTAACAGTGGAGGTCTTGATGCAGGGTACAGGTGGTATTGTTTTAGGAGGCCCCACTGTCTCAGAAGGACCTTCTCTTACCTCATCTGTGGTCTGGCCTTCTACTTCCAGAGCCTCAGACCTATTGTAGAAGGTATCAGTCCCACTTACCAAATTCTGAGGAGGAGGAATCTTCCTCCTGCTATGTGCAGTGACTGCTTCCAGCCCTCATCTTTAACAGATCCTTGACTAATAGTGCTTTGACTAATTACCTGCAGGGTTCTGAGTCCATCTGCTTCTGCACTATGATGCAGGTTCAGGAATAGAAGGGATGCTAAGCAAGTTTACATGCAATAGGAAAGTGTGAGGGGCTGTTCACTCTCAAAGACAAAGGAGACCCTCCAAGACCTCAACAAATTAGAGGACTGCGCAATCACCAAAAATATGAAGTTCAAAAAGAGCAAGTGAAAGATTCTGAACCCAAGACAGAGCAACCTTGGATATACAGACAGACTGGGGAGTGAGATGCTGGAAAGCAGAGCCATGGAAAGGGACCTGGGCGTTCTGGTCAATGCAAGTTGAACCTGAGTCAGCAGTGCCCTGGCAGCCAGGAGGGCCAGGGGTGTCCTGGGGGCATCAGGCCCAGCATCACCAGCCAGGCAACGGAGGGGATTGTCCTGCTCTGCTCTGCACTGGGGCAGCCTCACCTGCAGTGCTGGGGGCAGTTCTGGGTGCCACAATATAAAATATTAAACTGTTAGAGAATGTCCAAAGGAGGGCAATGAAGATGGTGAAGGGTCTCAAGGGGAAGTCATTTGAGGAGCAGCTGAGGTAATTTTGTGTGTTCAGCCTGGAGGAGACATCATTGCAGTTACAACTTCCTCATGAGGGAAAGAAGAGGGGCAGGCACTGACCTCTCCCCTGTGACAGGACTAGTGACAGAACCCAAGGGAATGGTCTGAAGTTGTATCAGGGAAGGCTTGTGTTTGATATTAGAAAAAGATTATTCACCCAGAGGGTGTTAGGGCACTGGAACAGGCTCCCCAGGGAAGTGGTCACAGCACCAGCCTGCCAGAGTTCAAGGATAATTTGGACAGTGCTCTCAGGCACAAGGCATGACTCTTGAAGCTGTCCTGTGCAGAGCCTGGAGTTGTGCTTGATGATCCTTCTTGGTCCCTTCCAACTTACCTTATTCTGTGATTCTGTGTTTCAGTGAGCACATAGATAACTAAATGATTTCCTAAATGGTGAAACTTACCCTGTCTTGAAAAATTTTGCAGTGTCCACCATTCTTCTTTGGCTTTCAGAACCTTGATATTGAAATCGAGTCCAAGGCAGATAATTTGGGAACCCCAAGAAATTAATCTTCAAGCTGTCACTGCCTGGTGCAGCCCTGGGAGCAGCAATGGATCCTTGACAGCAGGGTGACAAGGACTTGTGACATAGCGTGCCTGCGGGAATGTCAGCTACTGTTGGTGAGGAAGAAGTGGGAACGACGGAGTAAACCCAGAAAGCAAAACTTTAATCATGTACAAATAAAGTGATAAGCCATATGCAATGTATGGCTGTTTCAAAGACCTTGAAATGGGGAAAACTTGACAATATATAGTGCTGCCTGAGGGCAGGGAACCAATGAACAACAAGAACTACAAACATTACCTTATGTGGAGAACATAACTAACCAATCACTAACAAGAACTCAGAACGCCACCTTATTTGGCAGGAACATATTAACATAACCTTTCCCATGATTCCATGCAGCTCTCTGTAACTTAGGTAGATGTTTTCCTCCTTAGCATCCTGTTTCCCATGGTCTCAGATTGATGCCTCTGTGTATTCAGTCAAGGCCAAGTCCCTGTCCGTCCCAGCCAGTCCAACTCCCACATCAAGCCACCAATGATGAGGACAATGATGAGCTGAAAAACACTATATGAAATAAGTTACTGCTCTTACTCATTTTCTTATTTATGAAGTGCTTTACGTCAGAGAATCATTAGGAAACTCCATATGAAATTACCATACTTTTATTATACTCTCAGAATAAATGTTTAAGACCTAAGGAATCTTTACCATCTGGAAAGTACCTCTAGAAAAGTGGTGAGACAGTGGAAAAAAATCACAAAATCACAGAATATGCAGAGTTGGAGGGGATCCACAAGGATCCTTGAGTCCAACTCCTTGATCTGCACAGGTCCATTTCTGAACTGAGGATATTTTAAGCTGAAGAGCTAGAAAGAGTCACTAGTGAGACATGCTATGCCTACTTGTCTGTTTTTCTACAAAATGTACTTTTCTTGAAATGAAAGAAAAGTTTTGATTTTATGGAATTTGAATTCATGTGGCCTAGTGATTTGCCATCATGAAATATGTGCTTCTACCCTAACATTTTATGTGATAATTCTAAGACTTATAGAATATTATTTTAGAGATAAGAATTTGGTAATGTTTTGTTTGAGTTTAAAAAATTCACTCTGCTCAGTTTTGAAATTACAGAGTTGTTTCAATAGGTTGCCTCAAAGTTCTTTCAGTCTCTCTTCCATATAGATTGTAGTTGCTCATCTACACATTCCCAAGCCTTAAAAATAACTCAGAATACATATATAGGGCCGTAGAACCAAGACAGCTCAACTGTTTGGTTGCCAACCATTTCACTTTCATCACAGGGAGAACTATAGTACTAAAAGTTAATAACACAGAGGTTATTTACATGGACATCTTGCTGGGACCAGGAAAATTGTGCTTACATGAAAAGTTTGTTTTTCCTAAGGTCTATCATTAAAGTTCTGTTTGTCTATATTTTCTTTTCTTTTTTTTTTTTTTTTTTTTTGTTTCCTTAAACCTCAGCAGAAAACAGGAGCTCACTGTGAAAGTAATCCAACCAGATATCTTCAAAATCTTAATAGGCAAAGTGGATTGACCTCAGTTCATCTTCATGGAGCTTAGGACAAATTGATCAATTTACTTCCTAAATAATTACCATTTGAATGTTGATTTTACCTTCCTAAGATTAGTACATTAAAAAGCCTGTATTCAGGAATGCTAATGCAGTGCAGTTCTGCACACACATACAGACTCACAAAAAAACCACAATATATTCTTTATATAGACAAGCCTCAACTGATTCTGGATAATGAGGATTTACTTATTCTTTTGTTGAAGAATGAAAAAAGCCTAACAGAAATAAAACAGAGAAATGGATATAGTTAGAGCTCTGGAGGGAAAGACTTTATTTAGCATTTGGATTTTTGAGGTTAGGCATTAAGATTCTATGGATGCAACAACTGCAATCCAAAGTTTATCTGTTTAAAATAAGCCCATGGAAGAAAGAAGGCAAGAAATTATTTATGTTTGAAAGAAGGGATCTAAAATAGGAAAATGAAAACAACATATAATTATTTAATAAATGTTGTAAGTTGCCTAGTAAGATTCCAATGGAATACATTGATTTAGCAGTAACTTTTGATGTTGACTTGCAACACATGGCACCTTTTTTTGTTCTCCAAAGGAGTCAAACATTGAGGCAGGGTACACACTCCGATGTGTATCTGTTCATTTCAGGGAAGGTTGGGGTAACTTTACTGGTATGGTTAGAGTTTCCCAGGTGGATGAAGACTCAACAGCCCAGACTCTTAGCCATACCCAGGCAGGCACCATTCCCATAATTAACCTCTGTGACAGTCATTTTCTTTGTTGAGAAAAGCTTTCTCTGCTGCAGCAGATGCTGACAGATCTCCCTCAGCATCTTAAAGGAAGAGGAGCAGAAGAATTTACTCTGGTTTGGCATCAGCTGAGAGCATCTGCCCCTCTGAATGTGCAGCAAATGAAGAAAGTTAAAAAATGTGTATCTCCGTTTAATGAGGAAATTATTCTTTTCTCTTCTGTATCCCTGTCTCAATTTCTCCCATTTCTTTTGGTATTAAAAGTTTTACCTTTTTTCTTGCAACATTTTGCATTCTGATTCCTTTCTATGAATGTTTCTTATATCTCTCCATTATCATCACTTGGAATTTGTCTCTCCTGGAAATTCCCCATGACAACTTTAGTACAAGTTGTTTTTTCTGCACTGTTTCTCATAAGAAAGCTGCAGTCTTTCTGTGCTTCTTTTTAAGTTTTTGAGTTCTGATTTCAATATGCCAGGAACCTGTTTTTCCTCTCTCTGGAACAAATATACGTTCTGAGAGGAACCTCAAAATCCATCCAACCTGAAAAATTCTGTTTAGAACCAGTCTCTGTAAGATGCGGTCTTGTCTTTTATCCGTCCTTTAGCCAGAATTTTTTAGAGTTCCCACAGACTCTAAAAAGCTCCCCACAGTTCCCCAGATCACAAAGACAATGGCTGGGCTTGTTATAAAACCCATTAATTAGCTTATGACTCAGGTAAGAGTCACTTAGGTTACCTACCTTCTCTGGTTTATTAAAAAACAGCTCAATAAATACTGTTAAATACATATATATATATATATATATATATATGTATATATGTATGTATGTATATGTTTGATATATTTGGTGGGAAATGGATTATGTGCTTAATTAAAGTCTGGAAGAAATATGATTGTTTGTATGTTGTATTAGTACTATATATGTATTGCAACTGTAAGCCTTAAAAAATATTTTCTAGCTGTCCATCGTGAAATTTCAAAGTTACTGTCCAAAATAGCTAAGTTAGGCACCAGATTCTGACCAACTGGCATGCTTCAGTCCAACACCTCAGGGAGTGTGATCCAAGGCTGGTAATGCCCCATCACAGAGTTGCTTCCATCACCGGGTGAACCATCTACAATGTGATTACAACCATAATCATTTTCCAGCACAAGTTTCTCTGAGAGTACTAAAGGAACAGAAACACTGATTCAAGTCACACACAAATTTCCACCAAATTTGGTGTTTGGCAGGGGTGCTGAGAACACCTCACTTTTTCTGTCTTTGGTCACTGGCATGATTGAATTTACTAGCACAACATTGCCATTGCATAGCAGTGATACTGCCAGACACAAAATGATGCAACAAGAAGCTAACACATCGCATTAGATGAGTTCATTTTAATCTTGCTTCCTTTATAGTATACCGGCATCCTATCAGACCTGTTTTCATATAGCCAAACATCCCACATGTATAAAATCTGTGAAATTTGGAGCAGACAGGTTGGTCTTAGTCCTAAGAAGTAACACACTGAGTGAAAAATTCTGAGAGCATTTATTTAGACAAATAGACTCCAAAGTGGCATTTGTATTTTGCTATCGTTACTATAAATACTTTGTCTTTTTTAGGAAAGCTTTCCCTGGATGTTATTCTGAGAGGATCAGTCACAGTGCTTTTGACCTTTTACTGTACACTACTCCATTAACATCCTGTGGAGAAATTCTCCTTATATATGTAATTGATGCATTTTATGAGACACAAATCAAAATAGATAGTCAAAAAAAAGATAGCATGTGAGCTCAGGAAAAGCTGCCTGCCTGAGTACTTCGTTGGCATATTGCCTATAGTTGATAGTGTCAACTCAACATATGGCCCTTCAAATGCACTGATGAATCCTCTTATGGGAATAAAGTCAGACTTGTCTGTGAAATGTTTAAAGTTTCAGAGTCCAACAAATAAAGCAAGTTGGAGCTCTAGCAAGGAGGAGGAGACCTTACAGGCTTGTATGCAAACAATGTAGATTTCCACCACAAATATTTTTTAATAATTTCCATGGGGCATTGTGAACAGCCTTGTACATGACCAGATAAATTGTTAAAATAGTTGCTACTTGAGCACAGCCAAACTATGTTACAAGCTCATTTGGTTGGACAAGTATGGAACTTCAAAAAAAGACAGTTGTTAAGCTTGTTCTGCAGCCATAGATGTATCCTCAAATTAGAAAGAACTTGAAATAGTACAGAAAAGAAAGGATGGCAGAATTATGCAATTAAAATTCTCATCTAACCTCCTGAACAAGATCCAACAACCACAAAGTGTCTGAAATTATATATTCAGTGTTCATATGTGGCAGTGATAGAGTAAAAGAATTTGTACTAGTTTGGCTTTTCACATAGACATGCAAAACAAACATGGTCTCCATGCCAAGAAGTACCAGGGTACATGGCAAAGGACTGGGAATAGAAAGGCAGACCTACTGCCTTGCTCATCTGAATGAGGTAAAGTGATGGGCACATGACCCAAAGGGCATATAAATGACTGAAATAAGGACCCTTTTTAGTGTTGCTATTGTTAAAATGAAACAAACACTGCTGCAAAAGGATTTCCTTCCCAGCATTTTTTGCCACTGCTTCTAGTGGACCTCTCAGACAATGAATAAAACTTCAAGAAAAGCAGTCTGATGCACAAATGCTCTCGTTATCTTAAAGGGGTCAATGGTCAAAGGTGAAAAAAATTCATAGAGTAGTTATGATTAAAGGTAGGTTTTTATACGCTTTTGATAAAGACTTGTAAAACGGCCAAAAGAGATTCTGCAATTTTAATGTTAAGTGGCTTTTGTATTGGAAAAATGCCCAAGGCCCATGTCTAGCAGGGTCACTTACAAATGACTGATGGGAGATCAATACAGACAGAGTGGGGATGCAGCTTTGTCACTGGGAGATGTAGTTAGTATGTGATTAGCCTTAAGTAGCATTGATGTGGATGTAGATGGGCAGTAAAGTGCTTAGTATCCAGTGAGCATGATAGCTGTTTGTACACAAAAGTTAATGAAAGAGGAAAACCACATTATCATTGAACACTCCAAGGGGCTTCCCACACCCATTCAGGGATTTTAGGAGCAGATCAGTCTGACAATGAGCTGTTTAGAGCTGCCAGTCCCAAGAGCATTAACTCTGAATTTGGTTTTCTTCTATGAGGAGCAATCCCACAGGACTTGGTAAACCACCTAGTTATGTTTTGTGTGCAACGTGATTATAGAGGAACAAGTAGGCCACTTTGCCTTTCTGAGAGACAGAAAATCCTCTAAAGTAAGCACAAATTGAAACTTAAGAGTGGAGAGAGGAAACAAGATGATACCTTGAGAAAGGTAAGGTCCTCTGGCACTGATAATATATTATACTAAATCTTCTCTGTTCCTTAGTGTGGGGATCATTATGCTCAATCAGATCCAGAGTATCTCACTAGGCATTTCACTTTTATTCTCTTTTTTGTTCAGATGTGTGAACAGGGTAAACAGGGATTTTAAAATGCATTTGATTGCATTTTTAATAAAGCATTTTTACCCAGGGATGTGGTAGAGTTCCCATAACTGGAAGTTTTCAAGATGCAATTGGACAGGGTGCTAGATGATCTCCTCAATTCTCTTCTCCATGAAAGTTTGGATCAGACAATCTTATGAGTTTCCCTCCAACCTGAATTGTTCCATATTTCTGTGGTGTTGCTAAGAAAAGAAATAGGACTTTCTTAATTCACTCATACACATATCTGCACTCTCTTTATTTTCAAAAAACAGATTTAGTGGAGGACTCATAGTTTTTAACTCATGCATGTTAGATTTGCCTCAATTTGTCTTTCTGGAGGGTTTTGGGTTTCCTTTTTCCTACAGGAACTTCTGTATTGTACCTCTGTTAAACAGCAAAATAACTTAAATAAGATGCAAATCCTACTCAATATCAAATTATAGACTCCCTCATTTGTTGTGCAAAAAAAGAGGCAATCACGCTACAGAAGAAAGCGAATAAGAAATTACTAAAAAGAATTTAGTAATTTCAAGTGTTCTGATTAATATTTACTCCTTTTTTTTTTCTACAATGAAAAGAATTAATCACACTCTGAAAAAGCATCATCTATGCTATCTTCTCTGACCTCCTACCCTGCTACTCAGGGTATTAAAAGGTTTGCCTCGATTTGAGTCACATGGTGTAAACTGAAATTATTTCATGGCTAACCTGATATTTCCAGGGCCATGGTAAAGCCAGAAATCCGTGGCCTAGGGTCATCACACACCTTTCTAATGGACCCTCAGTACGCAGTTAATTACAGGGAGAGTTTGGGTATCCTGCTGTCAAAAGCCACTGCAGCACAGCACCAGTCAGAAAAGCTCCTCGCTCAGCATCTCTGCTGCATTCAAACCTGAACAGCCTTTCAGGATTCCCACTGGAAGTGGAGATGACCCAGAAGAGACCAGAAGGCTTAATGTTGGACAGTGCACATGTAAAATTTGGGGGCTTTATAGCAGCATCCATCTAAAATCATTACACCCTTTATTAGCAAACGATAGTGCACCCATCATCAGCTAATTAAAATTGGGCCAAACTACTAATGGAGCCACAACCTGGGTCATTGATTCCCAAAGCATTTCTTCCTTTACTAAGCTAAAAGAGAAGCTCTGTAGTTCAAGTAAGGCAAAATCCCTGCTATACTTAGTCCATCTTTTTAAACTGCCTGAACTCAGTGTTGACAAAAACTCTTCTGATGGCATTGAACTGAGTTAGTAGCTCAGGTTTTGCAGTCATGGTTATTTCTTGCCTGTTTGAGTGCTCCTAAGTGAAATGTAAAAAACATTATTTATTAATATTTACAAGAAGGAGACATAGTTTGTTCTATGAAGAATCTATGTAAGCATACTCAGAAGACTAAACAATCTATTTTTAAAATTACTTTCTACAATTTATCAAAACTGAATAGTTTGCCCAGGCAAGATTTGGCCACTTGTCAGAAGAAGCACGGTTGTCCAATAGTCATTTTCCAATAGGAGCAATAACATATTGGTGTCCTTTGGAGTGTTTTGTTAAATGTGCAGTCAGCTAACACTCAGGGGTAAATATACAGCCCACAGCTGAGGCCTTCAACTCGACATTTTCAGGTTCACAAGTCCCAGACCTGTCACACATTTCCTTTTTGACCCTGGACAAGATATTTAATCTCCCAGTCCTCGATCTGTATAACAGCTAATATATTACTTTCCTTTATTGCTATGGACTGCAGAACAAGAACAGTGTCCAATTACAAATATGTTCAGTGCTGGTTATGGAGATGTGTTGATAATTGAGGCCTCAGAAAGCTGCTCTAACAAAAAGCAATCAGAAATTACAAATTATGAGTTTGTCATGTAGTTTCCTGACTGTGTTTCTGTAGTCTACTTACCCAGATCCTCCTTACATCTGAAATTTGCTTGACCTTGCTAGTATACAAGGGCAGGTGAAGCTCGACTCAGGGTCTGTTTCCTTCTCTAGAGGTCTCTGGATGTGTTCAAGAAACACGCTGAAATGACTGCCCAGAAACTCACAGCCTTTGGAAAAGTCCTGAATCTTTATGCCTTTGATGTAATGAAGGGAAATTGTTAATTGTTAACTTTCTATGGAAAGTACTCAATTTCTTTGTACGGTCATACATTTACCTGTACCTTCCCTTCATTTTTACTTATAGAATTTCTTCCCATAAGTTGCTAGGAAGGACTATCAACTGGATACTTAAGAAACAAAAGAAGTGATCAAGCTGAGGAGAGGAGGGTATCTGGTCACACTTCTCTGGGAGTTTCTCTCTGAGGGGGGAGACATGGCAGGAATTGGGCAGGTAAAGGACAGGTCTGGGGGCAGCTGCTGGTGCTTACTCTCTCAGTTTTGGAGGAGGACGGTCGGAGCTTCTACCTGGGGGAGAGAATTTGCTGCTGCCATCAGAACCCAGCCCAGAGCTGTTTCTTCTGCTGTGGGTTGAGCGTCTGCTTGTGAGAGCAGCCATGAACTGGGACCTCATTAACACCTACCTCACCAAAAGAGGGACCTATCACTGTTTGCTCAGGTGCCCTGGATCCTGAGCCTGCCTCCCCCTGCCCTGCTGGGAGCCAGGCCACCACTGCCCCACCCCTGACGCTTCTTTGGCACTGTTCCGGGTTTCCCTGCACCCCCTGCCTTGCCAGGACATCCCACAGCTCCAACTAGCGCCACACAGCTTCTGATACATCTCATCCACCAGGCCAGGATTTTTGTTCATTCCTGCCATTCCAGCTTGGTGCTCCTCAGAGTCCTGCTGGAGCACCGGGATCAGCTGCCCTGGGGGTTTGTGAAGCGAAGCCTCTGTTCCACCCCTTCCGTCTGGGCCAAGCCGCCATTGCAGTGTGCTCCCTGCGCCACAGCGCCCCCTGCAGGCGCGGAGGAACCATCGCACCGGCCCCGCCCACCGGGAGCCAGCAGCGCCCCGGCTGGCCGTGCCCGGAACTGCACCAAAGGGAACAGCGCCGCAGCGGAGGAGGCTGGGACTGAGCTCCTGCTTCTGTTTGGTGTTAATGCTGTAGTTGTTGTTTTGTTTACTTTATTGCACACACTAGTATAGAACTGTTATTCCGATTCCTATATCTTTGCCTGAGAGCCCCTTAATTTCAAAATTATAATAATTCTGAGGGAGGGGGCTTGCATTTTCCATTCCAAGGGTGTGCATTTTCCTTCCCAAGCAGACGCCTGTCTTTCAAACCAAGACATTACCCCACTGACTTTGTCTCCTAGAAATACAATGCTTGCCAGTGAGTTGTTTCTCATGACCTGAAAAGCTAAGCGATGTCTAATATTGATCAGTGGTTCATAGATTAATGGAAATAGCTAAATTGAAAAAGATCCTCTTTATACACTGTGGCAAATTGTATCTGTTTGACTGGAGAGGGCAACCTTTTATTGAACTGCATAGTGGTTTGCTTTTAGTTGAGTTTATTCCTTTCTACAAAGGATTTTCCCCCTTCTAAATTGTTCCTCAGAATAAGTGGGTTTTTGTTCTGTTTCTGCATGTCTGTCTTAACAGCGACTCTCCATTTACCTTCAATGATCCCTGTGATGTAGGAAACACCAGTCTGAGTTTCCTAGTGAAGTAGAGTGCAACAGGGGACTAACTTATTACTACCAACAATGGGCAGGACTTTATTATACTTTTTTCTAGCCTTTTCCAAGGATGAGGAAACAGCAGGTTTATCTACATCTCTTTTTATCAGGTGATATCCACTTCTGAAGGCTTCCTCAGGCCTGGGAGATGTTGCCTTCTGCTGTGCCATAGTTATCCTTCCTCTGGAAGAACTGTACAAATTTGAAATTTTTGCACCAGAGTCTCAGCTGTTTTTTCCCTAGTCCACAACTATTATCTGTGTCTCACTATTTTAATTTAGCATGCCTATGTCAGCTATGTCCTTGCTCCACCTCCTGCCACTATGCTGTTGTGGCTTAACCCCAGCTGTCAGCTCAGCACCACACAACCCCTCAGTCACTCCAGGCAGTGTGAGAGAAGCAGGAAGGTAGAACTGAGAAAGCTCATGGGTTGAGATAAAGACAGCTTAATAGGTAAAGCAAAAGCCAAAGGCACAAGCAAAGCAAACCAAGAAATTCATTTACCACTTCCCATGGGCAGGCAGATGTTCAACCATCCCCAGGAAAGCTACATTCCATCACGTCACAGTGACTTGGGAAGGCAAATGCCATCTATTCAAATGTCCCTACTTCCTTCTTCTTCCCCCAGCTTCATATACTGAACATGATGTCATATGGTATGATGTATCCCTTGAGTCAGTTTTGTTCAGATGGCCTGGCTGTGGCCCTTCCCAACACCTTGTGCCCCCCCAGCCCACTCACAAGTGAGGTGGCATAAGGAACAGAAAGGGTTTTAACACTGCTAGCTCTGGTCAGCAGTAATGAAAGCATCCCGGTGATTATCAATACTATTTCCAGCAGAAATCCAAAATATGCCCCCACAGTAGCTATTGTGAAGAAAATTAACTCTATCCCAGCCAAAGCTAGCACATACACTGACCAGCATCGCTAAGCTGGTTGACAGGAAGACAAAAAGCAAGCCTTATGGGACAGGGCAAAGGATAGCCCTTTATTCAGGCTGCATGAAGGAGCCAGGTGAGCCTGACATTACACAATAGACATAGGAGATTTTTCAGTTTAACAGCTTTTCTTATGAAGAGACAGAACAAATGGAGTTTGTGCAAATCAAGCTTAAGGTGAGCTGATGGAGCAGTTTTGTTTCTCAGGAAATGAGTGCACTCTGCTTGGCATCAGTCATTGCCTCCTGATCCCATCTTTGAAAGATCCCAACATTTTATATTTATTTACCAACACAAATTACATTGGCAGCCAGTCACTTCAAGCAATCTGCCTGGTGTAGTACAGCCAAGCACACAGGGTTTTAACAAAGAAAAATAAAAGATCTGTTCTTCCTATTCTGAGAGAGACAAATATAACCTACCCCAGGCTCTTGGTCAGCCAGCTGGCAACAAGTTACATCACACTTTAAAAAAACACCCAACTCCTTTAATTAATACTTTCAATGTGACAAACTATTACAGAAGAAAATTATTGGCAGTGCAGTGTCTTTACTTCAGCTAGACTGAATCTCTTTCTGTCTTGAACACATTTTTTGACACAGCACTAAATGTGATGACCTCAAATGAAGACATACCTTAGCTGTGGTCAAGCTGTGTTCTCCTCATTTTGTTTTGATTATAAATAAAAGAAACAGCAGAGAAAATATCTTATTGTGGATTTGGGCAAGAATAAAGGAGCACAAGCAAGTAGAAAGATGTTCTTTGTTCTATAGAGCCTCTCATTTCCATAAATTTTTCATTTTCTGTATTTGGTGAATTCCCATCAACACTCACTTTCTCTGTCCCTCACAGAATTACTGCATAATCATCCTACAGAATAAATAAGTAAGAAAGAATCATAACAGTTCATAACAGAGGGGTATTTAAGAAAACTGTTAATTGTAGATTTCTAAGGAGATGTGATTTGTGAAAAGGAAAAAGTGTCCTGGAGCAACACGGCACAAGACACAAAACTTAAGGCAAGAACACATTAGTCAAGTTATTTAAAATGTTAGTTTTCAATTTCCCTATCAGTAAAAGTGTTGTTGTTTCATTCTTGTACCAAGTGAATGCTGTGAGGGTTAGTCAAGGAGTCAGATTCTTGCCTTTGCACTGCCTGGTTGGCCCTGTGGACATTGGGAGAACCTTTTCCCTAGGAAAAAAAGATCTGACTCAATACACAGATAGTGGCTCAAATCCATGGAGCACTGAGATTCATGCAGATCAAAGTGACAGCCACTTCTTAGCATGAGATGTGAGGTTTGTTGTACCTTGTCAAGCAAGACTCATCTCAGAGTCACATCTCATTACTCCCATAGCCTCTTTCTCAAAGCACTTCATCTTCGCCTGCTAGAAGGTACTGGCTCTGTTCAAAAGGTTAAACTGTTGTTTCCAAAGGATCCAGAAGAACAAGTCTTGACAAGGAAGAGAGCTGCAAGTCCCTGATAAATCATGCACAGCACTCAGCCATGGGGCTTACAAAGTACAAAATTAAATTGTGTTCACATTGGCCTGTGCTGACTCACAGAAATGCAATATGCATTGTTTTAATCAAGTCACATGTGTTAGGTCTTTTTGTAAAATAAAAATTAGAGTGGGTTATACAGACTAAGAATAAATACTAAGGAAAAGAGAGTGGTCTGTCAAAATCAATCTCTCCTTTATATACTCCCAAATTATACTCATAAAGAAGAGGCCTCCAGCAGCTCTGTCAGTCACGATAAAGCTATCACTCTCAGATTTATTACAGGTTCTCCTTGTGTTTTCAAAGGAAAACATCCTACAGGTGTGTTTGCATTACTACCAAAGCTATATGAAGATTAATTACATGTCCAAGAGATTAAATTCATGGACATATTTTCAAAGATCTAACTTGCAATCAAAGCCATGCCTTAAAACAAAGAAAAAAGAAGGGGAACTAGCTGAAAAAGCCGGAATGAGAATAAAATACTTCCAAGGATCAAAGAGTTATCACTATTTAACTCTCAGATGCAGTAATGTAGCCTGAACTTTCTTCCTGGTACATTGAGAAAACTCTGCTTTGTGTTTGACAAAATTTTATTTTTTTTACTATGACTTCCACTAAAAAGATGTGTATGTGTACCAAAAGCTTCATTTCCTGTTTCCTAAAATCCTTGGGTCCTCACCTGGGACAGCTATTTCCATTCTACTCAGTCTACATTGAGTGGCAAAATTGAGCTTTTAGGCAAAATAAGTTAATCACAGCAGTCCTTCTACAGTGTTGATTAGATTATTTTACTCTGTGAGGAAATAGTGCATGCTGCTTCATTTCCCGGGATGGGAAACATTGTTATTTTGTATGTTCTGCTCTCTTTCTCTCTCTCTCACTGACCCCTCAAGACCAGGGAGAAACCTGAGTTCATTACATTGAGGAAAGACTAACAGAGACAAAATATCTCTTTTTCTGCACATCTAAATTGTTTCCAGGAACACAGAGACTGTCCCTGAATTGTGGAGTAAACTTACTTGGAAAGGGGAAATGTTTAAGGTCCTCTTTGCCATGGGGCTAGACACATAAAATAGTAATCAGATTTGCTGTAAAAAAGCTGCTATGTGTTTTAAAGCCACCATCTTGACAAACATCATCTAAATAAGTTGCAGTAGTCCAAATGTATTGGTCCTGTCATGAGAACTGAAGGCAGACCACGAAAGGATTTTGATTTACTGCTTTTCAAGGTCTTAGATGAACAAATAGAGAGTGGTGCTTTTTATTTATATTCTTGCAACTGATGCTAAAGTAGCACTTAGGCAATGAAGTATATAGGTTGCAATTGAAATCGGAAAAACTTAATCCCTAAACATTGTATATCTTTGTCCAAGTAAGGAAATGAAAAATCTAACCAATACAATCCAAAGTGTCTGGACCTTATTCAGCAGAAAATCAAACTTTCTGAGAGCTGAATCAGGGGTATGATGGGGATGGCAATGCCCTGGTGAGAAAAACAAAACAAGGCCCATTACAAAAATAGATGTATTTGTACTATAAAAATTGTACTTGTCTCACCACCTCCCTTCCCCTGACTTAATCCTCTTATCAGGGTCTGAGTCTTTTTACTCACTAAGTTCTCTCAAAATTGCACAATTAAACATAGTTTGTCCCTTCAATTCAAATAAGCAGTAAACAAAATTGCACAATTAAACATAGTTTGTCCCTTCAATTCAAATAATCAGTAAATAATCAGTGAGGAAAGAGTAAGTCAAAGAGGCAAGAATGAAAGACTGTGAGATATGAGGTTCCTTATGAAGGGTGTTTTAATACTGCCCAAAAGATACAAAATATGTGTGAAACAGGAAATCCTAACAAAGTTTTTCTAGCTGAGAGCTAGCAACTTTTAAGCTCCAATATTAATCTATTTTTTAAATCTACTTATCTTCAAAACAGCAAGATTTCAATATTCATTTCCAAAGGAAAAGATGATTGACTCTTACATTAAATGCCAGTGGTAGGCTTTTCCAAGAGACAGAAGACACTTTAAAATAGGATACATATGACAGAAATATGAGTGGAACTTACTGCTATTACCTTTACCTCCAGCCCTTACTAGTCTGGGAGCTATCTGTGTGCAACTGTAGTGGCAAAAGCTTTATGTGGGAGGCTGATGGTTCTCCTTTAATGAAGAAAGTTAAAAGTCTTTAGTAAAATTGACTAAATGCAGCAGGGAAGCAGAAAGGTGTGTTCTGCCAGCAGCCAGCCCATCAGTTTCCAAATGTTTCCAAAGCTACATCTATTAGGAGAAAAATTGAACATGAAAGTTGCTGCTCAAAACTTATTGTCATGGAACTACTATCAGTATTGACAAAACTCAAAAGCCAAACAGACACACAACAGCTTTGCAAGGAAAGGTGACAGCCATCTGGCAGCTAATCCATGAAGTCAGCAGGTAAATCCAACCAGCTAAATCTTATCATCCATTTGTGAGCTAAAATGATATGGGGAAAAAATGTGAACACTTACCTAATACAAGGGGTAGATTTTGATCCTTCATACTGGATTATGGAAAAATTAAAATAAATCAGCCCTCTCTGTCATTAAATCACAAGTCCACAATTTAATGTCCAAAACTATCTTTTTGCAAGTGTGATGCTCTCTCAACTCCAACCCAGCAGGTGCAAGGTTTCCCAATACTATTCTCTGCAATATTCCCTCTTACTAAAGGAATGTGGCCACTAAACACAATGGATTCTTCTCTCTCCAGTATCTAGAGTCACTTTCCATCCAACTGCATAAAATTTGCTATGTTCCTGTATAGACCTTTGGCAGGTACAACCAGCTTAACAAAAAAGGATGATACATCCATGTCAAACATGTTTACCTTTTATCCTCATTTAAACAAAACCCTACAATTATATATGCAGCAAAAAATTAAAAATAAGAAAGAAAAAAATGTTTTATAGGCATTGTTCCACAATTTTTATCAGCTTCACTATTTTGCCCATGTTGTAAAATGTTTTTGTGGGTGTGGTTCTTTCACATAGCAGAATGGAAGAAAAAGAGTTGTCAAATTGGAAAATTGGATTTTAAAAATGAAACACTATCAGAGCTGCTCTATGTCAGATTGGCGATTCAGTACTGACATGCATATATGTTTATAAATCAAGACACTGACTAAAAATCAGATTATTTTAAAAACAATATTGTGTACTTTTCTTGTTGTCTGGAATTCAAACTTTATCTGTCCTTTCATCAAGCTTTTTAACATTATGGGGTTAAGAAGCATCACATTTATAATTAAAACCAAGCTTTTCAGGTAATTTGATTAAAACAATTACGCCTTTATGAAAAAAATAATTAATCATAAAATGGGCAATAATGTCCAAGTATGGAAAAATCTGAAACCACATTATAATAATTCTCTAATAATTTGTACATCATGCTGAAATTGGAAGTTTCTTTAATATAGTAAAGAGTACCTTGGCTTATTCTAATTTAATAATTTCTGTACTGGCAAGGTGAGGTTACACTATATTCTTACACTTTTAAAAGCTCTTTGATCAGGGCAATAAAGTATAATCTAAAAATATACAATAATGTATTACTGTCTACAGAAGACTGTAACTCAGAAAATTTTGTGGGTTTTTCTAATTTTTTTTTCAAATTAAAAAATAAGCTCAGTAAAGGGAGAAGCTGGAGATGAGGAAAAAATTTTAAATTCTGATTCAATTAGAGGATTTCTACCAAAGAGAGACTTGCAAGTATCCAAGAATTCACAGCACAGTCCACCCTACTTGTACACAAAATGAAATCATATTCACCAAAGACATGAAAATGATTAAATTTCAAAATAATTTTAAATTTTGCGGAGAAGTCTGGTTTATTGTAGTGTGAAATATGTCAATTACTTACTTTAAATATAATCAAAATTATCCCTTTTCTTGAAAGTTTAAGAGACAGAAAGTTCACCTTTGGAGAGTTTTGTAGTGCTCTTAGTAAGGTCACAGATGACACCAAGTTGGGTGGTGGGAGTGTTGATCTGCTGGAGGGCAGGAAGGCTCTGCAGAGGGATCTGGACAGGCTGGATCAATGGGCTGAAAACCACAGGATGAGGTCTCAATATGCTGAGGTGTCAGGTCCTGCTCTTGGGTCATGAAAAACCCCAGGCAGCACTACAGGCTGGGGGCAGAGTGGCTGGAAAGCTGCTGGTGGAAAAGGACCTGGGAGTGCTGAGTGACAGTGGCTGAACGAGAGCCAGAGTGGGCCCAGGTGGCCAAGGAGGCCAATGGGTTCCTGGCCTGTGTGGGGAATAGTGTGGCCAGCAGGAGCAGGGCAGTGGCTGTCTGTACCCCTGTACTCAGCACTTGTGAGGCCACACCACAAATCCTGTGTTCAATGCTGGGCCCCTCAGGACAAGAAGGACATTGAGGTGCTAGAATGAATCCAGAGAAGGACAATGGAGCTGGTGAAGGGTCTGGAGCAAGACTTAGGGGATTGTTTAGTCTGGAGAAAAGGATGCTCAAGAGAGACTTTATTGCTCTGTACAAGTACCTGAAAGGACATTGCATCCTAGTCGGAGTTGATCTCTTCGCCCAATTAATAAGTGATAGGACAAGAGGAAATGGCCTCAAGTTGTACCAGGGGAGATTTAGGTTGGATATTAGGGAAAATCTCTTTGCTGGACGTGTTGTCAGGCACTGGAACGGGCTGCTGAGGGAAGTGATGGAGTTACCATCCTTGAAGGTATTTAAAAGATGTGTAGATGTGGCACTTAGAGACATGGTTTAGTGGTGAACATGGCACAGCTGGGTTAATGGTTGGATGAATAGTCTTAAAGATCTTTTCCAACATGAACAATTCTATGAATCTATGAAAAATCTCATGCTTTAGTAATTATAAAGGACATGATATCACAAATAAGTCTAATTGATAAACTAAGTAAAAAATTAAGCTAAATGCAATTTTGCTGGAAGAAGAACAATGGCAATATTAGGAAAAATTCTCTTTGGATAGAAAGCCAAGATTCCAGCTGCTCTTGACATATCATATCAGAAAACATGAAAATTCTGCTGGTCAAGAGACAAAATTAGACATTTTCTGATAACAGAATCTTCCTCCCTGGCAGGATAAAGACAATTGCCATTCAAATTTTAAAAATCACTTGATCTCCCACACCTTCATCAGACAATGCTTCCTCTGAATTTTTCATTTCAGTGAAAGTTTTGCTGTATAAGAATTACAACAGATAGGAAACACTTGTCTGGTCTATTTCTTGTAGCAAACAGTTGGCATCTTGTCTAATGTGTTGCTTGTAACCCTTAAGGAGAAAGTCTGTCACTCAATTATATGTTTATAAACTGTCTCCCTTCGTAAAATTCAGACCCTGTGATGAGACCATGATAGTGACATCATTTTGTTAATATAGTTATATTTTCTCTTCCAATCCAGGGAAATGCAAACTACAAATAAAATCCATATCAAATTCATATGTGTTTGAATTCAAAGTGGATTGTGCATTCTGTTTAGCCCATCACTACTAAATCTAATATTTTCTATAAATGAAGCAGGGAAGTAAAAAAGGCAAGGGATATGTAAAATAAATCTGAGATAATTTCTTTCCCCTAAAATGCCACTTCTTTATTTGGGAGTCAATATTGCTTAGAAGAAAAGAAACACAAACAAATTCTCATCTTAATAGTTGAATTACAATCTAGAGGTCAGGTAAATATTTGGAGATGTTCATTGAACAAATATGGTCTCTTGTTAATCTCAGTTGTTTCTTGACTGTATATATCAAGCACAAAGTACAAAAAACCTTGCAGTATAAATGTTCTAGAATTATTTTGTATACATAGGGGTCAGCTTTCCTTTGTTAAGTGATTTTAGCATAATCATAAATGTTACTTCTTGTGTCTCGTAACATTTGTCGCCTTGCTTCACTTTCTTCAGCGTAAGTATACAGCACCATTCAGAAAAGTAATCATTTTAAAAGTCCTTTCAAAAAAACCCAGTATCAACATCATGGTATTTCTTCCCCTCATGAGTCTAAGATACTAGGAAAAAATCTACAGTGTCCATGATGTCACTCAATTTAACATGCAGAAGCTCTGACAAGGCAAATGTGAAAACTTTTACACAGCATGACATACCATAGCCAGTATGATTTCTGAGTCATTGGAAATTGTTTCTTTCAAGCACTTGGAATCTGTTGCTGCATATAGCAGTATCACTGGTTTTAACATCAAAGGAAGCTGCAACATCAAAATAATTTTAAAATTTCTCTCCCTGAAGGTATTGCATTATTAAGGCTGCATTGGTAGATGCTGAATTAAGAGTGGTTGATGATGGGTGCAGGGAGCAAGGGGTTCATATGCCTGCACTGGTGAACTGTTAGAACAATTCTTGATCACAGTGTGGCCTCTCCCAGGTAGCCAGGGATTCCCTCTCTTAGCCATTTCCAAACATTGTTTGCTCTCCAAGGACCTTGTGCCATAATTCATGTGCAAGTTCACTGGTAGACAGTTCAGTAACAGTCACAGGGGATGTGAGACCCTGCCTTCATGCCAAAGAATATTCCTAAATGTGCCAAATTTTCCAGACTAGACATAACTGATTAACTCTAGACCAGAAGGTAATTTTCTTTCAGTCATATTTCTAATGCCAACCTGAATCTGGCAGGTTTGGATGTAATGACACAAGCCCGGCCCACAACCTCTGCACACAACCATGGGCAAATCCGTGTCCATGAGGAATGGTGCACTAGTCTCCTTGTAGAAATTTGGAAGAAAAATTTCCATGACAGTGGTCCCTCTCTCACTCTTTCTTGCTCCAGTTATTTCTGGCCATTGCAAGCATTTGGGACAGCTCAAATGTTCAATTACACAGAAGGACTAAAGTAGCTCAAAGACTGGAAGATTTCACAGTGTTTAGCATGTTTTGTACTGGTTGTAGAATTATTGTAGTTCCTGTGGATCAATTCCAACATCAGAGAGACTTGCAGTTTCCAAGTCATGAATTCTGCATCAAGGTAAACTATAAAAAAAAATTAAAAATTGATTGACATGGGCATGTTAGTACTTCTATGTATCTTCACACAACAGGGCTGATGCTACTACAGCATGACTAAAACTGCAACATATATACCAATGCTCTTCAAATCAAGGATGCAGGACAAACTCATGTTATGTGAGCATTTTAATGTTTTCATTTAGATCTCATATATTTTCATGTCAAGCACAGACAACCATTTGGCTACAAATCTATACTTGTCCATGAAGATCTGAAGGAAGAAGGTTTCTGAGTATTGTGTTAGTCAAGATTTCAGTGGGGTGACATCACTTTATATCAGGTGAGGCTCTTGACTAATAGTTTAAAAGGATGGTATAAAACAAGAAAGAGGAGAAAGCAAAATGATGGTCAAGGTTACATGAACCCTTGCTACTATTCTTCTGTTAATGAACATAGAGAATGCTTTTCTTAATGATGAGGTAACTTGTGACTGGCCTGATTCTTGCAGATGAAATCAGTATTACTCCTGGTAAGCAATAAAAAAACTTGCTGATAGTAGTAGTATTAAAGGAGAAGCACCAGGAAAGGAAAAGAAATTGTGTAATTTGTAGGGATTCAAAACATACATCAGGGTTTAATATCTGAAACTGCAGTACAGATGCAGATGCAGCATTTAAAATTTAAACAAATACTTCAGAGGCTTCTAGATATGTTATAGTCTGTAGTTATTTTGCACACATTCCTACATACCTTCAAAGAGTAAAAAAAGTTATTAAAAAAAAATCAAAACTTCACATAAACAGAAGCCAACTGCTTCATCACTCATCTCTGCAGCAGTGGCATATTTCCCTTGAGTGTTTCAAAGCCATATGAACAAGGTAACTCCACAAGGCAGTGTATTTTATTGGTCAGCAATGAGGAGCTCATATCTACACATTCTGCTTCACACAGAGGCTGGCAGTGACCAGCCTCTAGCTCTGTCACAGGGAAGGAGAGAAACACCCATTTTATGTCCTCTTCTGATATAAAATACAAAATGGCCACACTGCTCAATGTGATAACCATGATTAAATTTTTTTGGTAAAATTATTGCAACTGAGTCAGGGAATTAGAAATTGCTGTTTTGGGAGTATTTAGAAGACTGATAGAGGGACTTTAAAATAAAATTCTGTAGATTGACATTCGTTAATGACAGATGTGCTAATGGTTAGCTGTTACAAATGATCACCAAATAGCTTTACACACACAGATCTACTAGTCCACCATGTCCTGAATTAGCTATGAGTATGCAATACCAAGGAGGTGGTGCACCAGTGGATTCAGTACCGGTGGTCAACAATTGAGGAGGTCAAGTGGTCAGGTTCAGGAGCCCTTTTATGGGTAAAGTTCCTTTGAAGGCCTAATACTTTATGCAGCTTGCCTCTTTCCAAAAAAGGGATTCCCTCTGCTACCAGTGCTGCTTATCTTTGTTTTGGCTTTGCCAGTCATCCTGATACTTGCGCATTCAGTAGGATATCCTGCCTCTTTGCTGTCCCTTGTGCTTATCTTGTCTTTTTGTTCTTTGTCTTGCAAATTCCTTTTCTTCAGTTGTTGATTATATGTTTTCCCACACTTCCTACCTGCCTGCGACTACACAAGTTTTTGTTTACTCTTGCATGGACACATTGTTCATATACTTAAATGCAATACTTGCTGCACGTTGTTTTGCTGTGCAAACATATGTGTCAAATATATCTATATACACATATATATATTTGTGATGTTTGCCACACTATTTTAGTATGCTTCTCGTTGGGTTCAAGGCAAGCAAATAGGAATTCTATTCTAACTATGTCTATATTATAATGTGCATCCTGATTCTTAAGTATGGCAATTATTCATTGGTGTCACAGCCCCTGTTTTGGCTGTATTGCCTAGAGTTGGCACTTGAAGAGATCTCAGGTAAAACCATTCTCTCTGGGAAAAATAAGTGGGAAGCAAAGAGCTGTCTATTAGACAGCTAGAAGAACAGAATAATGAGCACACTTCAGTAGTGTGCTTTAAAATAGAATTACTGTACTTGTAACTTTCTTTAGTCAGTATGGTGTCTCTGTAGTGGTGGTCTGCACATTAACTGAAATGAAATCTATTTCAGAGCAGCAAAACAGAGATTATGTGAAGATGACATCATACAAGGATTCACTATTCATAAAATTTATCTATTCTGTCTTGTGCTGCAGAAGCTGTTAAATTAAAGAACACAGTAGTTAGTATCTTTGATGTAGAAAACAAGGCAAGAGAGAAGAGAAGGATAAGTGTTATGATCAGCCTGTCAAAGAGAGAAACAGAAATAACAGATACAGGAATAGACTGATTTTGACTTAAATAAACCACTTTTTTTAGCCTTAATGAAATGATTTTTTAGCCCTAATGTGCAGCGGAGCTAGCAGCAGAGGCTCTCTGCTTTGATACAGATGAACAAGTGAGAAATGACATGCAAGTATGTTTAGGAAACCTGACATGACAGCTGGTTACCTAGTCTCTCTACTCCACAGATGTACTATTGCACTGGGGAAGAAAAGGCATCAGTCATACTCTTCAGCCAGAAGGCAGAGGAGGATCATTTCAGGAAAAGTTTTCACAGCTTCTCTGAAGAAAAGAAATGGAAGCCGTGCCAAGAAAAAGTGTATTCTGGGAAAAGCCCAGAAGAGCCTTTTTCTGCAAAGAAAGTTCACTGCCCGGTTTGCAGTGGTGCCTGGGCAGGAGCCGTGCCGGGCAGCCAGGGCTGGCCCAGCCAAGGGGCCGAGCGAGCCGGGTCACCCCCAGCGCCCTTCAGCGAGCACAGGCAATCAGCAGCGTTCAGAAACCTCATTATCATTCCCCTCTCCTCCGGTTAAACAAACTCTCTGCAATCAGCAACACGGGTGTCCGTATCAGTGCATCCACAGCAGGAAGCCAGGTGGGGTGAGGGGGTGTGCAGAGCTTGGTGGGGCAGCTGGAGCCCTCCCACCTGCGGGATGCACAGTGGTGGCACTGAGTCTCCAGCACCTCTGTGCCCCAAACCCTGTTGCTGCAGGGCTGGCCATGCTCACCACCCTGCAGAGGTCCGGGATCCTTGTTACCCACAAGAAGCAAGAAGGGAAATTTGTCCCTGGTACCGGCACCTGTCAAAGGATGAATGAGCGCTGCCTGTGTCCTTGGGCCACCTTAAAAGGCTGCCACTGACAGTGGTAGGAATTACTGACCTACCTGCAATATAAACGTGGAGGGAGGCATGTGTAATGCGTGCCTTCTGACTGCTCTGTTGGTGATCTCAGTCCTGACCCAATGGGTCTAGGCTGAAATTAGTGGGCTTCTAATTGCTTTTTAATTTAAGGCAATTACAAAAGGGGACACTACCAAACGTCATTTGTACTTGTGGGATCACACCTGGCATTTAACTGGGATAATATAATGTTGGGCAATTATTTTCATTAAAAATCTTATTCCAACCACAGAAAATGCTGTAATATTTGAAATTAAGAATTTATATAGCAAGTTGTACAGGCATTTTTATCAACAGACATTTATTTTGTTTAGAATATTGAAGGGAAAATCAGACTCAACTATTTAGACTGGCCTGAAACTTATGATTCATACTCTCAGCTTTGTGGCATTGTTCTTTATCATTTTAGCCACTTAAGAAGAGACCACTGCTAAAGCTTAATTGAGCCAAAGTGGCATCTAGAAGGAAAATAAATTCCTGGTGGTCCTTTATCTTCTTTCAGAATTTACAGCAGTGTGGAACATGACCTTGAGAAGCCACACCAGCTGATACAGTGATGACCACAGGCTTGCTGTCATAGCAGACAGAGATAAGTTGTGTCCTGCAACAACTTATGAGTCAGTTCTCACTAGAGTAAGGTATTTCTGTGATTGAGAAAACACTTTGCTCCTGCCTAGGCGCACTGTGTAGTCACGGTCATCGTTGCATTCGTTAACATGAGTTCTCAAGGACATGTTTTAACTTGTCATGCTGCTAGAGTGATGTCAAGCCCACTGAGAGGGACATCAGGAGGGTATTCATGAAGTATGAGGCCAGCTCCATCAAAAAGGACAGATTCTCCTGCAGCAGTTCATAACAGAGAAGTGACATCTCTGGATTGCCACTTCAAGCCCACAGTGCTATCTAAAGTGACATCTTCATGTTGCAGCATGAAGCCTGTAGCATTATGTGGAGTGACATCTCCACAGAACTGACTGAAGCCCATGCTAATTGCAGCTCAATCTTGAGAAAAGAATTTTGCAAAAACATTACTGGAAACCCTCTGAGGAGAGCAGCATCTAGCAGGGCTGGGCTCCAAGCACCAGAAAGTGGTTACTCCTGTTAAACAAAAAATAATGTGGCATCTTCCCCCTGAGTTACAAGAGCAGATCACCTTTGATAATAAGAATTCATTGCACTATTTATCTGAAAGGAGAAAAGCCACTTCATTTTTCCTCTTGCAAATATGTCAGGGAGAAAGTAAATTTCTTCCCTACACTTACAACTGCTCAGCTCTGCCTAAGCAAAAGTAAACATGTGACTTTCTTTCCTGAAGAAAATGTGAGTCTTACCTGATTTTTACCAGTTTGAGGCTGTGCCTCTATGACTGTGCCTTTAAGCAAGTGACCTTAAGCTCTTGCTGGTCCAAGAATCAAGGCTCACAGATTCGTGTCTATCCTTTACAGCTGAGCAGTTCTCTTTCTTTGAAGGTCTCACCAGGGCTGCCTCTCTAATTCTGTCTTTGATGTCATTATCCCAACATCCCTACTCCTTCCCAACAAAAGAGCCAGCAGACTGCAAACAGCCAAGTCCAAAAAAGTGCTGGAACAGAGGTTAAGACTTAGGGGTTATGAAAGGCATAAACCAGTGTGTGTATTTGTGTGTTTGGGGGTGGAGTGGGTGTTAGTGTAATAGCATGCTTCCAACATCCTGGCTTCCACCCTTCAGAAGTGAAAGGGCAAAGAGGAGATACTCCTTCTCAGGACTTGAATGCTGGTACTTTATATATTCCTATATCATTATGGGATGCTCAGGAATCTGGTTTTGAGCACTAGCCAGTATTCTCAGATGGCTACATTTTAAATGCTTGACTCAAATTTTACTTTAGTTAATGACCCTTACACTGAAGTCACCATTTTTTGATGGTTTAAGGCACTTCAGAAGTAAAGAATGAATTACCTATGTAGACATTGACCAAATCAGATCTCAGTTCTTGAAAATTTGTTTTCAGACACATTTTCAACCTTGAAGTGATTCAATTTTTATTGCACATTGGTTCAGCTAAGCCCTTTACTTACAGGTTTTGTTTTCCAGGTGTGTACTTTGAATAATTCTAAATGTAGGGAAAGGAAAGATTTTCTCCTTTCTTAAATTCTCTTTTTGAAGATATTTTACAGACCCTTACATGCTTTCTTCTGCTGTACTAGAGGAAACTTTCTCTCCAGCTGGGGATATTAAAAGTTGTTATATTTACCATGAACCCACGTTTTGTTTTTCATATATGGGTCTGGTTTAAACTGGCAGTGACAGAAAAGTTACCTAATATGCAGTAGAGGGGAATTCAAACTTCCTGCACCAGTTACTCTCAGCATTGACCTGATGCAATTTAAGGTGCAAGGTGAATACCCATCAGTAGGAAAATGTCATTATTCACCACAAATAAACAGAATTACCTGTTCTTAAACAGTAAGGTCATCTGTTTCACATTCTATCCACCTTGAGCTGATTAGAGCAAATTAGGTCCTGTGTTAATCAGCTCAAGGCATGTGCTGAAAATGTAGAAATCTGTTATGTGATTTTCTTCCAGTAATTATCAGAGAGTCTGTATGCCCAATGAAGAATACAGAAGTATTCTTGGTATATACAGATGTAACCTTGGTAGGGCCTGATCCCAAAAGATTTTGGGACTTTGGCTGAGTGATCTCAACAGGTTAAATAGCACCCCTCACACAAGTGAACACTGCATAATGGGCATGGTGGGAAGGGGGTTTTACAGCCTGCCAACAGCACCTTTTCAGCTCCTTCTACCAGCACCTCACTTCTTACCAGTACTTACTGTACCTTATCTTCCCTAATTTTGCAGAGTTTAGAAATTAGTAGGTTTAGCTGCATCTTTTCACTCCCATCAGGAATGAAGTGACAGGACCAACACTGGACAATTATCACTTTATATTAGAATGAGACTTCATTGAGACATGAAAGGTCAGGGGACAGTTAAGTCACTCCTTTTTTAATTTAAATTTCATTAGTTTTGCACATTACATTTGTCATGACTACACTAAGTCCTAATTCAGGTCATCTGTGAAGAATGTAGGAATGAGAGTCTAAGTAGATTGTTTCTATTCTTTACTTTACTGTTTCTTCCCATATGAGCTTGGGAAAATCAAATAAACTTCTACTTTTTCAGCTGCTAAATGAAAAAAAATGTTTAATGAAAAAAAAAGTCTTCTGTGAGTTTTGATTTGCTCATAGAATTAAAATGCGTTTGGAGTCTCATTTATACTCAATAAACCCATATTTATAAACACCAAATAAATGCATTTATAAACAGTATTTTTTCATTTGTTATATCATCATTTCAATATATTTCAAAGTCCCCAACTTTAGGACTTTAATCAGTATTGTCCATGAGATGCACATCTCTTCTTCATAGGTCACAGCCTTAAAATCAATTCCCATTTTAAAAAATCATATTCCTACAAAGTTTTTTTTTTTGGTAAAGTTTGTGGGTATTGTAATAAAATTCATTCAGGCCTGAAAGGCAAAGTGACAAAGCAGAGATGGAAGAAGTTTACAGGCCAGTAGAAATTCTGCATGGACACATATCAGATGTCTTAATTTGTGTCTAGCACCATAGTGGTGAAATTACCCTTCTCTAAAATTTCAAATTAGCAATGTCGTTCTGCATCAGATGTGTGGGGAGCTCTCCCCTTGCATTTATTTGCACAGTTCTGAATACAACATCTGTTCCCTGATTCGTGCAATAGTGTTCCATCGATAGCCTGGAAATAGTAAGAGACATTTTAGTTCAAGGTAAAGATGCTGTAGGTTTGTGCAACTGGGGATTTCCTTCATTACAGGTGAATTCAGGGCCATGGTGAGGGGCAGCGCCAGGAGACCAGACACTACGTAAATTCCCAAAATGGGAATGAAAAAGAATTAGTGGCTCTGTGGCTTGTTACTGGATGAATTTCCCTGTAAACGGGAACTGCTTCATTAGCACATACCCTCTCCTTATCGCAGGACTAAAACCAAATAAATCAAACCCTGGCTAGACTTAACCAATATTTTTTGTCATCATAATGTCTCCTTTTCAAAAGAGTTACATGATTCAAGTTCATTTTAATAGCAAGAAATGAAGAAATTACAGTTGTTTCCATTCACACATAGCTCTAATGGGAAAAGCTTGACAGTAACTGCTGTTTCAAGAAATTCTTAACTTTTTCAGGAAAGGCACTAGTGTTCCTACATAGGTAATTACACTATGATTCTGAGGTTTTCCAGAAAGGAAAAAAAAAGAGACAATAACTTTTGTTCCCTAGATTGGAGAGGACTAACTTGGAAAGAAAAAAATTTCTTCAGGTTAAAAAGTAAGTGATTGTGATGGAAGGAGTCGATTACATCATTCATTTCCATAGAAACAAAACTTGTAAAAGAACAATAATGTTAGCAGAAGTTATTTGAAACAGTTCCTTGTGAGTTGATATAAAACTTCAGTGAAAATCTGAGATAGATAAACAGAAAGATTTGCTTCTTCTGTTGAGAGCTGATCTGCTATCTGTCCTCCTTCTAGTTCTTTTCCCCTTAATATTTTGAACTTCTTTGGAACAAAGAAACACTCCCTTGTCTCTTTTGTAGCATAAAAGCAATTTTATATTTTTATTCATTCTTCCTTGGCCTATCTATTTCCCCCTCGCTCTTCTGCTTTCCTATTTTGTTTGTTGTCAGCTACCTTTATAATTTTCCCTATCCAAACAATTTTCTTAACAGACTCAACAAAAGAAAATATGTAACATTGCAAAAAAACCCAAGGAGGTAAATCCCAGAATAAAACTCAAAAAATACCAAAACACTGATGGCTGAGGAAATCTCACTGACAACCTGTTTCAGCAAGGATTCCTTCACTTTTACTTTTCCTCTGAAATATTACTATATTCTTCTCTAATCAAAGCTCAATTTAAATGTTGAGGAAGGCAGAGAGAAAAATGCTTATCTATTGAAATCAGAGGCTTCTTGAATCTTCTGTGGTGCCAAAGCCTCTCTTTACTCACGATAAATAGAAATATGTTCTGTAAATAAACCCTGTAGGTTTTGCTGTGACTATTTTCAAAGTAAACTGCTGCACAATAGTAAAAAGGGTACTAGGCTAAAACTAGTTGGGAAGTGCTGCATTGAAACTACTCCTAGAAATGTTATGAACTTTCCTTTACAGCCAATGACTTTTTTTGCATGAAATGTGGAAAACATTAGCTAAAATTGTGTTGGTCTGTACAATTTTATTCTGTTAAAGACAGGTTTTATGATACATTTAGCCTTTTAAATGACACTAATAGTCTCTGGAGACACATGGTCTTTCCTGCAGTTCAACAATTAAGTCTATTTCAATGTTATTTGTATAAGTTGAAACAATTCAGTTACTGTATGTCTGCTCAGTGGCATGTACTGTAAGGCTAATGGAAACCACCTAGAGTTAACTTAATAATAAGGCTTTAGCCAGCCTTAGACATCCACCTAACTTTTGGAGGGAAGGCTGAAAAGTGAGAGGGTGGAAGGGTCATTTTATTGGCAGAGAAAGGAGTATATTTTTCATCTCTCATTCCACACATATGCACCCCTCCTCCCATCCACCACCACACACAGACTTCAAAAAATTGCCCTAAAATTTACACAGGTCATAAGTCTGAGTTGATAATGAGCATGATTAATCACAATTGTGTTTCTGTTTCTCCTCTCTCTCCTTTTGAAATGTGTTACTTGCTAAATTGTACTAGCAAGTTTTTTAGATGTGTATGTATATATACACACATCATGCAGTCCTTACCATATATATAATATATATATTTACACACACATATATATATGTATTATATATATATATGTATATATGGCATGTTATGAATTTCTCACACTTTTGTGTAGTAAATGTATGTTTATATAAAGCATCTCATGTTGCTATGACTAGACTGCTTCCACTACCAAACTAGCTCTTTTAGACCTAGCTTAAATATCTCTACAGTGAGTTACTAAGTAGGCATATATAAAATCAGGTTTTTACCACATGATTAAAAAAAAAAAAAAAGTGAGAGGAAGTAATTAAGAGGGCTCCATATATAAAATCTTGGCTTTGTTTCAAATCTCAAACCTTGAACTAATCAGACAGAAGAAGGATAAATTGTCCAGAGGGAGCTAAATTAATCACTGGTTAAACTGGTTAATAGCTCTCTATCAACCTGTACTGGGAGTGGGAAGTGAAAAGGTGCCAATAGAAGTTTACTTCCTGCAAACCTCAAGTTTTCCCAAACTTTTGAGTCTTGAGAATCAAACTGAAAATATTCTGTTATAGTTGATTTAATTTCAGGTATTTCTTTGGGCTCAGGTAAATCTGGGTTAAAACTGTGAGGCTGCTGAAGCACATAATTAACATTGGTGTGACACAGGGTAAACCACAGGCCTGATCTGGACATGAACTACCTGAGGAAACTTGTCTGCTCATGGCATTCCACTGGAAATACAGATGAGGAAATGACAACAATTCTATGGATAAAAATTATGCATAATATGTGGCCATTCAGGTCTAGGGAACCTGAGAAAAGTAAAAAAAAAAAAAAAAAATAGGAAAAAAAAGAAACCATAGGAAACAGATGTGTTTTGCAAAAATTTTTTGTGCTGTCATGCTGCCACAAGCTTGACTTTACACACAGGCATGCAAAACCAAGATGCTGGTGAAGACTATTCCAATATTACTGAAATTACTCAATCAAAGTGCTCCTAGGAAACCATCTTGTTCATCAGGACCAAAGGTGGAGAATTTTGGGGGTAGAAATCTTGTCAGACAGCTCCAGAGGATTCTTGAGTATTAATTGTCAAGTATGGACTGACAGTGTAAAACTCACTCACATTCAGGTGTTCGAGTGGCTGTACTTACTGATGTCCCCATATTAACATCAGGTCCATGACCACAGTCCAGATCTACCAACAGAAACAATTGCAAATGCACCAGGCTCCAGATGAGATGTGTCTCATACTTCCAGAAGGCCAGTAGATCCTGCCCAAAGCAGCCAAGTGCTACCACACAGCTAAAAGGGATGATCCAACACCAAATCCAGTAGGACTGGAAGGTCTGCAGTGCCCTTCTCAAGGGCTTGGCTTTTCCGAAGAGATTTTCTGTGGTGATCGCTCTCCTGTGAACAGTTACAGCAGGAAGTTTGCCTCAGAAAACTCCTGACAAAGGATATATTCAGGAAAAGCCATTAACTATACTGAGCACAGAGTTTAGGGGGTATTCAACACTGAATTTGACCAGAAATTACTAGGATACAGCATTGCAAACAATTATCTCCTTTGTCCAAGAGGTGTCTTTTTGCTAAATCGTGGTAGGGTATGAAGACTGGCCTCATCCTTCTGCATTTTTTAAAGAATTTTCAAGGGACAACGGGAACACAAAATAAGGTCTGTGGCAGAGTTTTTCTTTGATCTAATATAAACAGACTACTATTCTGCAAGCTGCAAAAGTACATTTTAATTACCACAGTGAAAGCAGATGTAAAATCAATAAGGTGTTTTATTTCTCTCATTGATGTGTATAAATACTTACTTTACAGCAAGGTTAAGCTGAGTTTTCTGTCATTAAATGTAAGGATTGATGCAGACCATTCAAACCAGGTTAGAGCACCAGAGAACAGAGTATCCCTCTACGTCACACCATCATCTGAAAATATTCATTTTAAAACTATTTTTAATGACAGCTATAGCTATTTTCTGGGATATTCAGAAATTTCTGATTTCACCCATTTGGGATTGAAGGCTATAATGGACAAAACTTTATTCCAAATAATTGGGTCAGTGATTCCAGTGTTTATACAACTGTGCTTGCTTGTCTTAATTTATGAAGTAGTTCAATTACTATAGAATTTCTTGGGGATGTCTCATTTTAATCGAATCATTAATTCTATGCTCAGAGGATGTATGGAAATTGACAGTCAGTTCCTGTTCTTTGTTTTAAGCAGAGATAGATCCAATTCAGAGCCTCCCACTGAAACTCTCTCAAACTTTGTGGAAAATTCAGGCTGTATTCACAAGTATCAAAGACCTAGCTTTTTTTGTTTGTTTGTTTTGTTGTGTTTTGTTTGGGGTTGTTTTGTTTAATGTATTTATTAGGTGAAAGAATCATAGTCTCCTAATACCCTTGACTTCACTTTGAATGGAAATAAGCTTTGGAAAACCTCATGAAGGAAAGGCTAGCCCAGCTAGGGCAGCACCAAAATGGACTATGCCTCTACTACAAATGCATCTGTGACACTAGTCAAAACAAGAAACTCAAAACTTCAAAAGACTTAAAATATTTAAGCATGGACTACCAAAGCACTGAAGTCAAATACAAAGTTTTGTATTTTAAATCTTCATAGACTTTACATCCCGGTTTTCTTTTTTAGAAGTCATTTTCCTCCCTGACAGCAGTGCTGGGAATACACCTTCAGCTCTGAGGGGCACAAGTGTGTTGCTAATAGGTGCTATAGAAGTACTACTGATTCAAAGCCAATTCCACATTATTCCCATAATTTTATCTCTTCATTTAGAAGTTGGTTTAAATGAATATACTCCTATTTACAAGGCTTTTCAACCACACCATTATGCACATAGTGCCCAAATGACAGGCCAATCTGCTCTACAAAAATCTGTAATTTTTCTTCTGCTTTTTAAGAAGTACTTTCTGTATTTTTAAATTTCATTTTAGCTCAGTTTATGACCTGTTTTCACACATTCCACATGTATTCCATTGTGAGGCTTCTTGGAGAAATCTACAGGAAAGAGGTACTTGTAGTGTCTGTTCAATGATGTGCAGAGGGACCCAAACTACAAAACATCTGGTTATACTGTTCAGACAGGGGAACCATGGAGGCAAGTTCGCCAGTAGCAGAATTTCAGTCTTGAATAAATTAGAAGGGAGAGATCATTCACAGGCTCTTTTCTAGCAAAATTATATGAATATCAGATTAACATGGGACAAGAGCCCAGTGAGAATAGAGCCCTTATGATTCAAAATGCAGAGATATCAGAGGAAACGTGTCACAGAAATGAGAAACAGCAAGAATAAGGATGTTGTGATTCTGGGTGTTTTTCCCCTTTTTTACTGCATTCACAGAAGACAAAATGCCTTATCAAGGCATATGCTTTAAGGGGCCAATTTTGCATCTAATGAAGTTGATGGAAAAAAAACATTGAGTTGAATGATGCAATGTAATGTCCTTAATGAAAAAAGTAATCTCATGTTAAGATCCACTTTTGAAGCCATTTAGCTTGATGGAAATCTTTCTTTTGATTTCAAAAGCATCAGATTTAAATACCAAGTATTCAAGAAGGAAGGCATCTAGAAGCTCTCTTTACATGCAGCATATCCCATCTATTCAGAGTTTGAATTAAGTCATGGAAGACCAGTTCATGATTCTACAGGTATGGTTTTGACTACCCATGTGTTTGAAATGATCTGGGGCTCATACACTGCAGGACAATAGCACCTGAATATCTTTATGTTTAACTCTTTCTGCCAATAAAATCCTCACTGACATTTATGGACCCTGCCATTTTGACTTACTGTGTGCTTATGCTAAAATTCCAAGGAAAAGGTGTAATTTTTTTTCTCTCCCCATATAGTCTACCTTAATAAGGAACAATTCATTTTACTTGGACTTTCCTTTTTTAATATCACTGTAGCCCTGAGACCAGGCAGAGAAAATATCAACTGGAATGTTTAAGGCAGGAGATGCTGGCCGTGGGGGGAGGACACAAAGGGAAGAATATAATGAAAGGAAACAGCTGTGGCTAGTCCATTTTTAGAAAGAGCAACATCCTGGAACATGACTTCCCCAATCTGAGTTTGGAAGACCCAAATTTGGGGAATAATGGGAGCACTACTTCTGCCGTTGGGGTAAAATTTACCTCAGAATAAAAAAAAAATTTAAAAAGCCCAAAAGTTGTGGGGATCCAATGGTTAGGCAAAGCTTGTTTTGCTCCTGAACTAAACAAAACTTACAATTAAAAAAGGCAAATTCTTATTGTCAAGCATTCATTTTCTCCAAAGCAATAGGGATAACACAGCACAGGAGAGAAACCAAATAAACCCAAGTTGTTTTTTTTCCTATTGATAAGACCCCCTACTCAATGTGTGATAGGAAGGTCATCAGTACAGGGCCACCAAGGCTGGGCCTCCACACTAATATGCTACAGGTGCACATTGGCCATAATAAGTCCCCAACATCCATAGGGATCATGATGGCATTGGCACTTATTAGGGTAAATGTATCACTTAGAGGTGTTTCATACTTCCCCCTCCCTGGCACTAACCATAATCTAATCCTCTTTTAATCATCTAAATACTGAAAGGATTCAGATTATTTAATAACACACTCAAAGCTCGGAGGTCAAAAAATGAGGTTACTTTCATCAATATAAAGGAGAGCAGCAGAAATTCTGTTGAGGAAGACAGCAGAAAGAGGAAGAGGAGCACTACTCCCACACAGCCCCCCAAACTGCTGACACTGAAATCAGAACAGGGAACCTGAATTTTAATTGCAAGACTAGGCTTCCTAGATTAATAAGGAGATGTTCCACTGGCAATCAGGTCCTTCAGCAGGAAAAGCACAGCATCCGTGGGTATGACTTAACCTGGCCTGCTGCACTTAAAATTTTGAGCGACCTGAAACACATGTACAGTTAAGTTATCTGTGTTTTTCTTTTTAGATAGGGGATTTAGGGACAGGGACTATCTTCTTCCATATATTTGCACACTAGACAGCACTAAAGAGACCTATTTAACATTAGGGCAGAGTATTCATCCTTTGATGAATATTTAATGTCAGTTATACATCACTGTTAGATCAGTATATAAACACACATATGCTCTTGGACAAAAGCATCCATGCATCAAAACTCTGCATCCATACTTTAATGTATTTAATTGAGTAAGCCATTATCACTAATTATGGTTTATATTTTCATAATACTGTTTTATGGTTATTACCTATTCCTTTCTATCTACCCATCTATAAGCCTTACATGCTGTGGTGCTATCTGAAGAGCTTTTTGTTTCACAGAAGACCAGAAATCACCACCCAGGCTGATCTCAGAGCTTTGACACCACCTATTCTGCGATATTGGGGCTGCACACTGACTTATTCAATTTCACATACAAATTTCACACTTTGTGAAATGTTCACACATGCATGACCACACTCCCCAGGGAGCTTTCCCAGTGCTATGGTGCCCTCCAAAGCAGCAAAATCTACAGGGAGAGGAAAGGTGGTGCTGCAAAGATGGAACCAATGTTTCAAGCATTTTATTCATTCCTTCTAAGGACATGAAAGCAATGCATCAATACAGGCAGAACAGCTCAAAAGAGGGAAATTATACAAACTGGACACCTACAGGGAAGAATATTTTAAAAAACACCCAATGTCTTGAAATGAAAGCTAAATTTTGAAGATCATTGATTTGAGAACTTTTTGTATCCTCTGAAAACTTTTCATTTAAATGACTGTCACTGGGTCTTTTTAAATGGAGTAAAAAGGCTTCACTTTTTACTAAATGGTGTCATCATGCTAGCAACTGGCACAGCCTTTGTCCTTCTGAGGGGTTGCTGCAAAGGCACAGCTCAGTTGGCAGAGTGAGGATATGACAGCTCATGGTTTCCCCACCACAGAGCAGTAACAGGACACACCATGGGTAGCAGTAAGAGAGCCACCAATGTGCAAGCATGTGACAGGAGAAGTAAGTATCACATTACCCCAGCAATTAAGAAATGGTTTTGAAGTGTACTTCATTTCATGTAATTGTAGATATTTGTATTAATTGAAAAGTCTGATTTTTCTGGGCACTGTTGGTGGTGCAGAGGCTACAGCCATGGCTTGGTGTCAGAGCAGCACAGGTTCCTTGGGCATACTGCAGAAGTAAAGCTGCCTCCACAGAGATCCGCCAGCTCTCCTAGATTTTTGACATCTGATACACAACTTTAGCTGGGGTGGTGACTCCACAAAATACATTGGTTTTCCCAGTCCATACCTCTGCCTTTTGTTTTTCACTAGTTGCATCTGTTATCAGGCACAGAAAAAACAGGGTAGTACCTCAGTTGTCAGTACAGTAGTGCAGAAACATCACAGCAAAAAAACCCCAAAAAAGCAGAACTATAAAACTTTTTTCTGGTTTACTAGGATTTGAAGCCCCAAATAAAAAATTCTCAGTAGGAATCACTGAAAGTTTTTTAAGGGCTTTAACCAATCCATACAGACTTCAGGAACAATGGGAAAAATAATCGAGAAATATTAAAACAGATCAAATAAAGCTCAGTTCTCAGAAATAATAATGGCAATTTTTGAGCCACAAATAAAGTAATGCATGTTAGCATATGTATGAAAGTAGGTAGCAAAAGATTCACATGTAATTCAAGTCATTCTACTCTGTGGCTGTAATGAGAACAGAGGTAAGTTCAACTTGTTACACTGCAGCTCAGTCTAACACATGCTCAGCCTGACCTTCTCATCTTAACACTGATTAAATAAATATTATATGAAAAAAATCAAGAGAATAAAAAAAAGAAAACGAGGAAAAAAAGAGAAATGGGTAGACAAAGAGACTAAGAAAGAAAAGAAGAACTATTGAAAGCCTGTGCAGACAAGTATGAATCAACTATTCTAAAAAGCAGATGCAAAATGAAGCTGCTTAAACATATAAGGCACTTCTACATTGTATTCAAATAATGCTGAAATTATAGAGCTGTCATTTGCAGACCTGTCGAGGGTGCCTTTCTTACCACATTATGATTTAGCATTTCTCTTAGAAGGTTGTAGCAATTTTGACATTAGAGTCATTGGACAGAAAAGCCATAAAATGTACGCAGAGCATCACCTCTCCTTTTTTGTAGTCTTAAATAGAGCTCTGAGATGTTTGCTATTAAAAAAAAAAATTAAAAACCTTGAAATTATTTGTAAAAGTGCAGAAATGCTAGTCTCAAGAGAGAGAGCGCACACATCTGTAGAACAAATGTAACTGTGAAGATTTAAATAATTTGATGGCATGTAACTTAATCTGACATGGCAGGAGGTTATTTTACAAACTGTGAAGGGCTCTGCCCACTGGTGTCATTAGAGCCTCCTTGAGAGGCAACTCAAAGATACGGATTTTTCTGGAGGCAAACACCCAGCTGGTAGAAACGCAGATTGAAGGAGCAGAGTAACTCTAGATGACTTGCTTCCCAGAATACTCAGCTCTAATGGGGCAGCAGGTGTGGCACTCAGACACAGAATCCCCATAAAACCAAAGGGCAGATCTAGCCTAACTGTAGGAGTACGGAGCTCTGTATGGATGGCTTCACACCTGCTCCAGAGACAGCGCTGGGCATCCGCCAGCAGGGTCCCCTCCCACACATGGGTGTATGGGGAAGGGCTGCAGGTATCCCTGGGAACACACACTCCTCGCTGCCCACTGCTCCCAGAGGTGCAGCTCTGGGAGCCAGCACACAGATAAAGGCGTCTCTGACAGGGAGCCTGAATTGCTCAGAGGAAATTGCTGACCCTCACAGGTCCAATTAGTGGTTCCACACTCACTGAGACAGCCCCCCAGACCGAGCCTTTTCTGCACACACATATACTGAAACTTTCATTGCATACTGTGTTGTGTCTACTAGCTTTGCAGTTGGTTTTCAACAAGTCAAATGCATATCTGGAAGGCTGAACTGGCTTTGGATACGAACAAATATCTGGATATATGCATACCTCCAAAAGATATGAGCTGCAAATGCTGATGAACTGTGCAATATATTTAAGGTGTTATTTTTAATCACTTTCTCAGATTGTTATAGTTTGATGAGATAATCCTAACCATTTAGCTCTAATAAACTCACAGATCATGAGCAATGGCTGCATTAAATCTATTGTCACTAGCAGCAACACGAGGAGCAAAGGCTCAATGGCTGTTCTCACAGCGTTAGGTTTTATTCATTCAGTCTCTGACTCCACATCAGCTGCCATTTGGACAAAATTCAGAAACCATGACACCTGCTTGAAGAAGAAGATGCTGATCAGATGGAATGGGCTAGGACTTTATCTTGAGAGCAGAAATGTGAATTGTTGGTAACACAATCGCTTAAAAGGTTTGTAAATTATGTGCCTTCAGCTCAACATATGGCTCATGCGAAATATGCACTCGTGAACTTTTCTCAAAACTTGAGCTTGGATGATATAGTGTGGTTGTTTCGTAAACACAAGGTATAAATAAGTAAAACTTTACATGTAGACAAACAAGAGAGAGTGTCAATGGCACCCTTTAAAACAATGATATATTTTACCTTTCCTTAGCATCATACAATTAATAATTTTACCTAAAATATCCCCACAAACCTCACAATACTGCTGTAAAATCCAGGCAAAGAAACCTGTGGCCTTCTGGTTATCCTGTTCTGGTGTGGAAACCAGCCCAGGCTGCCATTCTGCCCTAGCAAGGAGCTGAGATGTAGGTCTTCCTTTGGCCAGGCGGAGCACGGCCTCTCAACACCTCCACCCCAGCAGAACTGTAATTTCTGCAGAGAGGTATGGTCAGAACAAAGAATAGTCTATCTGGGAGAGGTGATTGTGTCTCTGGAGGCTCTGGAGTCAGCAGGGAAACCCACATGCACCACCCCACCTTCTACAGACCACTGACCAGAGAAACTCCTGATATCTATTCACAAATGCATTTGCAGAAGCATAAATACCAGTTTGCACACACAAGCGTGGACAATGCAAGTGTTTCAAGCCCGATTTTGTTGATTTTCTGGGATATACGTCTGTGTGGGTTTTCACATGTCATGTGGGGATTTCTGGGTACTGATAGTCAAGAGGAAGAATCTGAAGAAACATGGCTTCTTATTACCCTTAGTGACACCAGCCAGTGCTGCTGAGACATTAATGAATTTCTTTCCATTTCTTTCTCAATTCTTCAGGAAAAAAAAAAAACTAAAAATCTAAATGTTCAGAACTTTTTCAGGAGGATGATACAGATTTAAAAAAATTAGTCCCCCACTCTAATGCCAAGTTATGGTGCTTTATAGCAGCCAGCTTTGCAGTGCTAAATGATCTTCTGTAGCCTCATCTTTCTGCCTGCCTACAAGAAATAGTGACAAATTACAGCTGGGGGGGGAGGGGGACTGAAGAAAGAAATATTCCATTTTTAATTGCCTTTTCATTTTCTTTTTATAGCCATGCTTAAACTGTGAGTTATCAGAAGCTGTTCGAAGTCTTTCTTTTACCATTTTAAAATATATTCCTCCTAAAGCCAGATGAAAAATACGGTTAATGGGGTTTTGTGACTCCCACAAAGTCCCCTACAAATTAAGGGACTTTGAAAAAATGTCAGCTGCCCAGTTCCCAAGAAAGAAAAATTAAACAATAAAGGCTTATCGACTTGTTCCTGAGAAGATAAAGCACTTATGAATGAGACCCTCTCATACTCTCTGGTTTGTGATCAGAGCAATTTCCAAGATTCACAGAAAATATTCTGATTAGCCAAAAAAATGCTCAGATGAAATGAGGTTTAAGATTTTATAACTGAATCTCATCGTCCCTTCAACCTGTTTTGATACAATGTGCTGTCTTGTTCAGTCATGCTGCTATCACTACCAATTATAACCAGTGCCATAAAAACATCACATTCATGCAGATCAGCTGATTGTGCCAAGTTCAAGAAAGGACAGCAGGATAGAGATGACAGCAGCTTCTGCTGGCTCTGCTCCAAAGTCCCTGCAGGCCTGTTGTTTTTCTCTTCTGGAGACCCCCAGGATTTCACTCTCTCAGAAAAATTGATGCCTCGCCTCTCTCTAAGAGGAGCAGACTCCCAGTCTACTGCCACCATTGAGGGTATTTCCACTGACTTCGACTTGTCATCTGCAGAGCTCTTCATCTTTCATGTCTTCCTCTTTCACACTATTTTTGATCTCCCTGCCACGTGTCAGCTTGAGCAAAAGCCTTAAATTGCAAACTTCAGTCCCTCATCCCATATTCAATACATGCACACCACATACAGATAAAAGTAGGACTATGGCTGCCACCTTTGCTCTTCATATGGCTTCTAGATGGTCTAAAAGACCTTAGAACAGAGTGGGGGGAACAAGAAACCAGTGGAAGACTTCCAATTTTAAATTTTCTCCCTTGTGGAGTCCTGTCCTATGCCAACTAGTGAAAGGGACACAACACAAAAGGAATAGGCAGGCTCACACTACATTTTTATTGTCCAAGCACAGTAAATCAGGCATCTTTACATAACTTTGGTAGACTACTGTTGAAAGCCTGTGTGGATTTCTGAATTAATTTATTTAGAAATTGAAAACTATTTCACCTGGAAAACTATAAGTGTAGCTAGCTAGTGAAATTAGTCAGAATTGAAAATTGCTTTAAAATGTTCTACTTAAGCTAATACCATTACCAAAAGTAAGCTGAAGAAGCCACCTCTTCTTACAACGCTCAAAGAAAAATGAGATTTTAAAAATATTTTTCTTATTATCTTTTTCTCTGTTACTCAGTTTTGCTCACATTAGAAATGTGAAGGCAGTTTCATCAGCAACAAGACAGTGGTCACTTGCAAAAAGGAAGATCATTCATATCTTCATATAAGCAGCAGCAAAATCTGGCATACAATGTTCACTGCAGATATTTTTTTAAAATCCTACATAATAATTAAAGATAAATAAGGCATTTCTATCTTACTTATTCTAATCTTTAAAAAATAAGAAAATCTAGTATCAAGACAGTTGAACACAATGTTCAGCTATGCTTTGGGCTCCTAACCTGCCCAGAGTTGCATATTTTCAGCATTCAGCTGATTTGACCAACTAAGCAGGGACGACAGCATTAATTGCTGCAGGAGGCTGATGTGGAAGAGTCACATTCTTCCCTTAGCGTGGCACAGTCTGCCATGACTCTGCAGAGTGACACAGCGAACTCAGAACAGCAACTGAACCAAGTGAGCCTTTCTAACTCCAGACAGGGATGATAGAAAATTATGGAGTGTCTCTGAATTAAAAACAAGAAGCAGAAACTATGCAAAGTCTGTAAGAGCAGCTCATGCCGAAGAAATATTTGCTTTGATTTAATTGATGATAAAAGAAAACCCAGGAGAAGGGTGAGTTTGGATGACATTCAAGTGTGTGTCCTGTGTTAGGAGGAGGGTAGAGATACCATCTGCTTACATTACCCTTCATTGCTAGAACCACAATGGTACATTGTACATATGTACCACTATGAAAAGAGCCTTTGCTACGCAAGAAGAGGCCATGGCCAACAAAGTCAAAGATTTGCTGTTCAATCAACTGCTGGCCTCTGCTCAGGCATCTCCTCTGGAGCGGCTGGTGGAAGGCAGAGCTAACAGCTGTGGGGTGCAGCAGGAAGGAGCTACCTGCTCCTTTTGGAGTGAATTTTCCCTGTACTCATTCTCTTCCATACGAGAGAAATACTGAAGCAGTGCAGTTATGTTTCACTCAGTCCAACAAAAGTGACTCTGGAATATTTGGTCTGTTATATGTTGAAATTGATGCATCCAATTTCTAAAAAAGTGAAGGCATGTTTTGTCAAAGGTCATAGAAACAAACGAGGAAGCAGGAAAGACATTTCCTAACCTCCAGGAACAGAAAATCCTTTGTCTCTTCAAACAAAACCAGATTCAAAAAACAGTCAGGCTTTCTGTATCTCATAAGCCACCTGATGACCATATCTCTTTCTCACCAGTATGAGATGCAGCAGGTATACAATCACTTTCCTGGTCAAATGCTAAAGAGGCATTGTATATAAAATGCACAGACAAGCAGAATAGGTTTACATAATGTTAATACAGACAAATGACATGTACAACATATCTAGCTGCAATTTAATTAGATTAATTAGATCAATATAATTAGCAGTGGTATATTACGCTATCAAGACTTAGCCTTGCAAAGAACGCCTCTAAAAATGGTTTACAGTCCTAAAGCATTGTAACAGCGCACGCAGTACCCGTGCTATCACGCATCAATATCACCACTAACACACTATTAATACTGGGAGTTTATAGGACACTCAGGAGACACATAAAACACTACCCTTGCAGAGGAAAATTCTGATAATGGAGCCTGGGAAATTATTTCAACAGTTGAAAAGAGCTCATGGAACTTAATTCCAAACAACAGCGTGGCCATGATTATATAGCAAGTTAATTTAACCCACCGAGGCAGAAGCAGACATAATGAACAAAACAGATTGAGGTAGCATGACTTACCAATGAACACTTTGCTGAGAGTTCTTCCAAATTTTTGTACACATAATAAATCACAGGTGGCTGTTTAACTATTGCATCACCTACCTGGACATAGGCTAGATGTCACACTTGATGAAATCTTATACAATTGTCATTGTTATCAATAGTGATTTTGCATTAAACAGGTCTGTGGGATTGTGCTTGGACATCTAAACTCCCATAGTGGTAAAAAAATGTTAATTTACATCTGCTAGCACTCTCAGTACACTTGGGCTCAAAACTTACGGAATGAACCATGTATGTGTAGCATCTCAAATCAACTACTGTGACTTTCTATATGCCAAAATCATAGGTGTTGCAAGGAAGAAAGAACAAACCCAGCACTTCCAGCTTCTTCAAAATAGAAACAGCCAATAAAATTCTGCAAGACAAAGTCATAAATTCACCAGAAATTTTGTTTATTGTTTCTCCAACTAAGAAGGAAAATTCATCATAACAAGTAAATCTGCATTTTTAATCTGCAATTTGCTCCAAAGTCTTCTAAGAAATAAGGCACACAGGCTACTTAGCTAGAAAATGTTGGGGTTTTTTTCTCTGCATTTGGACAAATGTAAGAATATATCTGTTAATGGAAGAGATAAAGTAAATGCCTTGAAGCTGCAATGCAGAAGATACACAGACAAAGTAAAAATACCCAAATGCATATTTGCATTTTTTAGCCTTTACCAGTGAGAGATGGCTCAAACTGTATTTCTGTTTGAGCACAGAGTACTGAGGAAATAAAATCAACCCATTTCATAAAGATCACCTCATAGTTCATCTACTACCACATGTAGACTGAAGAATGTAAGACAAAATGACCATATTTCAGTGCATGTATCTTGACTGCCCAGAAGAATTAGGTTCCAGCCATCCTCGAGTATATTAAAAGCAAAAATGCAGAAAGATTACATGTGGGTCAGATTTTCTTTAGAACAGATACAATTAAAATGTATGTATCTCCCTACAATAGTCAAAGGAACCCATCCCCTTCTCTACAGTTTTTCAGGGTTATACTGTTCGTTATTATTGATACATTAAGGTTTAAACTACTGCTACTCCAAGTCATCTGTCCTTGGTTACACATTTTATGGATTTTACTTTTTATTACTTTCGAGAAAAAGTTATATGCACAGAGAATAATTCCCCTGTCTGTTTGTTCGGAATATAAATTAATGCTTTACTGAAGAAAACCAGCATCGCTTTGGCCTTATCTATCCTCAGTATAATGTTGTATATGCACTACCTGGTTTTGACTTTGGTTAATTTTGCATCCTTATTACCTACAATCTACTGTCTGGTCTTCAGTAGATTTACACTACCAGATTAATAGAATAAAACACAGAGGACTGAAATAGAGTGCCTTGTGTCTAGAAATAATCACCTGTATTATGGAAATTGTGAAAGCTGAAAACAAACATTATAGCTTTCCAGGTTTTTTTAATGTGCTGATTATTTTAGTTTCTCTGATAGAAAACTTTGCTTGCTCACTTTCAGCGTGATATATTCAGAAGAAGGCAGCACTATTTTCCTGTGTGAGTGCAATTAGTAAAAAGGAGGTAGGTAGTCCAGCCGATATTAAATTAAAAACTTGGGAGCAGAAGCCATTTGTGTCAATTTTCCATTTTGTCACTCTCCTTTCAAATAGCTAATTTAGGATACTCCATCACACACTAGTGTTTTATGGTATGTATATTTTATGACAGCTAAATGACAAATTTGTCTGAAACGAAGCTATTCTTTGAAGAGTTAATTATAACCTGTGTAATATATTAAAGAAAATCAATATATATTTGGAATGAGTCACTATTGAGTCTTATTCCAAACAGAGCAAACCTATGCTAAAAATTAAAGCTCCATTTTTAACTCAGGTTCTACTAAAATAATCTAATTTGAGAGTTAAGTAGTAGAAAAGAAATAATTTGACAATATATCTGTGCAACAATCCCTTTCTAATATAACATTATATAGTCTGCTTGTATGATGTATAGCTGAAAAATTCACTTTTAATGTTTTTTGACAGCAAAACAATGGACCAGACCAGTCTAATTGCTGAGCACCTTAATATATGTGATATTTGGACTTCGGAAAGTGTCACCAGATTTTGGGTATCTGTTCCAATCTTTCAAACTCTTTTAAATAATTAGACAGCGATCTGAGAATTCACTCTGAGAGTTTCTCAAGGAGTAAATAAAAAAAAGAAAAACACATTACATTTTTTCAGTCATCTCCACAACTAGAGTTTTTGTTCTCAGGTAACTACCAGTAATTTCAGCATACAGGTTTTGTCATTATAATTTCTTTCTATGTGTAACACTTACTACAGCAATAGTATCTCAGTTCTGCAGCAACAGCCATCCAAAGCATAATGAACTGAAATTTTAATATGAAATACCACAAAATGTTTTGAAGTTGACCCACCTTTTACTAACAGTGATTACAACACTTAAAAAACAGCCTTCAAATCTATCACTTGTTCAAACTACAAATGCATTAGTAAGAGAGAGAGATCTATCATATTCATTGGTTTTATAGTTCTAAAGGAAGTTTGAAGAAAACTAAGGACATGCATAGAGCCATTCCCACTCCACTCAGGGAAGAGGTTTTTAGTTTTCTGTTGATCGTAGCTTCACATATAATTATCTCAAGGTATCTAGCATTATCCTGTCTCATCAGGTCATACTTTGGTAAGTAGGTTCTGCAACAGAACATTAATTTTAAGAAAACAGGCTTTATCACTGTAGCTGCAAAGAAGGCAGGGGTAATGTAAAACCAATCCACTGTTTGCAGGATTATGGGCAGATTATGACCAGGATTACAGGAGCAAATCAATATGTCATCTGCATACAATGAACTGAAATTTATGGAGTTTCCAATTTTCATTCCTTGAAGCAATTCTTTGTTGCTGAAAAAAATCAGGCTAAATGTTCCATTACAATTGCAAAAAGAAAAGAGGATAATGGACAGCCTCGTCTAGCTCCCTGGTGTCATTTTAAAAAGGGCGAGTTTAAATTGCTAGTATGTACAGACCTGGTCAGGATATTACAGAATATTTTTAATCCAATTTTTATGAAGGTCTTTCTAAAGTGAGGAGTGTGAGGGTTTGGAGGGGTTTTTTTTTGTTTCATTTCCATGTTGGTTTTTTTTCAGGACCAGTCACCAAGTATTTTCATTTTAATGAGTCCAAAGAGTTACCCAGTCAGTCGAGTGGACAAATCTATATTAGCCAAGATCTTGCTTGGTTTGCAAACACAAAACACCTGAATCATCCCCAGTGAACCACAATGGAAATAAACCAGGCTGACCTATGTGGAAATCATTTGCAATGAGCTGGGGAAATGTCTCAGATATTTGAGTGCCTGTATGTGCCCTCTGCATCCAGGCAATGTATTTCAGCACTCATAAACAAATTTTGTCCAGCATTTAAGACCAATATTCAGTGATGCAGATAGGTAGGAAAACCAGTTCATTGGGATTGTTGAGTTGTGTAATAATAGCCTTTTTGATTCAAATGTTCAGTTACAGTAACAGTTCAGTAGTATATCTATCATTTCTCACTGAGTGTTTACTGGCAGCTCATCTAAGCATGCATCTTTCCCCACTGTTAGACTTTAGCAGCATTTATTATTTCTTATTAAGTCTAAGGTTACACTTTGATCTGTTGAAAGTTTCAACAAAGTGCTTTTGTTTACAAACTTTATCTCCTGTTTAAAGCGACTTGGAAGATTAGAGTGTCTGACACTGCTCTTTGAAAGTGCAATTTATGATTTCTAGATCATATGTCAAAGTTTGAGCCCTTAGTTTTAATAATTGACACAATTTGGGATACTTCATCCTATTCTTTACACAAAACATATGCTGGCAGTTTCTCATTTGTATTCTTGCTGGTTTACTTTATACAAAAGCTTTTCTGTAGCCACGGCGTGATGCCGTTTGTTCACTTTTTGTCAGCTAATTCAGTTGAGGTTTTTTTACTACACATATTAGTATTCATTGATTTTTGTCATTTTAAAACTATTATTCAAAATTACTATTGTTGTATCTCTCCTTTTTGAGGACTGCATCATCGTTAATTGTGGTTTTTAATGATTCACATCTTGGATTTTATAGCATATTATTACCATCACAGAATCAAGTTTCAAATTAATATTTTGGTCTGAAGAAAAGATCTCCTTTTTTCAAGAAGTTCTTGATGCTGTTCATACCATTTCTTGCTTGTGACAATTGTAAATTTTTTTTTCTGCTACTTCTAGAGTGGCAAAACTACCCCAAATATCTTACTTTAGTCTTAAAGTCTGTGAGACAGGGATGAAACTCCTTTCCTCAGTCTTTGGCAATGAAAATTTTCTATGCAAAAGAATCCAAGCCCATCCCCAAGATACATCCTCATAAGGCCCGTCATCCACAGAATCCTCACTACAGTGGGCGCAAGACTCTTTCAAATGCTGCAAATAGCAGGTTGGTTTGGAATAATGAAGTCCAAAATGAAAAGCCAAAAATGTGAGTGTGACATTTTTTACCTGGGCCTCCTTTGTCTATGAACTAGATCACAACATATTAATCAGTTTGCCATGTGCTGTTCATACATGGCACAAGACAAAATGAACTGCAGTAAGCTGGAGACAGTTTTCAAACAGACCACTGAAATTGGTGATTCACTGGAGACAAATGAGCACATGTCTTGCTAACCCCAAAAGAAGACCTTTCTCAACATTGCCACCTCCATGGTACTACATGGTTGCCACCATGCCCTCATGACTGATGGCACTCCCAGCTGAAACTTGGGTCTGTGCATCACACTGACAACCCATGGGGAAGAGCCCTAAACAAAAGTAGACCTCTTGAAGTATTGCCTTTCCCTGCCAACCTCACATGGTCTTATCGACAAAAAGCTGCACCCTGATTCTTTTCAACCATGTAATTATTTCTCACAGGCACTGGGACATCTGGGCAATATTACTGACTGCCTCTGCAAAAGCAGACAGATAGCTGTGCATGTGTGCTCCCGATGATGGATCCCACAAAGATGTTGCAAAACATAGAGGTTTGAAAACTACATAGCCCACAAGGGAGGGTCTTTGTCATTTGTCCCAGAGTAACAGGCAGAGCCAGCTCAGAGCTGTGCATCCAGCCCAGCCAGGTCCTGAGAGTGAATCAGCTGCACCCAGGAGACCCGTGGTGCCAAAGGTTGATCTATCAAGCAACAGCCATACATACATCTTCCCATATGGAATTCACCCATCAAGACCACTAAAGCTGTATTCCAGACTGATGCCTGATTGCAAAGAGCACTGGGTTTTGGCAGCTGGGGTTCTAGACACTCCTTTCCCAGTATTTTTGCTTAGATATAAGAGCTGAGAAATCTTAGATACTCACATTTCATAACCTTGTTAGGGTGAAGATAGATGGCAGAGAGAGGTCTAAGAAGCTTTAAGCACCCTAGCTTTCAATCATTTCTCAGCTTAGCTTTAATATAAAAATCTATTATTTCTAACTGTAAATCTTCTGTTATAATTTTAACTTTAAAATTAAAGGCTTCTTTCTCCTAAGAGATAAAATTTCTTTATGGATTTTTGGATTAAAATGCAATCTTCTGATTGGACTTCTCCTTAGTTTTATGATCCTAACTTAAATACAAGGTTCTTATTCCTGTACAAGAAACAAAGAGGGATAAAAAAGAAAAAAACTATACTTGTCTGATAGTCTCACATAGAAAATATTTTCCAGAAATACCGAAAAGAAAGGAAAAAAGGACAGCAGCTATGTTATGCAAAATATTTACTGGTAATTGGGAGAAATGGTGATGAATTTTTTGCTAGAGTGGTGACACACCACAGTACCATGGGAATTACCCAAAACTCTTGCACTAAATTTCAACATATCTTGTGTATTAACTGCCCACAAAACTTATATTACAACTACACACCAAGAATGGGCAAGGAAATTTACAAGCTTGAGATAACTCAGTCTACCTATAAAGTAAGAGAGAAATCGGTACAATCATGAGCACCCTTAAGCTGGACGTCATATACCAATGCCCTAAATTCACATTTTAAATCAACAGGAACTCCCAAAAACATCTCTAATTAAATGCAAAGAAATGCTGAAGGACTGTAATTTATTTCATCCGTGCCAAGACAGCACATACAGCTGATACAGCTGCAGATGCAGTGCTAAGCAAAGTACTGATGTGTTGCTTACAAGTGTCAGCAGGCAGCCAGGAGAGCACTAGAAGGAAGGTAGATATTCAATTTGCATAGGACAGGGTCTATACCCTACTTTTATTCAAGTTAATATAACAAATTAAACCAGAGAGATATTGCTAACAAATAGCTCCTGTTTGGGCAGGATATTAATGGAAGGAAAAATTATATGAAGGCTTAGGGTTAGGTTTTGATTGAAGATTTTAGGCTACTGAATCTATTTAGTAATTAGATGAGGACTAAAGGGAACATTTTATCTCAGAATGAATACAAGTTATTTGTTGGGTCAAAGAGCCAAAGTCCCAGGTGCCATGTTTTCATCTACTTACGGCAAATGGAGGAAACTTGGCTTCTCAGCAGTGGTCAGTAATCAAATGTGAAAATTCAGTCAGCTTAGTATTTTCTCAATTACAAAGCTTTTTAATGTATTGTTTTAGAATAATTGGAAATAAGCATCAGTGGGAATAAAATTCTCATTTAAAAAAATGTTTCTGCGGCAGGAATGTCTAAAGAAAATACAGTAAATAGGTCCATACTTAGCAGTTTCACTCTGCCTATTGTAAGTGCTAATGTAAATTACACCAGGGTTCAGAGCTACATCATTTTCTCTACTGTATTTTTCTGTTTTCATTCCAAGGGCAATTTCACATAGTAAGGGTGAAAATAACCACCAGGAGAGGCCAGGATTGCACAGGATGACATTTTTTCATATTAATTTTTCTCTCAGAGGACATATCCTTAGAAATTGTTATAAAATTTTCTATGTAAAGAGATGATTTCTCAAAGTGTAATTCTGCTAGATAAATTATAAATGTATACTTACAAACATTTGCACACAGAAACTTTGCAGTAAGCTCTTGTTTGGTCAGTATTAATCTGTTCACTTTTGCAATGTGACAACAACAACAACAAAAAAAAGAATGGCAGGAAGTGATACCATAAACTGCACCTAAAAATAACACAGAGGCAAAAGACAATCCAGCTTTACATCTTCAGACTATGTGCATGATGGCAAAATCTACAGAAAGGGAGATGCCCTGTTCAACTGAGGGATAGTTATGCTTTCTTAAATAACCAGTCTCCATTAAATTTTTTTCCCAGGGTTCATGTGCTTTGATAATTTTTTTCCTTTGAATTTCACTCTAAGAGAATACAGAATCTAGCAAAATTTAATTATGAATTTGACTTCAGAATTCGAGATGCATTGATTTGCATTTTTTTATAGTAGAGCCAAATTCTGAAGGATCAAAAAGAATTGGATTTTGGGACTGTTTATAAACAAACAATGTAATTCATTTATCTTCTGTCTCTAGTTTCCTGGAATCAGTCTCTCTAGTGAAATATTGAAGAATCTGATCCTTTACATTCCTTCATCTTCTATTGATAAAAGAGGACACATAAAGTGACATGATTTGCATATTTGCTACTAAAGCATCTGCTCTTCTCTTGAGGTGTGCAAGCACCAGTGCCATGGTAAAGCACAGCTTTGCCTAGGAACTTTTGGACAAGGAAAGCATTCAAGATCCTTCACAGAAAAGTCTCATGGAGAATAAATTAGGGATACTAAGAAGAGATGGTTCTTAACATTTCCATCTGAAATCTGGGAAGCATCAAATGTCTATATGCAAACTAAGCCAAAATTCCTGAGACAATCATGAAAGTAAGTTCAATTCTGTCATCTGATTTTTTGTCTCAAAACCCCATAATATGAACTGAAAGTTTTCAGAACCTAGCAATGCTGAAAAATTGGGAACAAGTGGACTGAATTTGGGCATTTAAAATGGATGCACTGAAGATGATGAGTTTTTATACTCTTAAGGAAAAAGGAAATCCAGACATGACATTTGTGTATGAAGGAACCTTATGCAAAAATAAGAAACAAGAAAATCAAAGACAACATGACTTCAGTCTGCATAGAAAAGGGCTTTTCAGAAGGGCATGCAGAGCTTTCAGATTTTATTTTAAATATTTCAGAAATCTGTTTATTAAGAAAGTGAGATATATCTCCATGATGCATGCACACACCAAAAGAGACTTACAAAATTGTTTTCTACTCCCCTCTGTTTTGGATATTGAGGGATGTTACCATTAGAAACCTTCAACAAACATACAGCTAAATCAATCAGTTAAAATTGTGATTAGAGAAAAACAAGCTGTAAGTGAAGTAGACAGAACAGCTAATATCAGGCAACTGAGACAGAGAGTAGCATAATAGATTGATCAATTTAATGACTGACTAAAACTCAGTTCCAAAATAAGCTGCAGGACAAATAGGGGTAAAAATCCTTCCTGATTACACAGTCGTTTCTTTATGATCAATTCCTTCATCTGCATTGCATAGTGTTGCACAAACTGGTTGAGATTAAAATCTTGAGGCCCCGTTTTTTGGATTTGTCTCAACTGGCAGCTTATTCAAGGTTGTTAGTCAGATCTGATTTATAATTCTCCAAATGTCATGAAGAGGGCTCACATTAAAAAAAAAATATTATATATATCATGCAAACATCATTCTGGAGATGACTCAGTCACTGTAGGTTGTGCCACAGCTCTGTTCCAATGTGCAGAGCTGTTTGAGTCATTGATTCTAACCAGGCTTCTTTAAACTTGATTTTTCCTGGAAATCCTACAGATTCTTTTTTTGTTTTTCCGTTCTTTCCCTACTCAAAAAACCAAGAAGACACAAATTAATCAATCTCCCATACATTACTATGACCCTGCCATACCTCTAACACAGTCCAGAAAGGGAAAGGAGTAATTAAATCTGAATGTGGTTGTTTTCTAACTATACATTGGTTATAAGCAACAACAACAGCAAGAAATAAAATCAGGAATCTCAGACAGAACATTTTTCCTTTCATTAAGGGTGAATCAGTCACCCTTAAGTTTTGCAAAGTTCTTCAGGAATAAAAGATCTTTTCTCATGATATTTCAGCTTCTTGATAAGATGCTCTCTGAAGTGGATGCAACAAATGTGAGGGGAAAAGTCAGTGTGGAGATGCCATCTATGGTGAAGGCTTTTCTGTAATCCTGTGGGCTTGTTTCCATATATTAAACCCAGTTCTCAGACTAAATAGAGAAGGTAGGCATGTTATGTTGAATCAGTTCAGTGGGAACCTCAGGACATTAAGAAACTGAGCAGTAAACTCTAGAGCCTGACCATGATAGCTGAAATATTCTACAAAGTAGGATGTTGTCTAAAGGCCTTTTCAGGAGTCAAAAACAAAAGGCTTAAGTCCTGAATATAGCTCATTAAAAAGTGTTTCTCCAATTAGAATTTTCTAGGAAGATTAGTTACCCTTTAGTACTAATTCAGACAATAAAAAATTTATTCCAAAACTCAAAACATTCCAAAGTTCAAAATATTCCACAGGCTTATGTGGAAATACAATTATGTTGCAGAAAAATAAAATAAAATAAAAAGTATATATATAAAAGTCAGACATTGTATGCTTTCATTCTCTTCTGTTGGTCCATTTTGCAGGCAGCTTTCACTCCCAGAAAGTCATTTCAACCATTCCTCTAGGACAATGCAAAGGCAGTGTGCTGGAAAGCACAGCATGTATGGTTTCAGCACTCAGGTGATAAGCACTGAGTATCTGGAAAGTCTGTCTCTGAAAGAGAATGGAGACAAGAAACAATATCCCCACAACTGTCACAAAGTCTGATTTGCAAATCAAAATACATTGTTTTTTGCCAAAACTGTACATAAATTTCTTTAGGTTTTAAAGAAAATGCTTGGGTTTTTAATCTCCCTTGATGAAATCTGAAATCTAAAAGACAATAATCTTTCAATAGACTAAGAATGTCTAATTAAGCTAATTCAACCATATATTCACCCATGTGCTTTATATTTCTATTTTAAATAAAAACAATTTTGGCTACAATAAAAATGGTTATTACAAGCATAGGTATTTGTAGAAAAATTACTAGAGGTTCAACTAAGACTGAAACAAAAAGGTTCATATGCTTCTTAAGAAAAAATATCTAGACATAAGAAAATGATATTTCAGAGTTCCTTATATGACAAAGTTGAGACATAATTTTATATTGTTTCATATTTCAGAAGAAATTAAGTTCCATAAAATATAAAATCCATCTTTTACCTGTCTATTATAGAGTGTCATGAAAGGAAGGAAATAAATGTTTTATCACTGTCAACTTGAATATGCAGCTTAGACCTTTCTTGCTCCATTTTAAGAATAGTCAGGAAGGAAAAACAATATCAGAAGTTGATTAACATGTTCCATACTGAAAACGTTAAAGGTGTATTTTGGTATCTTCTGCATGCATACACCTTGGAGTTTTACTAGCTAATTCCAAAGTATATTTTGTTTTTCATACTTAAAATGAAAAACTTTTTTCATACTTATTTTGCTTGTAAGCAAATCAAATTCTGCTTATTTCAAAAAGCCAACTCAATCCTCTTTTAAGTATTTTCTCAATAGATGCAAAATGTAAAGACTTTTAGTTCTAATTAAAGTACTTCTCATTTTTGCTCAGTTTGACAATTCTACTACATAAAAAGTAACCTCGTGTCTCTCCAATTTTGGTAAGTCTAACATATAGTCCGCAAATTATATTGTTGTTTTTTTTAACTGGGACATTAAATCACTTTAATGAGATACATTACATCTACCCAAGGTCTAGTGTGTCACCCAAGATCACACCAAGATTCAAAACTATTTTTCCCCACCTTGCCCATAACTCCATGCTGTTGTTATCAGTGACAACCAGAGTTATTTTCTCTCATGGGAACACAGACAGAGCAGAGAACACACCACAAGAATGTGGAACAAGACTGTCCCACCCTGCAGTGGGCCCTTAGGAGAGCCATGTGAGACTTTTACTCTGGTTTTTTCAGCTGAACAATAGAAATAATACATGTATATTTCTACAGCATTGCCACAGCAAATTCTGCACACCCCCCTTAGTATATTATGTTAATTTATGCAACTATTGTTCCAATATTATTAACACAAATAATTTATTTTTTAAAAGTGCAACTATTTTCCTGGACATGAATATGGAGACCAAGCAGTCAAAAGAAAATGAAGAGCATTGCCAGTACAACTGGCTGGAAAAACTTTTGATGGAATAATTTTTCAAAGGAAAATTCAAAATGTCTTAAGTAAGATGCTTTGAAAACTTACATGGGATTTTGCCAAAATTTTGTTTCAGAGAAAAATGAAGACAAAGGTTCCATGAATGAAGAAAAATGTACTGTTTGGATCTCTTCCAAATGAATCAGTTCAGGGGGTTTTTTTTAATGCATTACAAACATGTGGTTTTCAATGCAAAAGCAGCAAGAGGCAAAAGGATGGGATTTTTCCAAAGTGACATACCTTTACTGATCAGCAACATTTTGATACAAGCAGAAGATGGGAACTGAACTGGTTCACTCCACAGAGATTTAAACCTTGCATCTCTTACATTTTATTTCCTTCATCTGCATTGCTTGAGGTAGGAAGCAGAAGATTAAAATTCAGGCTAAGTATGTGCCACAGGAAGCCTTTTTCATAGGGTGTTTTTTCTTTGTCTGCAAGCTTCAGCACCAAAACCTTCTCTAAAACAAGCTGAAGCAGCCCCTATAATGTTCAATAAATGGCCAAACAAGTACAAGTGTAGTTTAGCCTACAAAATTCTCAGTAGATGCTGTTTCCCAGGGATCCAATTGCAGACCATGACACTTTCTGGAGAAGGTCCTGCACAGGGGAAATATCTCCCCAAGGTACATTACACCTTTCATCCAGTAACATTGCCAATGGCACGGAGATTTTCTCAAATGATTTTGTTATAGTTGCAAATTGGAAAAACATTTATATACTTCAGCAAAGGAGCATTCTGGGTACAAATTCAAAGGCTTTATTTCCTCCAGTGTATAAGAAGAAACTTGCAAGTCTACACACAAATCACTAGGAAAAAGAAATAACATTAGGAATAACTTCTGCCCAGATTTTTGGCTGGCATCAGTAGTTTTGTCTAAGGATATTCTCTGTCTAATGCTGGCTGCTTGCTGCTTCATAACACTTGACAAATTCTTGGTTCCTAAAATCAACCATAAATGTTTTTGAGAATTGCTTCATTTAGCAGGGAGTTTTCAGAACTTCACCATAGCATTCAGTGTAGTTCTGTCTTCCCTCTTTAGCTTATCTCTCTTTCTATACATTTTCAAGTCTGAAAGCTTCCTTTGTCTCCCCCCCCTCTCCTGGACCACAGGCAAGATTTACAGTCTGTAAACCAAAAGTTCCCCAGGCATGAGAATTTCTCCTGGATGGAGCTCTATTTTGGGAAGTCTAGGGCAAACAGAAGCAAGACTTCTAAATCTAGTGTTTAGGGGGGGGAAAAAAGAAGACGATAGAGCAACTAGGGATTTTTTGCAAGTGTACAACAGTTGTGAATTCCTAACAAAGTAGTATAAAGGGATTACCAGAATAGCTATTATATCAACTCTCTCCAGAAACACAATAACATATGTTTTGAATAACAGCCATTCAAGAGAAAAGAAAATTATATGCATTAAAAAAAAAAAAGGAGAAGGATATTGAAAAAAGTTATTTACCTAAATAAATAGTAACCAAGCAAAAATCACATACTGAGAATCCACTTGAAGCAGAAAGGTAAGCTGACAGACCTCTTCCAAAAACTAACCTTCAGAAGGCAAGATATCAGTACCTTTTTTGGAATATTTTGCTGGATAAATTCTATTCAAAATGAGATACCATACTGTAAATATAAGCTCATCTGTTCAATGGTTGTGTCAGCACTCAGGGCTTCTGTTCATTCCCCAAAGTACAGTATACCAAGATATTATACCAAGGCTCTATAGTACAGGTTTCCATCACTAAGAAATGCTACATTTTAAACCAGAGCTTCTAAATGAAATATTTCATTCTGCAAAACCAGCCTTAGGACTCGTATGACATAACCTTGATTCACTGCTGTCTCCAGTACTACTGAAAGCAGAAATCTTAACTTGCAATAATGAAAAAAATTATGCCTGGTTTTACTAAGAATGTAGACAGCCACTTTAATAATAAGTTCATGCTTCTAAGAAGATCAGTGAAACAACACCCAATTTAGAATGAAAAAAATAAAACCAAAGAGCTCAAGCTTTTAATATTTGCTTATGAGTTGCTCTGAATTTGCTTTGATTGTATGCTTGAGGTCCACTTTCTGAGAATTCTATAATAATTGCCTGTATATTTGTTTTGCTTGCAACTACAGATTAAGGTAAACAAGGTATTTTCCCTATTACCTTTAGTTGGTAGTCATGGTAATACCCAAAATATATTATTTTTGTAGGCTTCCTGAATTTTTGAGTTCAAAAACTGCATCAGAGGACAGCAATTCCTCAGCAGCACAAGCAGAGCAGCACAATTCAGCCACATAGGCAACATATTTGCCAGGAAATACCATGTGAATCCTTGGAGATGCTCCTAGGATCTCTTACTCATGCCTGGGACAGCCCTGGCTAGCGTTCCCTTCCGATGAAAACACAGACAGAGATTAAGGAGAAAGAGAAACCTCTTAGACTTTCCCTTTTAATGTGATATAATCTATCCTCTCATAAAGCAAGAAACTAGCCTTGAAGGATAATTTCTTTATTTACATCAAGAGAACAAATAGTTTCTTGAAATTTGGGATTGTCAGGATATTGAGAGGCAAAAACATTGACTAGGGAAAGGAACTTAATATAATGCAATTTGTGGAATTCAAGCTACTTTAAAACAGCAGGGTTTTGGAAGGTTGGTTGGAGGTGGTGTTGGTCCTTTTTTATTATTTTACTGCACTTCACTTACCAAACCTGCAGTCAATATATGCTTATCTGCTCCCAAGTCACTATTGTGCATGAAAAGCCATGTTGGACTGGACAATATTAAAAAAATAGCAAAAAGAAAACATTTCCCAGGCAGCAAAATTGTGTCTGTTTTTTCATCTGTGTCTGTCATATTCACTTTTCCCAAATTTTGTGAATAGGTTTGGTAGATCCAAGCCTGCCTTTTTTGGCAAATAAACTGTTACCTCTCCAAATTTTATTTTCTTCCAATCATAACAAAAGAGTGCCAGCACTGAACAGCCTCCAAAAGCTCTCTGAGTTTGAGTGCAATGCTTACAGAGAAAGAAAACCTCCCTGGCAACTGCTGTTTTCTTTGCAGATGAAAGAAGAGTTCACACCATTTGAACTTTGATCACCCATGGACCTGTACCATTTTGACCCATATGTTTTATTGAAAGAGACTAAAATATATTCCACCTTATAGCTGGCTATATAAAAAGAAGTTGATATCTTGTACATCCCTCTGTAAAAGTATTTTCTTCATTCACTGGTGCATTTTGGAAAAGCTGCTATTTTGCATTTAATTTTTTATTGATTCCAAAGTTTATTAGGAGTCTGTACAGGAAAGGAAAAAAAATCAATAGGAAAAAGTTGCAAGTACTCCTGCAGATGACCTCCCCTGTAGACTGCTCAAGATTTGACTGCTCAAGGACAACTGCTTTACCAGTCAGTGAAAACACTCTGTTACCTACAAATAAGTTAAAATGGCAAAGGAGCTTTGAGAATCAAAAACACAGCACCACAAGCATTGTCTAATGCTGAAATGCGAAGCACAGCCCTTGGAAACAGATGGTTTAATACATCACAATAAATCTTTTACTAGCCTTTGAAACATAGTACTTCAGATAAAAATACATTTAAGTTACAATCTGTGGACAAAATGTTGTCCTTAGAGGCAGAAAGGAAATGCTTTTGACTTTACTGAGAGTTGCAGCTCAGAAAAAATTTAATAAATGTTTCTGAAGAAAATGATCAAAAGTTCCTTCTCAACGTATTTCGTAATTATGAAATTCAACCTAAAAGAGTACATAGTAACTTAACACTCAAACACCCTTCAGCTAAAAATTGCCATTCAGCATCTATCCTCCTCAGTCAGGACACCTGAAAGAGCAGCTCATGATACACCTGCATCACAGACAGGTGTAGCAGCGGCAGGACAATTATCAGAGCAAAGTGAGGTTGTGGTTTTAGCTAAGTGTTACGTTACATCCAGCTGACACATCAGAATACCTGACTAGATTTGCATAAATGAAAGAGCTATGGACCATGACTGTCACAAAGATGTCACATCAACTGGACCATGCTTCCTTCCTCGTTAGGTTTTTATGGGGGTCAGTCCTGGGAAGGAGGAAGAACTAAGGCAAGAAAGAAGAGTGAGGTATCTTGGATGACTCAGTACAGCTACAGTCTGAGTTTTTGACAAGTTAACGATTGCATTTTTACAATTAAGAACTTAAAGGAGATTGGATGCAAGCTGGTAATTTCTTGATCTAAGGAATATTAACTTTCATTTCTAACTCATACAAGTTGGCATGTATCTTCAACGGCATCTGCAATGTTTATTCCATCATTTGCTTCATTTCACATGAGTTCTTTCATTTAAACAATATTCTTGTACAGTAGGGGTGATGGGTCCTTCACTCTCTCCAGTGGCATCAGCAGCTTCTTATGTCTCCTTTGGTGAAATTAACAGTGGGCAGAGTTTGTACCACATAATTTATTCTACTCATGAATGCAGTTTGTGAATAAACTGCAGTTTTTGCAGGTTCATTTTCCCTTTGAAGCTGTCCAATAAAAGTTTTGGGCAAACCAATTTCAGTCTGCAAATTGCTCATAAACTGCTCACAGTGTGTAGTACTCACAGTACTTGCTACTTGTAATTCAGCAGTCAGCCTTTCAGATTGGTCAAGCTGATCATAAGGCTTGCTTTCCTTCCCTGAGCATTGACCTAATCCTACCAAACCCCAAGCAGACCAGAAAAGCGGAGGCTGACTAGGCAATAAACCAGGATACATGCCCAAGGGGACTGGCAAAGAAATGAAGTTCAGTAAGGACAGACTACTAAATGTTAAAAAACAGTGTCAGCTTGGATGTTAGAAAGACAAGAAAGTAGACAGCAGTTCCCAGTGACGACAGGCAAGTAAGTTTGTTCTCTTCTTTATTTTGGAGGATAACTCACACCGAGAAGAAATTTAGGTCTGATATGACCAAAATTTCCAAGTTTCCTGTGATGAATAAAACCATTTCATTTCATCAATATTATAAAAAGTTGCATTTTTCACTACTTGACATGTAGTCAAGGGCCCTTCCCAGATTATTTATTTCAACCATCAGTTCACAATAACCAGGTAGGAAAGTAAGAGTTTGTGAAAGAACATGAACACTGAGTTTTCAAGAGTTCTCAAGAAAAATAAGAAGAGGTAATCTAAAAATATTCTTTTTAGATTACCTTTTCTTATTATTTAGATTACCTCTACTTATCCTCAGTGTGTGAGGATACTGTCCCCTACTTCAGGCTCCATGTTCTAGAAAATACAAAAGTACCAAGCATGCAATATCCCCTCCCACTCCTCAAATAGTTGCCTTAGAACTGAGAGGGAAAATAAAAACATTATTTCTCCATACTACACGTAAGTTTAATCACAGTGCATTTTTCATTCCATTTGTCTCAAGGCAAAACAGAAATTTTAGAGGATTGAACAGTTACCAATAGATCATGGAGGTAGGTAGAAAGGCAAGGAAAGGACATAAAGGTGTTATTGGCAAAGCAGAATAAGCAAAAGTGGGCTCAGTAGAAGAAGTGTGGGCCAGAGCTAAGGTTTTCATGTCCCTGGAGGCTTGGAAATAAAGCCTGAAGCTACAGCAAAGTCACACAGAATAAGTCTTTTCCAAAGTGTGATTGTGCACTTGACTATTGGTGCTGAAGAAGCTTCAAACAAATTACTATAATAATAACAGTAATTTCTGTAGCAGGTATTGCAGGAGTTAAATTCTAAAGCACTCTGATGTCTGGTTCCTCACAGAAAATGGTACTAAACAAGGTCCAGGAGCAGTTTTCTTCCAGCCCTGTAATCAATATTGGAAGAAAAAATAAACTTGAGGCGAATGAAAGGAAGTCCAAAAGATCAGGCATTTGCTTCATTTCAGATGTGTGGGGCTTTATGAGAGTGTGTGTGCTCACATCTTGCCAAGGCCCCAACAGCTGGCCTCGTTGTTTGCTGCTTCAAACACAGCAGTGGCCCAGAGCTTCCCAGGGTGGAATGTGCCCTCATGCAGCATGCAGACCCCTAACCCCAACTCTGCCCCAGACTCAGACCTTTTCACGTGTGGTATCCTGCCAATCAGGGTCACTTAGTTATCTGCAAATGTTAGGGAGAAGAAATAATGTGCTGATGAGTACAAATAACCCATGGAAGTATTTTTAGCTGATGGGATGAGATTTGGAGGTATTCATCATAGCTTTTCAATCACCAATGATGAAGAGAAAAATTCTTCTCCAGCAGAAAACTATCACTAAAAACTTGATAGTGTGAAAAGTCAAAGTTCAGAAGTGAAGCAAGTATGAAGTAGAGATAGCACCAATCACTGTTCCTCCATCAGTTAGTGACAATAGCACTGAGAAGCGAAATACTCATCACATCCCATTATACAAGTGAACTGTAATTTTACAGACTGGAAAAATGGCATTCTTCAATTATATTCTGTTTTTGAATAGGTAGCAAAATATTGCTGTCATGTGTAGACACATACCATACTCTTGGTTCTTAATTTTCATATCAAATTTTTATCTCTAGCATCTAGATAAATTAAATCAAGTCATATGTAAAGTACTGTTACATGAAAACCAACAACACCTAGATTACATCAACACGAGTAAAGAAAGCATCATAGTAACAACAATAACAAAACCATTTGTCCAATATTGCTGGCTACACACGTTTTCAGCCACTGTGGATAGTGGTTATTGTTCAGAGACTTCTAGAATAATAATGCATTGTGCATGTAACTCTGTTAGGAGACATAAAACAGGGACGAGATAGATGATCTTTCCAACTTTCACTCACTGGATTCTTCTCAGCACTTGGTTTCCCTAGTCCATCCATTTCATCTGGTCACTTGGGATGTCAGCAAGCAGTGATGATACAAGCACACAGTCAGGTGCAGCTATTTACCAAGCACCGTGCTACACCTATTGCTTGAATAAATCTGAACAGCATCTTAAAGCAAAGGAGACACTGCTGCAGTAACATTGACAGAAGACCTAGCTATTAAGCTGTCTACAGAGTCTAGTATCAGTGAAATGTTTGACAGCCGCAGGGACAAATATGTATTAGCAACATTGCTTAATCCATGTTTCAAGGGCAGAATTGAAACCATGCCTTCACCCTATGCAGGAACAGATTGCTGGAAGGATACTGTCATAAATAACAGTGCTGGAGGCCATACCATTATGCACCTCCTCTTCTCCCTCATCCTTCCACTTAGCTCCCCTAGGCCAAGTATATCTCATAAAGCAGGAGATGCACAAGCTCCTGGAACACCACAGAGTGCAAAAGAAGTAATCACAGCATACCTATAGTTCCTGGGTCTTCCTTTATCAGCTCAGAGTGGGGCAGTACCTCCCAGGAAAAACTCAATTTGTCCGTATCATGGGAAGAATCTGTCCATTATGAAAGGTCTATAGGTGTCATGGGAGACCTTTTCATATGCTGGGAAGTGAGAAGTTGACTTTCGAAAAGATATGCTCTAGTTCAGACAGGAATTAATTCAGCGAAGCCTATGGCCTGTGTTAAGCAGGAGGTCAGATTTGATGATTGTAGTGGTCCCTTCTGGCTTTATAATCTATAAAGACTAACTACTTTATGGGGTGGGGGGAGGGAAAAAGACAAAGAAAGAAACCAATACCAGTTATTTTAAACCTCCAAATTCCCCACTATCCAATATGTGCTCAGATTTCTTTTTCAGGTATGTGTCTGGCGCTGAGACAGATCGAAAAAGTGGATTTAATAAACTACAGCATAGAACACCTCTTTCTTAAGGGAGTAATTTGAAAAGCTTAGCAAGTTAAACTTGCAACATGCAGGTGACTCTTTAAATTAGTCTAATGGAGGAGACTTCAGAGGAATCTATCAATCAAAATTCTTACAGAAGGTGAGGAGGCATATTACCAAGTGTAGTGCTTACACTCCTATTCCCTTTTTCCTCACTTACCATATATTATATAAAAGATTTTCTCTACTATCTGCTTGAATAATTTGGCAGAAGATAAGAATTGTGCAAATCTCTGTTCTGTGAGAGCTTTTCTTGAAGCTTTGATTCACCTGGGTTCATAAATCTCTGGGTTTTGCTTGGAGGTTTAAGGACACATGAGCTGCAAAACTGCAAACTGATCTCATGTTAATAGCGTGCAAAATTGCAAAATTACAAAGCCATAAATGGATTTACATTTGCAACTTAGGAACAATGGGCTGACTTTTCCGTTTGTAACAAAAATCTATAGCCAGGCACATTTTACCATGTATCCACAGCATGTGTGCCCACAGATACACATGCAGACAATTTACTTGCTGGAAATTTGTGAGTGAATCCAAAGAGTGAAAGCTTATAGCAAGTAAACAATTTGTAGAATATTCTTTCTCAAAGTATCCCTTATTATAGGCTTCTGGATTATTTCACTTTTATTTTCTCCTGTAGTACTGAATCCTAAATCAAATAAAGCCCATACCATGTAAAACAAGAAATCAGTCAAACTACTGAGACTGCAAGGCTTGTGTTTGCACTAGAATATTTAAATAGAAAATACAAATCCCAGATTTAAATGCACACCTTCCAGTAAATTCAGCAGGTGGGGTAAAGTGGAATAACCTCTGTTTTCACTGGAATTTTCAATTTCATAACACAGGAAAGGAAGCTTCTTTCCAGAATAAACCAGGAAAGAACAATTGTACCAATACCAAAGTATTATGTTTGCATATTTTCAATGAAAGCAAACTAAGCAAACTGTAATACAAAAATGGTGAATTTCTCTTCATTTGAAAAGGAATATTTTTGTGAGGATAGTTACAGTGGCCAAAAGGTGGTATTTTGCTTTAGTAAAACAAATTTGTCAGGGGACAGAGACAATAAGGTATTTGCTTCCCATTTTCCATTCAAATTTCACCTGTGAAACAAAAAGGGAGAGGTCTATCTCACTTTTGACGGATTTTTGGCATTTGAGAGGTCACCCAACCCAATTTCTATCATTATTCTGCATTGCAGAGACAAATATGTTTTTATTCAGCTATTATCATTATTGTTACTGTTTTTATCTGTATGACAAAGAGGAAAGCTAGGCTTAAGGTTCATTGTCTTAAGCTTTCTCCTGATGCTGAGTCCCTAAAAGTGTTATCAATATGCCTCAAAAGTGTAACATTCAGGTGAGATGCAACTCTAAGAAACTACTAAAAGTTAGTGATGCAAAGTTGAGGAAAGATGCATAACCAGAGACAAACTATTTTCAAAGAGATTTAGTAGCATAAGAATGCTGACAGTTTTGAAAATCCCACCATCAAGGACATCTATTCTCATGAGGTGCACGCAAGTTAGGCACATATAGCAAGATACATGATAATGCTACAGATTTTTCAGGTTCCTGAGCCATGCAAAAAGTTCAGCTAAACTGTCCAGGGGCTCCCTCACCTCCTAACATCCCATAAAGAAAGCTCTGACTATAGAGATAGGTAGATCCCCCTCTCCTGAGCAGGAATGCCAAAACAGCTAATTTTTCCCTTTAGATACTGCAGTTTGGAGGTGTGTAGTCTGTTATATTAAATCCATTACTTCCCTGTGTCACACACTTCACAAGGATCACATTACATCTGTCATGTGGGATTGCAAGGGTTCATGCTTCCTGGTGCTATGCGTAGGAGAAAAAGACAGTGTGGGTGGAGATGGGGCTGCCTGACCAGAAAGCAACAAATCCCCTTGACCCAACTCTCTGCAGAGGGGAAGAGGAAGAGTAAACACTTCTTGCCTGCAAGTACAGCCCCATTTCCCATCTCCCAGCTGTGTGCAAGCTCTCAGCACTTTAATCTCAAAGATACATGCACACAAACTCACAACTACTAGGTCTCCTGGAGCAGGTCAGGGTTACATTTTCTCTGCCGCTCTCAAGACAAGTTAATAAAGAAAGAAACTTCTCTGAGACCTGCTGCAGCCAGACAGCTTTATGAAATGTACCAGGTAGCTTTATGAATGCCCATCAGGAAAAACTTAAATACTTCAGGGCAAGGAGTGTATGTCCAAAACACGTGTGACTTGGAAACTTTTCTGCATCCACCTTCTGGCAACAAAGCTGCTGCAGCTCTGGGGAGGTCAGTGAGGTTTCACCAGGTAGCCATGGGCAAGGTTTCTAAGGGCTAAGGGAAGGTTTCTAAGGGAAAGCCAGGCAAGGTTTCTAAGGGCCAAGGTCTAGAGCCTTGGCCTCACTAGCAACACTGAGAATCCTAATGCAAAGGTAATGATCTTTCCTGTTGTCATTGTATAAACTACATTATTTATTCCCACTTGGAACGGACAAAGTAAACACAGTATTTAAAAAATACTTTGCCTTCCTATATGAGACCTTTCAGTGGTTCTGGACCTGTGAAGCAATAGAGAGAAATGTCTGCCAAAAAGTCCTCCCAAAGCAGGAAGCATTAGGAAAAAGTCTCAGGAAAGCCTAATCCCTCAGTATTTTTAATTCAGAAAAGTTTGGCTGAGTCTCCAAGCCCCTGGATGCTTATGTGGATTGGAATCACTGATCTTTCTAAAAATTCAGTTTTCCCTCAGAAGGTTTGAAACTCTCTTCCTGCTGCTCATTTGAGCTTAGGTGAAGTCAAACAAGCTTTATTTCCCCACTGCCACTGAAGGCATGCCTACAGCACAGATAGGATCAGGTTGCTATGGGTGATGGCAGAACTCTTGGCAAGGACTTTAGATCAGGCTGTGGGATCCCACCAGGACTTTCAGGTACCTGCTCAGATCACGAGTCCCTGCTGAAGCCTGTACCAGTGTGCCTTCATACCTCTCACTAAAATTCAGCAAACTCCACAGTTTCCCGTCCAAGCAACTCAAAAAATGTGGATCACCAGCAATAAACCAAATTTTTTTTATGAGAGGCAAGGGGAACCGGATCTTGGCAATCCATGCTCTATTATCACGTGCCAACTTTGCTTTCCAAGGGTGGCAAAGTTCTGGCAAAAATAAATATATAAATAACTATCTGCAGCAATCAGCACAAGGGAAACAAACAGAGCAGGAAGCTTTGCCCAGCAGCAGGCTGAGAGGGGCTGATAATGAATGACTGATGATGATTGCGTGCAATTTTTTACTTCCTGCAAAATGATAGATACTGGCCAAGTCAGTCCTACAGCACCACTGTCATAGAGCCAGGCTGGAAAGCCAGCTCAACAACAGACCTCTGCTTCCACAATATGTGGAGCATCCAGCTTCAGGAGGTGAGCTGCCCTGGGCACCCACAGGGCACCTTGCACACAGCAGCTCCTGGGCCACCACAGTGGGCAGCACGGCCCCTTGGCAGGAGCAGTCAAGGGAAAAGAATGGCGGGGGATGCATTCAGGAGGGAAAGGAGAGGAGGAGAAACCCACATTACAAAAGTGCTTATGATTAATGAATTGGAGATGAGAGTAGAGTTTACATATGCACTTGGAGGGGAGGAAAGGATGTTCGCAAGCTTCTTCCATGATAAATGCAGGCAAGAAACAGGGAGGAAAGAGCTATTAATCAGTGGTACAAAGAGATTTCTTTTCCCCCAGGACAAGCCAGTCCAGGTAAACTGCTTGAAACTGCTGCTTCCAGCTTGCCCTTTACAGAGGTCTGCTCGTCAGGTCCCACCACTCTCTGCAATGAGCCAGTGCCCTTTAAATCCAGCACCTCCTTTATCTCCTCACACAAAGTGGAAAAGAGTCCTAAAGACAGCATATGAGTAAAATCCTTCATCTTCATGTTTAAGCCACTCTTGTTATTCGCAGCGCACCTTACAAGCATGGCCACCTGCCAGTCAAACAAATACCGCTCTGCCAAGTCCCCTAAACAGCCATCTGATCCTTTCCTAACTGTTGTTTAGAGTTGTTTAGGGGTGCCCATGGAGCGATGATTAACAGCCCCAGGCGCTGTGCAAGCACTTGGAATATGCATTTCTTTCTAGTAGGGACATTTTTTCTTTCATATTTTTATTGGTTGTGCTTTATTAGTCACATTGCTCTTCAGCCTCCCTGCAGCATTGGCAGCAGTGCCATTAGCTGGAGATGGAGGTGCGTGTCCTCCCTTCATGGCTGAGGTGAGGTACCACAATAAAGGCAATATCAATAAACAGTACATTGCAGGAAATTAATAAGCAGCGTGGAGTTGTCAGCCAATAGTGACTACAGAATTGGTAACACGTTTAATATCCAGTCGTTTCTTGTTTTAGTTGCTAAGAAAGTATTTAGGAGTCTCGATAGAATGTAGTAAAACTGACTGGAGAAGGCACACAAATATTAAGGGGAGTCCACGAACATTAATTACTTAATAAGAGCTTGTAATTATCTGACAACTGGAGCACCTTGCTTGATCTTACATATGTAGTGGTACTCCCTTGCACCAGCCGCAAGAAACACTTTGGAAATGTTGTGTGATAAAATATCCTGGTCTCTTACCCCAGTACCTCAGAGATTCCCACAGCAGGGTAAAGCCTCTCAGCTTCCCAGCAGTTAGATAAGCCTTTCCATACCATTTTACAAATGGGCAAGGACACACAGGGACTCTTGGAAGGTCTTAAACAATACACTGAGGTAAAAAAGAAAAGCGTCATCATTCACCAAGACTCTCACACAGAAATACGTTTTTTAATTCTTGGCTTTGTCTGTAGCATGATTTTCCCCTACATAAAATAAGGATGACACTACATCTCATCACGTGCACAGAGGTCCCCCATGATGATGACTGACCCTTCATCCACCTAAAAGGCACTTCCATGTCACTGCTATCACAGTTTATACTAAGCCATGAGCATCACTGCCCACAGGAGAGAAGTCTCAGGTGCAAATTCCTCAGCAGTGAGGACACGCTTTCCCCACACAAAGGTGCAGAACAGAGCACAGGAGGAGGCTGATTCTGCCTGATATTTTCAGGTGCTGCTGTAATCCAGCCAACAAAGAGCCTGAGCACACACAGAGAAATCTCGAGGTAAAATGGCTGAGGAACACGAATGGAGGAGACTTTATACACCGCCTGCAGATTTGCAAGGACAAATACAAGAGTCTCCTACAGCTAACTCCTTTTTCTTTGGTTGGTTTTTTTTTTTCAATATCCGGAACTTTCTGGAATGCTTTATTACTTGCTCCTTTTATTAACTCGTTTAAAGGCATGAAAGAAGAAATTATGTGAAGGAAAGAACAGAAGATTAACATATTTCCAAACATGCTATAAAAAAAATTTAAATCACCTGATCCCTACTAGAACTTCATTGACTAAATTGTTAAAGGAGAGGGGGGGAAACCCTGTAAAACATCCCATCCAGATGGTAGGTCCAGTGCTCTGTGGTCAGCCTGTTTATTAATGAACATCTGTTTTCCTTACAAAACGGGATGGACTTTCTACTATAAATTCTCCTTTCATATATTTCTTGGAAAATGACATTAGGAGTTATTCGCTGTCACAGAGATAAGCCAAATTTATTTTTAATTTTGGAAACTGCATATTAATTATAACATTTCTGTCACTCACTAGATTATTGATGAATGTATCACTAAAACATACAGCTAGTTGAATACTGAAAAAACAAAAATATTACTTTCTCTTTGAAGATATTTGGCTCCAGTCCCTTTAGTTGTCCTTTCCTTTTAGCTTTCTGCATAACTGGATGAATGCTGCTGGTAAAAATGGTAATGGACATCAAACTTCAAAATATTATAGACATAGTGTTAGAAGTCCTTAAAACAATCACTGTATTTCAGCCCATCACTATTTGGCCATGGATAGTTTTTGAATAGAAAAATGGCTTTTTTGTAATTCAAGGTAAGTTTCTCCTTAGCTGTAACCATATTTTATAATTTACTGAATGTTATACATTAAATTACATAAACTATTGAGATTTGGTAACCTAAAAGGCAATTAAAATTTGAAGACAGACTAATTATACCTACAGAACCATATGTAGGGCAACATTTTTATTACAGATGAGAATGTGATGGAAAATTTCAGTCCTGTCTCACAATTTTGAAACACAACATCAAAAGAAGTTGAAAGGGAATGTTTGGATGCAACCACTTGAAAACTAAGGTTTTGATTTAAATCCAAAAAAATTTAATTGTCTATTAATGATATTCACTTTCTAAGGATCTGGAAACGCATCTAGAATTTTTTTTTTCTTCAAGACGATGTCTCTTTTAAATCTGTGGTGCTGAACAACAGTAATCTTCCGATGTCTTTCTTTTGTGCTCTGATATTACCTTAGGAAAGAAGTAAGCTGGGAGCTGGTATATCTGCTTATGAAAAAAGTTTCAAAGACAAAGACAAATGATGGTTGGTTGGTTGGTTGGTTGGTTGGTTGGTTGGTTGGTTTTCTTAAGCAGGAAAATTTCATGTCTTTGAAGTTATAAGGAATACATATATGTGCTTTGGGGGGGGGGGTGTGTGTACAAGCACGTCTTGGTTTCTATGTTTAGATGTTCAGCCTGGTATTCAAAGCAGGTCACTTATCTGCAGTTCAATGGCTATTACTGTGACACATAACAGATCAAAACACTGTGAATAAATAGCATGTTACTTGTTTCCTGAAAGCCACAATACTGAGGGCACTGGAACTAAGCTACTCAGAAACCATGGCTCCTTGCTACTTTCAAATTATTTAGCACAGCTACCATCAAACTTGGCTTTTCAGCTTCACGGTGGTGGTAAGCTTTTCAGCTAAAAAATATTTTGAAAATGGGAAAAAATACCCCAAGAAATCAAATGCATCAGACAAAACACAGACAAGACAGGTGATTAACTTGTTATGTTGTCTGTGTTTTCCATCCTGCAATCTGCTCTTTCAAAAAAGTATGGACATTACCACAGGGCAAAGGAGAACAGTACTGACTTCCAGAGGTGAGCTCTTGGGAAGGTGTTTGAATTGAGGAGCTCCCTTTTCTCTGACTGCTTTCTGTCCCAGGTAATCAGGATTGCCCCACCAGGACCTAACCTCATGCAGGCAGAGAGGGACTGGCTCAGCTGTAGCTGTAGCTGGACAGCCCAGGCAGCTCAGATGGGCTGACATCCTACAGCAGCAACCAAGCTTCCAGCTTTCCCTTGTGTTTGCCATCCCCTCCTGCCCACTCCTCTCACTTAGGAGGATTGCACCATCCAACAGCAAGATGCTCAGCAATGGGTAAGAGCTCTGCCTGTGGTGTGAAGTTGTTGCTAGAACAGTTTTGACATTCAACCTGAAGTTTAAATGAGCGCCTTGATACCTAAATGCCCCAATCTACACCCACATGGACTTCAGAGAGCAGAGTTAAGCCTGGGGTTTTTTTTTTGTTTTCTGTCTACAGAAAACTAGCAGAAAAGAAGTTTTAAATATCTGGACTTACATGCTACTGAAACTGCAAGTGTAAAACCACACAGAAAGATCTTCCTTGAGGAAGGCTTGCAGCTGAATCAAGGAGCAGAAACTGCTCTCGGGTCTCTTCCAAGTCCAATATAGATGACACAAGTCATATCATTTTTCTGTGCCTCACTGCCACCTTTGGACTACTCTATTCAGGCAGTAAACAGTTTCCAGAAGGAATCATCTCTGGCTGTGTCTGTGTTGCTCTGAGTTCAGTGGAGCTCAGCTGAAGCAGTATTGTAGCTATCTGTTTCTCTGCTGCAGCAGCAAATCTCTAATTATAAGCTTAATTGAATGGCCTCAAAAACAGGGCAGAGCATCATCTCCTATGCATATACATTTAATAAAAATGGGACTGCGAGACAGAGCTGTTACAGCTTGCATCTTTCAGAGAGAAAATTAAACACAATGGGATATTTCAGTATTTTCAGGGTCAGCTCATGACACCCCTGCACTGCTGTGTGTGGGAGACATGCATTTTATGCCCCAAGGTTCTTTCAAAAATCCTGGCCTCAGTAGTTAACACTGTTTTATCACCAATCAAGAGATCCTTTCTAACCCTAGGGGAAGTCACTGTGATCTGCTGGATAACAGAATGGCCTGGAACTGTAGGGATTTGCTTTCTAATGCCAGCTATGCTATTAGTTAACTGAGATGACCTTGAGTACATCATCTCACTCTGCAAAGCTTTAATTCCCCATATGAAAATGGAGACCCTGACAGTTGCTTCATTTTTAAAGAACTTGAAGATCTACTGGTAAAGATGTCTTAGGTAACAGGCTAATATTATCATTAATAACTCACAGTCCTTATGCAATATTCTCTGTGCCAAAGATTGAAGTCATTCAATTTACAGAACTGCCATTAATTGCTCTCTTGCTTTTAAAAAAGCAGAATAAGGCTTGAAAATCTCTTGCAACAGAAGTAGTGTAGGCAAAATTAAGACCAGCTTTCATGTAAGACTGGTGGAATTTTTTTTGGTGCAATTGCTTACAACAGAATGAAGGTAGGTCCACTGACCTGAGGAACTTCCTCCCCATACTCTTTCAGGCATGTCCTAAATGATCTTAAAAAATGCTCTTTTCAGGTCCTCAATCACCAAGTCTCTAATTAAGCTGAAAAATATTTTGACCCTTTGCTCAATTTCAGTATTTTACTCAAAATAGTGTAATGAATTTTAATTAAATGTAGACTTTAAGGTGTGAAGGTTTTTTCTTTCCTCACTGGCACTTTCAAGGTAGCAGGAAGCTGCAAAAGAAAGTAGCCAGCTTGCAGGGGTTTTTAAATAAAAAAGGTTTTAAAAATGGAAACTCTCATGTGTGCAAAGCAAATGTTTGGTAGGTAAGTTGCAAGCTCTTCTTTTTATTCCATAATTAGAAGTGAAATGTTCTTTAATGTTCAGTAATAACATTCAAGCTATGCTATTTTGCAACTAATAATCATATACAACAGCATGGGGCATGACAGCTAGCAAAGTTTTTCCAGCAAAATGTATGGGCCACATCTATCTGCCTTATTTTCCAGTTCCTTGGCTTTTCAATCCAGTTTTTATGCTAGAAATTTGAGACAGAGTGGAGAAGGAGTTACCTACCTTTTTAAGGACAGAGTTTTAAAGAAAGGCTGCTGAGTAGCTCAAATCATTCCCATACAGAGCAGTGTATAATAGATTTCTCTCTCTTGTATGTTTGTGTCAAACAGAAAAGCTGGAGATGTGACTGCATGATTCCTTTAGTCCTGAAAAACCCTATGTTCTTTCCAAACTCACACAGTGTCATGCAAATGGGGGAAACGGACACAGAAAAAAGGGAAAAAATTAAAATAAAAAAAAAGCACAGGTCATCAAGACCTAGCAATGTGCATCAATTTTGCTTGCAAATGAAGGAACAAATTTATCATTGCAAAGGCAACATTAGTTACCATAGGCTTGCACCATTTCCAAGATTTCTCCGGGGGTGAGAATACAGCTTTCCAGAGCCAGCTTCTCCATTAGGCTTTTAACCACAATGCTTCCTTGTTTTCCCAATGAGGAGTTAGATTCAGAAGCACAGGGAGGAGAAATAAACACACAGGAAAAACACCAACCCTCTAGTTAAATTAAACTAAAACCTAGGTGAAGCCTCAGTGGGAAGCCTGCTGCACAAATTGGATCTCCAAATGCAGAAAAAATTAATTATGTGATGCACAGCAATGAAGTAAGCAACACCTTGAAGTTAACCTGGACAGAGTTATTGATTCAGCAAAAAAATAAGCACTTTGTTTCACCCTCTCTGTTGTTCTAATGTTAGCTTGGACTGTTGCCTGACCATTTCCAGCTAGCATTTAGTTCATTTGCAGCTGTTCTAAATGTGCACTCCTCCCCAACAGGTCTCACAAAAAAACCTGATCCCATCTGAGTTGATGTGTTGGTTTGGGAGAAAACACCACTTGTGCAAGAAAGAGTTTGTTGTAAACACAGCAGAGCAGATCTTGCCACCGGCCTGGAGCTCAGAAGTGGATGGATCTTAAAACCCCTAGGAAAGCAGATAGAACTGCTCAAGCAGTTCTGCCTACCACTGCTCCAACAGCACCAGTAAATCACTAGAAAATGATGAGCCCTCTCCTACCTTGAGAAGTCACATTTTGCCCTGTCCTACACAGATTTCTGCGATCTCCACTTTCACATGTGTAAATGGGAATTCTGTCTAAGAGAGATGATTTGGGCTGCATGTGTGTGACGCAGGGAGCACACAGCTGACCCAACACACTTTATGGATCTTTTGTTGGTCTGTTCTGCATTCTGAGAGCCCTCCTGACCAGCAGTGCCTGTCTCACTGCCCAGAAACCCTTGGGGAGCCACAGCTTTGCTTACCAAAAGTGCAGTGTTCCCAATCCCCCGTGCTGATCACAGCCAGCATTAACTCCTGGGGCAGCTCCACGCCGAGGTGCTGCCACGGCTCACTATGACCCTGTCCCAGTGGCCATTCTGCCTCTCTGCTCAGCCACACCCATGCCTCCTGCCTACCTTTCAGTGCCAACTTCCACTTAGCAGCACTGGTCTAAGTACTGGCTTTGAATCTCTAAATAATTTGGATCCATCTCCTCCTAGAGGTCCATCCAGTGGTACTGTCCTGACTGACAGGGCCCCGAGTTACCTGAGAGTAAGCTCAGCTACAAGACAGTTCATGTGAGGGGTTTTTGGTTCCAGACTTTTTATTTCCCTCCTTGATTTAGGAGAGCCAAGATTTATTGACCTTCAAGCCATGCCACAAAACCTTGCTGTTTTTCTTGGCTTGTCTCAAGGAGGCTATGGAGGCAGACCAAGGCACTATGGAACTTTGTGTTGGAGTACTTTTTCAGACACTGAGCTATTAAAGTCTCTGTACTTTATAATGATGTGCTGTTATGTCTGAAGTTTCAGTTAAGTCCCTTAATACAAACCAAAAATAATCAATCAATATATTGTTCTTTATGGACAATGGTAAAATTCCATTATTTGTTGGTGGCTCATCTTTTTTCCTTCAGCTTACAGTGTTTTACAGGAATATGAAAGAAATTAAGATACATTTAAAAGAAAAAATTTACTGTTTGCTTCTTACTTGGCAGACTAGTCAGGACCAAAACATTGCACATTGGAGGTTCTAATCAAGTTTCTCTTTTCCTGTCCTCTACTTTGCAACAATGAAGACAAAGTAAAATTTTCCACTGTCGTAATTAGGAAGAAAACAACTTTGTCGCAGAATGAAAATAAGGCCCTCCCCACCAGCACTGCAGAGTCCTTTCAGCTGACTCACAAACAGGCCTGAAAGAGCATGATCTCACTTTGTAGAAAATCCTAACAGCTGACATCTTGTGGATTGAAGTGTGTCAACACTAAAGCATTATTCTTTACGGTAGGAAAAACATTACAGTCATGAGGCTGGAATGAGGATACAGGACTCTAAGTATGGTGATGCATTATTTCACTTTAAGAAGAAGTTAAAATGTAGATTGATTCCCTGAAAACTTTTCCTGGGAGTAAAGTCTGTTAGGCTGTGAAATTTTTTAGAATTGAGAGAGTCCGTAGTAGAAGGTGGAGGGGAAGTAGTAAAAAGATCTATGAAGCCCATTGAAGACTTCTCTTGTATTTATTAATTCTAGGCAAAACCCCTAATGAACTAGATTCACAAAATGAATTAGATTTGGCACTGTAAATTTTGTCTTGGCTATTTTTGCCATTGACCTTGGCATCTAATAAGTGCCAGCTGTGGGTCAGGTGCCAGCAGTCAGCTACAGGTGGAATTCAAAGAAAATGGCATGGTCCCCCCCAAAAAAGGCTAAGACAGCTCAGGTAAATTGTGCTCACAAACAAAAGAACTGGCATAAGATCTGCTCCTCAGACAAATTTGGGGACTTGACTGTATAACTGAAGCTTGCATTTCTCTGCCCTGGAGTTTCAGAGCCATGTAGCATTCCCTGGATTTCAAAGAAGCAAGTAAGAAACCAAGCCTCAAGTAACTTCTTCACCAGAGTTTGAGTCTCCCACATCCTAGTTTGCCACTCTAAATAGCTTATATTAATTAAGCTAAGAGAATAATAACCTCCATATTATAATTTCTGAGCAGTATAATATATTAAAAGAATCCCTAGCATATTAAATCCTAGTTACAGACTATAGAATGTGAGTCCTACTAGGTCTTAAGCACAGGCTAAGCTCAAAGTGCTTTCACATTATCAAAAGAGCTGATTTTGCATACAATACAAAAATGTGAAAGAATCTATATTATTAATGAGGGTCTCTCTAGCATCAAAGAAGAGCTATGAGGTTTATGAGGTTTAACAATTCATATATAAGTATCTACAAGGACAGCTAGTCACACAGATTCTCCCCTGCCCCAAGTGATGATGGTAGAAAAATGAAAGTATAAAACCCAGTAACAGAATTACTTTCTGGCTTGTACTTTCAACTTCCAACATTTGACCTTGGATTATCACTACTAGGAAATTTTCCTTTTCTAAAAAGCTCTCTACACCCACGAGTCACCCATGACTCTGTCCCTCTGAACACCAGACTATATGACTATGTCAAATATCATGACCCCTGAGCATGGTTTGAACTTCAATTTCTCCAGTTCAGCACTTTCATTTCCAAAGGGGAAGGAAACAACCATTTTTAATAAATAGAAAATAAACCAGTTTTCCTATCCCTGAGTCACTGACCAACACAGGAAACAATGGATTCTGAGAATTTAGAGACCTGGAGTAGAACACCACCACAGGGCATTAGATATGAAGTGGGCTAAGAGAGCAAGAAGCACATGACCAATGAAAACCTTGACAGTCTTAATATATTAAACTGCATCATTATGATTTCAGGTAGCCAGTTCAGTTAAATACAGTTAAGTGCTTAAGTGACAAAAATCCAGAAAAGTTAGTCAAAGTTGTCATTGGCTTTGATGTCTATTTTTAACACACTCAGTCCCCTGGTGCCTCTAAGTTGTTGTAGGTTAATTAATGATTGCATAAATGTAAAGAGCTTTTCATTTCTTTTCATTTAGGGAACACAGACTATGTTTCAGGGAAAACAGAAAGCTCACCAACCTCAGTTATCCAAAATTATTCAAGGCAAAATATAGACACAAAGTCCATCAGTAATAGAGTAGGGCAAGGACATTGAGTGTGACTTTGTTCAGAAAAAGGGGCATACCATTCCCAGTGAATAAAGCTAATCAATTCTCTAGGCCTCTTTTTTTTCCTCCATGAGTTACCTGTTAAGTCCCAGTTGCTTCAAGTTTGCTTAATGTAGCCCTTGGATTCTTCATAAACATATGGCACAAATATTAATGAGTCACTGTTGCCCCAATGTAATTGGTCATCTAACCAAATGGCTCTGTTTGCATTCCTTGATTGGATTACCTCATTTTCTTTACAGAAGTGTCTAAAAATTGATTGTAGCTTGGTTTTTTCAGGAGGTTTTTCATTACCAACCCCATCTTCACCCAAACTACCTATCCTAACTTGCCATCCTTAAAATTATTTCTTAACCCTTATGTTCCTATGCAACAAGATCATTCTTTTTCTCCAGTTTTAATTATCTACCTATGATAATGAGCATCAGTGTGGTATCTTTAGCTAAAATTATTCCCATGGATGCTATTTGCACACTTGTGATTAACACTTTTTCACTTTTTCCTTCCTTGACTTCAGTTGCTCAGCTAAATATTCACAAATAAGAGCCTACAAGAGGGTGTGTATTCCAGGAAAACAACTATATGTATTTTATATGTATTTTCTTTTTTTTTTTTTTTTGTATATTCATCTTGCTGGAGGCAAAAGAAACCTCTAACATCTATAAAGATCTGAACCACACATGACAACAACCATTCCTCCTAGAGTTAAATGTTAATACTTTTAGATAAACAGAACTTATTTATAATAACACCATCTGCGGGACTCTGATAATGTTGGGGGAGGAGATTAATTTATCTTGCATTTTAAATAGAGATGGCCCCTGGCATAAAAATCCAGATCTAGCTTTTAGCCACCCAGTTATCAGGGAATTTCACATTCAGGATGCTGCATCCCTCACCAGAATGTCCCCATAGTGCCACTGGACAAGTGCTAGGAGGTGACATAATTGTAGCCCAGATCTGCTCATCCTTTTCCCCAGAGCATACAGTATGTCCAGATGGAGCACAATGCAGGACTCCCCCAGCAATGAAAAGACTAAGAGTTAGGTTTGAAACTTATTTCTAGCTTTTTAATTAGCATATTATATGACCTAGGGATCCCACCATTTTTTTGTAATCTTTTGAGATTACTATTGTACTTAATTGTCTCTGGAAGACAGTATGGAGCTTCACTTCTGGACAGAGGTTTTCAGACCCAGCAAATCTTGACTAAAAGACTTCATAATAATATTCTACTCCAAACCTGCTGCCACCCCTTTGATTCCTCATTTCGTTCAGGGTCACTTGTGCAGCACAAATGAAGGAAGTGCACCTAGGACAGGAAACCACATCAGCCACTGTACTGTGTTAACCCTTGCTCAGTATTTATTTGGTAAATTGCTAACTTTTATTATCCAAAGTATTGGCTCTTATAAAGTCAATAGCTACCAGAGCCATAGCCACTGAAACAGAAGTGAATGGTAGGGGTGACTAGTAAAGGAAGTCCTCTCTCTTCCAACTAGGCAAGGTGACCTGGGAATCAAGTGTCCCATTCAACACTGTGGAGACCCTGGCTCTGTGACACCCCACAGTCTTCACAGCCACAGGCGATGGGGAAAGGAAAAGGATGCTGGGACTTTAGATCCTACATCCTGCTTTCTTTGGAGTACATACTCCTTTACCCACCTGAACAGTGACAGTAGATGGTGTGTTTAATTGAAGAAATCTGAAATGCCACAAAAAATACACAAAGTAGATAAAACCAACATTAAATTCCATCTACAACAACTTTTAACTCAGAATCACAGAATCACAGAATATTCTGAGTTGGAAGGGACCCACAAGGATCATCAAATCCAACTCCTAGTTCTGCTCAGAGCCATCCCCGAGAATCCTACCATGTTCCGGAGAGGATTGTCCAAATCCTTCTTGAGCTCTGTCAGACTTGATGCTGTTACCAGTTGTCTGGGGAGCCTGTTCCAGTGCCCCCCCTCTGGGGGAAGAATCTTTTTCTACCATCCAGCCTAACCCTCCCCTGACACAACTTCAAAGCATTCCCTTGGCTCCTGTTACTGGTCACAAGAGAGAAGAGAACACTACCTGCCCTTCCAGTTCCCTTAATGAGGAAGTTTTTCAATATCTGCCAAAATATTCTTCTCCATAACAGGAGAGGAGAGGAGAGGAGAGGAGAGGAGAGGAGAGGAGAGGAGAGGAGAGGAGAGGAGAGGAGAGGAGAGGAGAGGAGAGGAGAGGAGAGGAGAGGAGAGGAGAGGAGAGGAGAGGAGAGGAGAGGAGAGGAGAGGAGAGGAGAGGAGAGGAGAGGAGAGGATAAAAGCAGATGATTCTCAAAAATCAAAATTAGTCTCATTAAAATAAGTCAAAACAAAAATCAGTTATCATATACCGGCATTTCTTTCCTGTGACTTTTTAACTTATTGACTGCATCCCACCCACAGCCCTTTTGATTAGAGAACTTGGATTCAGTCTGTAAAGGCAGGGGAAAAAGGCACATTTCAGTAATGAGTGGCTGTATATGCACAAAGACATCATATGAACAAAGAGGTATTGACAACCAAGATCCTTGAATTTTGCTAACATTTGAGTATTTAAGTAAAGTTGAAAACCAATATTCTTTTTATGTTTTTTTACTTAGTGCCTAGGGTTTGGAATTGTGGGAAAAAAAATGGATCTATAAATAAACTGCCTAAAATTCTTTACATTCATCTCTGAGCTGGACAAGAGGGTTGCAGAGGAAAAATGGCTGCTGTTTGTGCCAGACAGGATGCTGTACACTTGTATACACAATGCATGCCTTGGAAACATAGCCAAGCTAATTTATGTACTGGGAGCAGCATAAGAGCATGAGTGCCACCAGCATCATCAAGGTGAATTTTCTCCCAGGTGTCTGCACCTCACTCAGGTACCTCCCCACAGCCCTCCAGAGGGATGCACTGCAGACACACACACACCTTCTGCGACACGCTGCGAGGTGTCTGAGAAGCAGAGTTGGTAAGTAGATGCAACGCTGCAAGAGGAGAGATTGAAAGGCAGTCGAGAAAAGCTCTGATACGTTTGAGACAAGATCACGTACGTGTGAGCACTATGTGTGAACCTGATACATGCCAGGCAGCATCATATAAGTAGCAGTGGGTAAGTGTGCCTAAGCATTGTTCAATAAATAGCCAAGTATATCCACATTTCCTGGTCACCCCATGCCAAGCTCCCACTCCAGGTCTCGGGAACAACAGCAGTTCAGGAGGGCAGGACCTCCAATGCTGCTGCACAGCAAAAAGGAATGATCTGGGAGAACAGCAACAACCATGAGGGAAACGAGGATCGGAAGTGAGGGAAGGCACTTGTGTTTGTGCCTGGTTTCCTAAGAGCTGTGTGAGTTTGTGGCTTTATGTCCCTTGAAAGCATGCAGTGGGAAGGAGTGGCAGCAGTTGGCTGATCCCCACAGGAGAGAGGGTGCTGCAGGAGGCAGACTCACTGGGGCTTTGCCCTCCCTTAGCCCAGGCAGAAATCCATGAGAGACTACAGGGAAGTGAGAAATCACTCTGACAACAGATTTCACCTGGCAGTCCGACATTGTTTATCAGCATAATAAAAAGTGCCAATACTTACCACCTGTCTAAAATACGCAGTAATAATAAACAGAGTTACAGGGCATATTATGGTCAATGATGAGATATTAATTTATAGCCCTGGAAGGAGAGAAGGAAGGCAGAGGCTACAGTGCCTTATGGGGGCAAAGCTTGCTGGGGATGAGGCCAAGGCCTTTTCTTCTCTGATGAAAATGAATGGAAGATTGCATTAAGACTTTTTTTTCTTTTTTGGTGAGACCTTTTTTCTAGTCTTAAAATAATATCTCTGCCAATATGATCAAGTTACAGAAACAAATGGCCAGGATATTACCTTTCCATTCCTATGTCAGCTGGTAATATCTGCACTAGAGCATGTGTTGATTTTGTACAGAATTAAAGACAAATTAATACAGGTGTGTGTATAGGGGGAGGTCAAGGTCTCCCTGGGGCCAGGACAGTGGGGGATCCTCATGGGGGTCTTTAAGGGTTGGTCCTGGGAGCCAGGACCCATCCTACCCCCCTATATAGGAACTGGGAAGGCAGGGACACCAAGGTAGTCCCATTTCTGGGAACCAGGTACCTTCCTGGAAACTGGGAAAAGGCAGGTCCAGACCAGGCTTAAGGCCCATAGCCAGTCAGGGTCAGGCTGCAGGGACCTGAAGACTGGCCCTGGTGCAGCACCACTGGGACAGGGGATGACAGCTCTGAGGGTTGGGATGGGGTCCTGGGCCATGGGCAGGTGAGGGGCAGTGGATGCTTTTGGAACCCCGGCAACCAACACATGCAGTGCTCTCTCACCAGCCTCTACCCCATTGACTTAGCTTTTTTCTGCGACCTGCTATTTCAGCTCTGAACTAGAGCTGTTTTGGGGGTGTTTTTCCTTCCCACTTTGGGCTGTTTCCCCCATGGAAAATGAGAAGCCATCCATGAGCTGCCATTGCCACCAGCACCACACCCCCAGCAAAGGAAGGAAGGTCTCAGGATGCACAGGGCTCTCCCAGTGCTGCCTAAAAACTGAGTAAAACCTCACTACTTCTGGTGCAAATTTGGATGTGTGGACTCTCTGCCAAGCAAAAATATATAAATTCTCTGTGCAAGGAAGCATTTTTACCTAAAAAGTCAAGAGTCACCTTCTACCCATGAATAAGAGCTTTGTGAGTATCCCTGCATGACAGAAATTGCAGGTGGCTGTTACAGGCGATGTATTTAAAGAGATTTATTCTATTTCTTAATTTGGAAAAGCAACAACTATCTTCCAGGGCAGGGTTTCACTTTTTTATCCCCGGAGTTTATACAGAAACTTGCTGTGGTCAATCAGGCCACCCATGTAGGACGTAACCTCACAAACATCACTGATTATCTGCGTAATACAAAGAACTTATGTTCTGTTTTGCCTTTAGGTTAACATCACCTGTAAAAACACTATCATTTCTGGAAAAGACCAGACTATGTATAGAATGGTAAGAGCTGACACTGACTCAGTCAACAGCTGCATGTTTTTCTATGTTATGGTAGTGGTTAAGAGCATAGATAGCTTTTTTTGGGGAAAAAAAGGCTATTTTTGCCACGAAATTTCAATTAGCTAAAGTTTAATGTAAGGTCATGGCTATCAAAGGGGTTCACTATTTTCCAGAAAATTTTATTACTCAAACTCATCATAGGAAATAACTGTAAGTTTAAATCAAAAGAGGACAATGTCTCACTACCATATCAACAGCTTCCTACAGGTAGCTCTCAACCTCTAACTTCAGACCTGCAGTGAAATGGGAGGCAGCCTGATACGTAAAAACGTGGTTATGTACAGCAGCAACTGAGTGCTCCCTCTTTATTGTGTGGGGCCATCTAGGATCAGACCTGGGTTTCATTTCACTGGGGTTTCACCTGGTTGTCTTGCAGCACAGGTGGAAGAGGAAGGCAGATGGAAGAACACACCTTCCTCTGACTTGTGCCCTCCTGTTGAAAGGTGAGATGGACTCCAAGTGCTCATGTACAGGAAGGAAAAAGAAAAAGAGAAGGGGCAAGTGAAAAGCAGATTTCCTTAGGCCATGTGCAGGGTGAGCAGAGAGGACAGTTATAGCATTTAAAGAAGTGTGGGGTGCCTTAAAGCCTCGTTCAAGCTCTTTGCTCATGTTCCCAGGGTTAAGCAGATTTCAGGTTTCTAGCCATGTTTTGACTAACTCCAATTCATTCATGCTTAGATTTCAGTAGAACAAACAACTCCTAGCAGTCATGTTAGAGACAACTTATATTCAAATACCTGTGTCCTGATAAAAATCCTCCTGCAGTGAGCAATAATTAGGACATTATAATACAATTGCAAGTCCCAGAAGAGAGAAACACTGGGATGGTGCTATTTAAATGTAAATACAAATTTTGCTAATGGTCTTTCAGAAAGATTGGGAGCTTCATTCAGTTTTTTGGGTCAGAAGTGTTTTACTACAAAGAACACTAGAGAGCAAAGATGCATGAAAACAATTTTCCTGTCTGATTATTTGGGGCAGGGATTAGACCCATTCATCGCTTCCCTGTACATTTGTTCCATCTTTCTGTAGCATAATATGTGGTGTCACTCTTGGAAATGAAATAAAGTCTCACATATTGGTGAATTTGAGAGCAAACACATTCTAGAAATCCCACTTGGAAATTTTTTTGGTATGCCACGTGAAGTCAAACGCAAGATTTCCACATCACTCCCCCCTGCGCTTTAGTTCTCTCAAAATTATTTAGAACCAGCCTCGCTGCCTACCGAACATCTATTGCACTCTCTCTCTCTCTCTCACACACACACACTCACATACACAGCCCCCACACTGCTGCACTGGTGTGTGCATACATCTCTCCAGCTGTGTCCTGGAGGTTCCTGGGAGCCTGAAGGGAATGCTCATGAAACATGACTTTCACAGATTCTCCGTCCATCTGGAACACTAGGGCAGCATATGGCGGGCAGCACAGTAACTGTTTGTGGACATGTCAGACTTTTTTGCCTTGTGTATTACCTTATTAAGGTAAGACAAGAAATGCTGATATAAACCTCTTTCTCCCACATTAACCCTCTCCAGTTTTATTTTTCAATTTAAAAAGGAAGTATTTTTTTGGCTAGCCCTGCAGGGGTAGTATCCCCTGAAAGCTACAAGAATGTTCACATAAACACATTGCTGATACAATTATACCAGCTTTGCATAGACAGAGATAAAAAAAGAAAGGTGTGCAAGGGAAGAATGTTTTTTAATATAAATTGTAGGGTTATCCCTGGGGCTGGAGAAAAAAGTAGAGTTAAAAAAAAAGATTAGGAAATAATAACTAAAGCTGCATGCTTTATTACTTCAGGTAAAAAAATCTTATGAATAATATAATCATTGTCTCTGGTTATTGGGTATGAAAAAGATAAGTGTAATCAGTGTACTGTGATACAGGAACATTAACACTTTCACATTGACTGGATACAGACTTAGAAATGAGTTAAGAATCACTGGGTCATCTAAGTGGAGGATTATTCTACACACAGGCCCCTAGGTCAATTTAAATTATTTAATTCATCTTGGTGACTGCAGGGGCCTAACCATCCCTGTGCCTGCATTTTTATCTTGCAGTCCTCCTCTGTAGCTTAAGTTTAATTCTGGGGGACCAGAAAGGCTAGACTAACAAGACAGTGCACCAATATGCAGACACTGGCTCTTGTAGGGTTAATGATAGAACCACAAAGAGAAATGACTCAAATTATACCAAGGACATTTTATTACCCAGCAGCCTTAATCAGTATATATATTTTTTTACACATTATTATACCAAGGGTCCTTTCAGTGCTCATTGGCTTGTTACAAGCATTAAAAGAGGGGACAATGCTTTGCAATTAAATCCATATCTTACTCTGAGTCTCGCTATTTTCTTTGAGAGGAGCTGGGAGGAAGCAGACAGATGCAGCAAAAAGCTGTCCAAATAATACTGGAAAAGAAGGTGAATAAGTCCACTGGCATGCCACACTTTCACTCATTTCTTTCACAGAGAATTAAGATCAGTAGTTATTCACCCTCAGAATATATTTAGTGCCAGGGCAGGCAGGGTTGTTGTAACCCAGCCCAACCCCACCACTCATGAGCTCCAGGCTGCTTTCTCCAGGCTGGGTCAGTATGTGTAATACTCACACTGATGAGTTTTGGAGATGTGAAAATTTAGCACTTTGGCTCTTTTTCATTGGGTGAAGGCTATTTTAGGATAACTAGTAGTTAATAGAATTTCTCTAGAAGTTTCAGCACTGGTGGCTTTGTAGCAAAGAGAAAGAAAGAGTATAGTAGGGCCACAGGAAAGACACCAAAGCACTGGTGATACAAACTGGGGAAGAGTTAGTGGCTACAGTTTGTATTGAATTATTGACAAATACAGTCATGCTTCAGTTTGAATTTAAATTGTCCGCTACACAATCAACTGTAAGATCATCTTGATCCCAGAGAAAAAAAGATGAAAAGCCTGCTCTCAAGTAAGATGCAACTCTGTTGAAGAAAGCAAATCAATGAACCTATGGACTGGTACAATACGCATCCAGGCTGTGAAACTTCCAAAGGCCTCGTGTTTATTTTCTGGGAAGCTAGGAAATTCATGTTATCCATTTAGTTATACTTTACAATGGATCAATAGGTTTAAGGTTTACATTGGTTTAATTTGTGATGTGAAAGCTGATCTTTTCATGGATATTAAGGTATTTACCCTTGTCTGGTGCTCTTTGAGCAAGCAGATGGTAGGAAGCTACCAGGTCTCTGCTTTGAAAAGCATCAGCTGAAGAAATCAGTTTAGTGACCAAAACCCAACTCTCAAAAAAGGAGAAATTACCTGGGCTGAATATCTTCCTAGTATGATATTTAAGGATGAAACAAATAATGGAGAATTGACAGCTACCTGACCTCCTTATATAAAGTGTTATACTCCAAGTTTGCAGCTAAGCAAGCACCATCCAGGGCAGTATTACACATGCTGTTGAATGCTGCCTATCAGGTAGGATTCAAACCTTGATACACATTGCTTTGTAGCTCCAAAAAGGAAACTAAGCCCAGGAAAGGAAACTGTGTGAAGAAACTTGGTTCTCTTAATATTGCACTTTTCCTTTATCCAACTCATGTTATTCAGTTCACTTTAAATTCTAAGTATAATAACATCCCAAACCTGATGGATAATTTACCAGAAACAATCAACTTTTTTCTTTTTGTTGCCTGCAGATCTGTACTAGCTCAAAATTGTGTATTGAGTGATTCAGACTTCGCTGGAAGCAAATTCACAGAAGGTTTCCTCTCGGGAACTTTGGTTTGACTTAATGCCAAAACCTGATTCATATAAAGAGTTAAATCTGGTAGTTTGTTTGTTTTGGGGATTTTTTCCCCAAAAGTAAAACAGAAGTCTCAGGCACTTCTGCAGTGTCAAAGAAATTCAGATGTGAATAAAGCTTCTGCAATTTTAAATCACAGTAATGTTTCAGAATTGGTTAGAAATATCTGATTTAAAAAAAAAAAAAAAAAAAAGCAACAAAACCACTTAGTTCTGGAGTAAGAAAATAAAGGGTTGTTTTGTTTTGCTGGGGCTTTGGGTTTTTTTAAAATAATTAACTGCTGAGAAATCAGCCTTGACACTTCCCAGAGCTAGTGTTCCTCCCTCTCGCAGATTAGCCTGGGTTAGTCTTGGTGGTTTCACACAGCTTGTTCTTTTTAGCAAGCCAACATTTTCCACCAATGTCAGAAAAAGGACCATTCTAGTTGTCCTGTAAAAACCTGCTTATATGCAGATTTATGCAGTCTACAGGTAATGTTTCAGGGGAAACTCAAGGTGGAAATTGTTGACCCTATATATGCACTGTTCCATGTGCACCTGAAATGATGGTTGATCAGTGTTATTCAATGCAACTTGATAAGAGCGATTTTTTTAGTACTTAGTCTTTCTTTTTAGTTGGAGATTCAGAACAGTAATGATATTTTAAAACAAAACCAGTTTCATTTCAAAAGATTACTTTTCCAGAATTTATTCAAATTTACATGCTATAAAAGGGTCCTACAAGATACTACGCTTTAGTCAATCTGCTAGAAGAACACAAACATTTCCTAAAATTAAATCAGAGCTCCTAGACACCATGAAAAACAAAGAAACAAACAAAGAGCCCAGAGGAATCTGGACATGACAGTAGCTTAAGTGGAAAATTGTGGAAGTCCTGAAACAAAATGCTGTAGGCCAGCTGCAGAGCATGTTAGCTGGAGAACTTTAGAGCACCTATTGGAAAGTATTTTGAAAGCATCCATGGGTCAAATATTCATCTACTGCCTATCCAAGATGCTCAAGAGAATCAATTTTTTTTATTTTGCTATCTTCTTTGAATTGGCCAATGGGCCTAGATGCCCACAAGTGTAAACCTGCCTCTTCCAAAACATTACAGAGGAAGGGTTTGTTATTACCCAAGTGCAGCAAAGTTCCTTGTTGCAATCGGAATTTTCGTTTTATTGAAAAAATTCCTTGTTTTCCATTGCTGAATAAGTTACTTCTCCAACTTTAGTCCTCTTATCCCTCAAATTAATGGAGGACAGTGAAGTTTATTAATACTCTGGAGCTTGTAACATTAGAGACACTTGCCTGTGTTTGCAGCTCCCCAAATGCACAGCCTCATTTGCTGCCCAATCAAACTCAGTAGTTGTAACAGTTACCTATGCAGGTCTTACTCTAGAGTTTAAAATTCCCCAACTACAATATATATAGTTAGTCTTAATAAATAAATGACTTGGAGTATGCATTATATATCATTCAAATCCATGAGGACACAAATTATGTATAATACATTGGCTGTGTAATTTATTTATTAAGCAAAACGTGAATTTTCCATGGCTGTGTTTTGAGGCACAGTTTGTCACATACAGCTAAATGATGTATTCTTATTAGTCCCACTCAATTACCAAGTCATCCCTCTGTGCACTGTATATTTGTTAATGATAGTGCCACAACGCTGCATCTACAATACCTGTGATTTTAGTGATTCATAACCACTCACTAAAACTGTGAAAATGATAAATTGACTGCTGTTGATTAAATGCCGCCAACAGTGTGTTTCGTATGTGTTTGTTGCAGTTAGGAGTTAAAGAAACAGCATTGCTCCAACCATTTAAATATCTAATTAAGCAGAACCCTGTCTAGATAGAAAGAGCTTGTTGGAATGAAATATCATTAAAAGAAAAAAGAAAAAACAGTATAGCACTGATTTTTTTCATGTATGTACATAAAGACTTTTCATCTCAATCCCACTGGTCATAAATATGCCATGAACAAAACAAGACCAAAAGATAAAAATTAAAAAGGCTGAAGAACTTGGAGTCCTCTAGACTCGCTGCACAGCTGCAGATGGTTGATTTGATGGCTTTAGCTGATCCCTGAGATTAGCTTGAAACAACAGTGGACTCCAGTAACACAAGGGCAGCCCTTAGTGACAGCCCTTAAGACTTAAGAGGAAACAGAGAATGGAGAGGAGAGGATGGGGAGAAGCTATATTCCAGTAAAGCAAATAGCACCTCTCAGCCTCCCACTGTAGGGAAAAATGTTTGCACATTTGTAGCAAAGGAATGGCAGAAGGAGGGGGGAATATCTCTATCATACTTAAGTTAATTATTTTTATTGCTTTGCTTAATGCTTGTTTTCTACCTTTAGATTAATCCTATATAGAGTCCTCAAGCTGGAAGAGTGGAACAAGACCAAGAAAAGTGGATGTTTCTGTGCCAACAACTTGACTTCTAGCTGAGGATGCTGGAGTAGACAGGCTAATAAAAGTAAAGACTTGCCAACTTATGTCATCTTATTAAGATGAATTGGAAGGGGCTTTTCTCCCCTCCCTCATTTTGAATTTGGAGGTAAGTAGATAGAGACCACAGTAGATCAGAAATTTCTCTTTTTTCCTAACCACTCTCCACAGAAACAATGCTTCCATATTTCTGTACCTAAATAGTGACTTTCAGTTCAAATCTCTTTGCACACTCTGTGGTCAGAAAACTGCCAGGTTAAAAGGAAAAGCAGGGGTGGGGAGAATATCTGGTGCAAAGCCTTTATCTTCTATGGTCCATTGTACATTTTCTCTTAAACAGAAGAACCATGCCATGTCCAAAAATGCTTCACATTTAAAATCTGCAAACACACATATGTGAATTTTACTACAATTCAGGAGTGAAGGTCTAAGCTGATTCTGCCTAAACTTTAACTTGTGTCCTCAAGGGTAGTAAATACTTTAGACATGATGCTTATGCCACAAAATCATGTCCTGCAGCAGTGTCTTACTGTTTTGGCAAGTTGTTGGGTGGTTTTTTTTTCATTTTGTTTTCATTAGGTATTCTCTTTCTACAGAAAATGTGTCCATCCACATGATTTCATGCTCCTATACCACTAGACTCCAGTAGTACCAGTCAGAGTCATGTAGAAGTCAGGAGCAAAGCAAAGATATTTGTCTTTCCTAGCAAATGCTTGTCACAAAGTGAACAAATATCGTGATAAAGAAAGCAGCTCCAGGCAATGCAGCCCTGACAGGGAGAAAATAGTTATTGAGGTGGTTAATACTATGGTTAAAGTGACATGCCTAAATTAACTAAGAAAATAGGAGTAAAAATTGTAATGTGCATTGAGTACCTCTGAAATTCAGACTAACGCCCTATGTTCAGAGCAACAAACCATCCAATCTTCTTGTTAGTCAAAGGGACTGTTAAAAATACTTTGTCCTTAAAACATTTTTTTATCTGTAGATTTGAAAGTGTATATTCCTCTTTACCCTGTACACTTATATGCCACAAAGACTAGAATATTAAATATTGTTCTCTTACAGAAATCTCAAGCTTTTTCCTCCAGTCCACTAAACAGTGATATTGGATAAATCACTTACCTGAACCATAGAAGTCAGAAATGAGACTTATCTATGCAGGCTTCACTCTTACACCTCCATGGGTAGCAGTGGTTTTATCCCAACATAGCAGAGTAGAATTTGTTGTTCCATGCTAAGCTTCACATTGCAGCAAAGCAGTTAAACAGTATAAACTAGATGAAAAGTGCAGCAAAGCAGCAAGGCCCTCATTCCTTAGGATCCATGAAACTCACCTTCCTAAAACAAGCAGTCCTATAGCTGACTGTGGTTTAGAAGGACCAAAGGACCAGTCTGATTTTTAAGTTTATTGTTTGGCTACATGCAGCAATGCTGGCAGAGAAACACTGACCTTAGCACAGATTAATTCTCTCTCAAGGAAAAAGAAGCTTCTGACAGAAGCCCCTGGGTTTTTTAAGAAGAGACTGTGAGTAAACATAAAAAATAACAAAACAAAACAAAACAAAAACCTAGCATAAAAAATAGCTCAAATACTTGAATATTGTTGAAGGAAATAGGGAAAACCCATTTTAGTCCATGCTAAGTGTGGTCAGAGGCTTTTCTCAGCACAATATTTCCACTACAACTTGCACCTGAAGCTCTGATCAGTTTGCAAAATCTTTATGAATAATTTCTTGGACAGCATTGAATCGCTCCAATACTCCAGAGGATAAGCCATCCCCAAGGACAGGTATGCAAAGTACCAATGAGGAGCTGGCTGCTCACTACTCCAAGGCTTTCAGAAGTCCTTGGAAAAGGCCACATCATATCAATAAAAAACAACCAACAAAACCAAGAACTTGAGGACAACTCAAAACTGCCAAAGAACCCCACTGCTGACTTATTCATTAACCTGCCAAAAGCAGTGAGGAACTTGATAGAAAGCAGAGAAATAGAGAAAAAAAAAGAGGCAAATAAGCATCCAACAAAACCTCAGACATTTCTGGGCTAGGAGAAGCTAGGGAGAATGTGCATGTGGGGATGGGTGGGTGACAGTTCATGTGAACTGCCATGTACATGCATGTCAGCCAATTGCCCATGGAAAGGGCAGGGAGAAGAGAAAGATCCAGGGTGCTAGAAAACCTCCTGCTAGGATTAATTTGAAGTGGATTTTGCACAAGGAAGTATCAAAAGCACATCCCCCAGCTTTAGTACAAGCAGATATAGGAAGAAAAGGCAAAATTTTTGCCTAGGCCAGACACTGGAGATTGGGAATTAATGTCTTTTCATGTTATTTTTCCCATTTTTACCCTGACCAGACCCTAAATGCAAACCCCAAGTCTTGCCACAATAAAAATAATAAATCTATTATGCATCAATGGAAAGGAGAGCTGGAAGTATTGTTGTATGTCTAAACTGGCAAGAAAGCAGCGCATAATATAAGTCTCCTGATTTTTCATGACAGATTCACCATCCCAGCAATTAAATACTTTAAAAAGGCCAAATCTCATGTTATTTTGCATCTGAAAGCCTGCAGGAAAAGAATAAATAAAAAGCATTGCATAGAAGTGCCACACATTAATACTTCAAACACAGAATTCTACACTATAACAGGATCCTATTGAAACTTACCTTTCAGACAAAGTGCCTAAACAGATCTTAACTATAAATAATTGGGGGAGAAGGGAGTAAAACAACAATTTTGACAAAATAAAACCCCAAAGTATTAGGTGTCATAGAAAATGCACATGTCATTCTTCCATAAATAAAGTTGCTAAGCAGATTTACTGTGAAACAATTTACGCTGTGTTATGTAAATGGCAAAATTCTTAAGCCCGTTTGGTTGTAAAGAACAAACCTGTGAAAAGAACCCATTTTTACCATCAGTCACACCATACATTTAGCAGGTGTCTATTTTACCCACAAGCCTTGCAAATATGCAAATAAATACATAAATTGCCAAATGTTTCAGTTATTGTAATATAGTTTTTCTGCTCATTATTTTCTAAAAGAAATGAACAATTGCTGTATTAGACCTGGATGGATGTCCCTTTCCAATTTCTTTGTAATCAAACAGAAAGTTGGCAGTGAGCCAAAGCATTTACTCTTTAGAGAGCACAATGTTTTAGCTACTACTTAGCTACTCCTTCTGTAAAACACTCTTGTCAAGGACTCTATCATATCATGAAGTGTACTCATTATAGAGAATAAACTTCTCAGCTGGCCTTTTGCTTACCCACTGCACAAGCAACACTGAAAGGCAGGTCAGAGAAGCACAGATATTAATGGTTAAAACCCTGCTTTTGTTTGTGGGTATGAAAGCAGATAAGATGTGTTAAATGAGCAGAGTACTGCAAGTTACTCCTTGCATGGCATGTCTGTGAGTCACATTATAGCTTTCAATATCTATGATTAGCCATTACTGCTGAATATGTGCTTCCCTACGTTTTCCAATATTAGCTCTTCTTCCTTCATCAAAAGGAAAAATCTGAAAGTCTTCCATCCCCCTCAAGTTTCAAATAGTTATAGCAAGAAGATCAATCCACTTTTCAGTTTATTTCTGCTTCAGGCCCTGTGTTTATTTTCTGTGCACATCCACAGAAAAGAAACATCAAATGTTCAAATTCCTCTGAAAAGGGTGACTGCAGTCATAACTCCACTGGTCTGAAGCCAAGGCAAGCATAAGAAATTATTCTTCCATACTTGCTTGGTCTATATGGTGGTGTCCAAAAAAAAAAAAAGATGGATTGGAGGTAGGCAGAAGATGCACTACTGACACAATGAGAAATAAAATGTCAACAGTTAAATTGGTCGTGCTGTCATCACACATCTTTGATATCAACATTTGAATTCAAACCCAGCACATATTCTTCTACCTACCCAGACCATGCAAATGAAGAAACCAGGCAGCACAGAGGCATAAGGTGATTCCCCATCAACCTCTGACTGGGACACACCCACAGTGGTACTGGGTTTGCACCTGCAAATCAATGAACCTGCTAAGCACAGACAAAAACATCCAAATAGTAAGAGAAATCTACTCTGGGTTTGCTTTGAAGTTTTAAGACCAAAAAAGCCAGAGAAGATTTCTTTCTACTGAGTGTGTTTGTCTTCCATTCTCATGGCTGTCCTCTATCATTTTCTATTGTTGCTCATCCTCTGTGATTGACCTTTGAATGAAGTTTCCCCTTGCAAAACTGCAGCAAATGATTATGCAAGGTACTGCTATAAATTCAGTCTTTCAATCAAGAAAGTTGCTAATGCTAGATCATTTATTTAGGAGTGTTAGTTTTTTAAGTTAAGCAGTTCTGAAAACTTTTATGGATGTTACTTCTCTAATATTTTTCATTCTTTGTCACTGATCACTAAGGATGATTGGCTGGCAGACTGTCTCAATCAGCCTGAGCAAGGATTTGCACAGTTCTGTATTTCCAAAAAAAGTGCAGTGAATATTCAGGTTCTATCCTCACTGGATACCCTAATTAGTCTGTCTGATTGGATCTTGTCTTCCATTTTTAAGCTGTTCAATAGCAGAAAAGGTGTGATTCAGTTCTAGACTGGTGTCAAGTAAAAGAAAAACAATGTGTATGAGAAAGAACAGTACCAACAGAAAGTGGGACATACAAATTAATAAGGATGTCAATTCTTAATAAACAAATACAATATTCCTGTTTTTTTCTGACTTATCTTTGCACCCATTTACTGTCTACGTGGAAGTAAAGTTACTGTCTCAATTTTTCCAACAATAATTCATTTGTGGTTTTGGAAGTGTTGTGGCAGCTCAGCCCCACTTGGCTGATCACTCACTTCACCCTGGTAGGATGGGAGAGAAAATTGAAAGCGTAAAAGTGAGAAAACTTGGCAAAGCAAATGCCATGCATGCAAGCAAACTAACTCAAGAAATTCATTCACCCACTTCCCATGGACAGGCAGGTGTCCAGCATGCCCAGGAAAGCAGGACTCCATCACCCATAATGGTGACCTGGGAAGACAAACACGAGCACTCTCAACATCCCTCCCTTGCTCCTTCTTGTCCCCAGTCTATGTGCTGAGCACCAGCCCATTGGTTCAGATCGTCCCGTGTGTCAACTGGGGTCAGCTGTCCCAGCTGTGTGCCCTCCCAATTCCTTGTGCACTCTCAGTCTCCTCTCTGGTGGGGTGGGGTGAAGAGCAGAAAAGGCCATGACTCTTTATATGTTCTGCTCAATAATAATGAAAACAACCCTTGGTCATCAACACCATTGTCAGCTCAAATCCAGACTGCAGCCCTATACCAGCTACTGGGAGAAAAATTTACTCTACCCCAGCCCAAACCAGCACAGGAGCCAAAAGGCTCCATTATCAAATTCTAAACCGCAACACAAACTAAAACTTACTGTGATTATTGTAGAAGAACCATGCACAAATGTTATAAAGGAAGAGATCTGTGAAGCAGAAACCATTTCAGAAGAATCAATACAGATTAGAAACTGATTTAGCCTCAAAATTTTGTCAAGCTGCTTGGGGTGCTGAATGGGTGGTATTTCTTACATCTTTATGTTTACAATTTGTCTAAGGGTATATTCAGTTAACATGGCATGCCTACTTAAACAGTGTGTTCACTTATTGTATTGCAAAGCATTTATTGTAATTTCTCTATATTTAAATAAAATGCTGTTTTCACCAGTGCTTGAGCCTACATAAATTTATAATGGAAACAAAGAAGAACTTTTTATTGATGCTAATATCTTTAAGTAATTCCTTATAACAGAGAAACTAACTTTCCTGTCTACTGATACCTTCAGGTTTCATCAGAATTTTTTTTAGAAAAAAGATTGAAATCATGATATAGATATTTAGCCTTCCAATTTTCTCAGTCCTAAGTACAGGTAATACCTCATCAAAAACAAAAACATAAACATAAACAAACAAAGTCACATACATTTCTAGTGTGACTGCTTCCAATACATGCAAAGTTATAAAAGGAGAGTCTGTCATTTATAAAAGGGAGTAGGCTTCACTTCTAATGCAAGAAGTAAACTTTGATTTCAGGGGAAATTTACCCTGAGACAACTGTATTAGTCAATACATAAAATAATGACAGTTCCTAGGGAGTAAGGGAATTAGAGATTAGTGATGTATCACAGGCTGCCAGAATTAGAAACGCAGGGTCTAGGAGAAATTTTATTCTGAGCAATAAGTTCAACTAACCTGGAAATTCTCTTTCTCTCCCTCTAAAAAAAAATGTTGACTGGAGCCGTATGGAGCAGACTTAGCCAAATAAGGATGCAAAAGAACTAGAGAAACCTCAGGACTATTCATTGCAGGTCTCCATTAAAAAAAAAAAAAAAAAGAAAGAAAAAAAAAGAGTAAAAAATAACTAATACTTTGTTTTCGTTTCACGGTAGTTTTAGAGACATATATTTTTCCTGGTTTCCAAGCCTTTGGAATTCATTTTTTGATTATTCTTTCTCAGTAGAAAGAGAAGTAGCAAAGAGCTGAAATGTTTTTCTTCAGAATCTGAAAGCTGAGAGGGTTGCCCATAATCTGATTCCAGAAGCTGTAGATTTAAGGGTCACAGAAAGGGTGCTACCTTTCCCCTCAGAAGAGTACAAAACCCCAAATATTGAGGGCTCCCTAAGTCCCATGACACGGTCGTTCCAAACCCAGAGAGGTGCAGGTGTCAAACAGTACAGCAGCTGTTATATATTCAAATAACTTTCTGATATCCTAAGTGAATGAAAGCTACTGGGGCACAAAAACTCCAACCATCATCCTCCAATAAATGCTGAACCTGAGTAATAAGAAGGCTCTCTGAGAATCTCAAATCACAGTTACATTTCAGTGCATTTGTTCTTATTTTTCCACAGTTCTAAATATGTAAGCTCTTACCATGCTGCCAGAATAGACCTATGACTTAACATACTATAAAGTTATGCTTTGAATATATTTTTGGCATTCTTCCATGCACTTCTTGCTCTGTTTCTTTAAATAAGAAGCACATTAATTACCAGGATGCATTTCAAGCAAACACACTATTTTGAGTACTGCTGTCTTCTTGATAGAAGATTTCAGTCCACATTTCAGTTGCAATCTACGGAAATCCACCATAAATCTGAAATTTCAAAAAATCCGAAGTCTACCAAATCCAATTTCAAGTACATGGGATATGAAAACAAAGTATTTCCACTGTGAAAGCTATTATAAATTTCTGTCCTTTGTAGGTGAAATCAGGATCTGGACCACTGAATTTATTTTCCCCATTTGTCTCCTGTGAAAACCAGCTCTGTGTAGGTGTCCATAGCAGGGACTAATCTGTTCAGATTCAGTTGTTTGAGCTACTTTGCATCAGTTTAGGTAAATAGCAGAATGCCTTCCATTTTTATTTTCTCAGACATTTTCTTTCTTCTTAGAGAAAGCTTTAGGAAAAAAAAAAAAAAAAGTGCTTTCTTCATGAATCTTCGGCCTTACGTAGTGGCCTGTCCTCCCAGTGTCCTTCCCCAGGCCCCAAGTCATGCATCACTCATCTTGTCACATTGAACTCCAGATGCTCCTACCCTAGAGAATGCTCTGACTCTGGCAATTTTTCTTCATTCTCACTAACAATTTGGTAATGAAATATTGATTTTTAGTTAGATTCATATTGATGCTATTAGGTTTGCATTGATAAATCATGCTGGCCTCCTGTCTGAGAGGCTAGAAAGTGCTACACTGAACCCTGGAGATTACAATCAACTCATTGATGTGTTAATTTGATGGATTTTTTCGTTCTCTTAGAAGAAGTAGGAGGGGTAGAGGAAGATTTTTCAGTACTGCTGTTGTAAAGTTTTCACAGCGAAATCAGGGACAGTAATTGTGGGTTTTTCTATGTGCATTTGCTTTAAAAGTATCTTTCTCCCTGTTTGTCCAGAACATAAAAAGAAAGGAGGGGGAGAAGGACTCTGGGGTTGAGAGGATATGACACACCTTGTAAACAGAGCTCCAGACTCCCACATGGAGTGAAAAAATAGGAACAGTTAAATCCCAATTAAACCCTTCAGAGGTCATAGTCAAAAAACATTTCCTTCTGCTAAACAGGTCTTCATGTAGAGCTAAATCCCAGGTGAAGTGAAAATATTGTGGACATGGGAAGCCCCTCTGCTGGCCCTGTTCTACCATGAGCTGCAGCGGTGGGATGGCTCCCCCTCCCCTCTCCAGTGAAGTGCCACTTAGCAAACGTCCACATGCATCTGCAGCCTATTTAAAACAGCCCCTAGCTTTGATTTATGGTACTGTGCAGATGTAATGCCTGTCATTAAGGGACAATACGTGCCAAACCAAAGGATTACATTGTGATTTCCTTCAAAGGCGCAGGATTTCAAGGGGGTGCAGCAGCCACTAAAGCACAGGAGGAAAGGCTTTTAGAGAACACTTAAGTCAAATTTAGCTGTATCATTATTTTGCAAAACAAAACCATTTCACATTTAGTGATTCTTTACTTATTTTCCCCAAAAGGTTATTATCCCCCTTTCACCTGAATCTCCCACCATGACCCACAGTATCAAGGGACAGTAGAAAAGCCTGTTCAACAAGGGACCAATCCTGTAAGCTTCATTAATGAAACCATCTCCCACAAAGAAATAACATCTCAAGTCCTTAAGACAGATGCATTTTACTTTATTTTATTTTGGTTTTCAGCATTTCTGCCCTGTCTTTTCCTAAGAAGACCAGCTGTCAGCATGTCAGGTCAATGACATCTTAACCAAGTTTGAACCTTGTACAACCTATGGTTGACCAAGAGAGTTACCAAAACAGCCTCAATGAAAGACACTGCAGCTACCTTTGATTAATAATTATTGTATGGGGCTGGAGGGAGCACAGGGTGTGTGAAAGAAACTCCATGATCAAGTCTTCCTGCCCTTCAAGAGGCTTCTCTCCTCCATTCAAGGTTGAACTACTAAAAATAATAATGCCACTTCACATAGGATGGTTTGTTATTACCTTAGCAGCTCTGTTTTGGTGTCAGTTGAAAGAAAGAAGGGGAATTTGAGCTAAAAGAAGAAATAAAGCTTCTTTTGCCATATGGAAATGGGAACCTTTTTGCTGGAACTTGCATAAATAAACCACTTATGTACTAGGATATTTTCTAATTAGCTTAATTTCAAGGCTCTCTCCCCACCTCCCTCTCCTTCTTTGCCCTCCCAGATGAAAGCATACAAAGAGTCCTGTCCTAAAGAAATATGTCCTAGTACATAAGGAGGCAATCATCTGTACCTTCAAAAGATGATGTCAATGATGAAACTGTTCGTTAAATTCTGTTGTACTATTGACATCTTAATGCCACAAACCCAGCTGGTACGAGATCAGTAACGTAAACAGTCGAGTTCAAATTAATCTCTTTGAACCTCACTGCTGAGCTGAAACCTCTGTTTGACAGTCTAAACTGCCAACTTCATCTTCTTCTCCCAGTTATACAGTAGGCTAAACATGAAAAAAAGAGCCCTGTTAATGGGAAAAGGTTTTGCATGTAACAAGGAATTTTAAGGTCTGGCAACCATTTCGAGCACAGCTCTTACTCTTTGCACACATGTAGTATTTTGCATTACCACATATGCTGTTAAACAATTTACTCATTTATTTAGATTTTTACAGCACTTATCCCATGCTCCAAGTGCTTTTAGAATTATTTAAACATTCAGTGCAACACTTAACATTTAAATTTACAATTCAGTTAAGAATACTTAGGTTATGGTAGAACAACCAAATTTAAAACTAATTTACTCTACCAAAGAACCCTCACAGAAAACCCAGAGGGAGTTAAAGCTATCATCCCAGCTCCATCCCACATGTTTGCCTGAAAAAAAACTGAGGAAGAAAGGCAAGGCTCTGTGCTGCTGTAGCTCAAACCTATACAGACTCTGAAAGGGGAAAGGAACTATATTCCAGAATCAGAAACCCATTAAGAAAGTGCCCTGCCAACTACTCTATTCCTTTTAAAGTCAATTCCAGCCATTCTGTCAATGGCTTACAACATCCCAAACTACTTCATCGTGAGCCATAAATCTGTGTCCGCTGAAGTTCACATCAGGTCTCACCTACGAGCACAAGGCCGTTTAGGGTTTATACCCACAGTCCAGCTACCATGGCTAAGCAAGTTACCAGACATCAGTTGAACCCAGATAACTCTCTCTGAGTGCCCTTATAGCCCATCATAAATATGAGGTAATTCAATTTAGCCTGCAATGAAAATAGATTAAGCTAAGTCAAATCACCTTATATTTGTCAGGGGCGAGGAGGACACACGCGAGTGTTTCTGCAGCTCAGCTGCTCAGCTGATGCACGGTAACCCGTTAAACTGCAGTAACTCAATTGCAGGCCTGAGCCCTCACCTGCGCTCGTTCAGAGGGCTGAGCTGCTTGATGTCACTTTCCAGTAGGTTTTTTTCCACCAACCTTCACAATTTCAAGTGCCCATAGCATGAACACAAGTCCTGCCCCATGGTTTCAGTGAAGTCTGACTGAACTTCCAGGCGTGGAAATGCCTGCAGCAGATTGCATATTCGAATTAAACTTGAAGTTTTTATGTCTTGTCCCCTAATGATTGAAATGCTCCCACTGCCAATTTAAGAAACTTTCATGGTCTACAGGACTCCAAGAAATAAATGCAAAGTTTTTGAGACAGTGCAGAATGTATTTAAAGTTGAACTGAAATTGCACTATTACAAGAACAAGAATTACAGGAATGGAGGGAAGAAAGAGGGAAATAAGATTAATGGTTAAGATCTAGAAATTGAATCTTTTCTCACTGATTATGCAGTATTTGTTGATATTTTCATGGACTGGATGACTAGGAAGAGCATAGGTGTCTTGAGATCTGTATGTTCTACATGATAAAGAGCACCAGGTATATACATAGATATACCTACATCCTTATAAGCATTAAATTATTTTCTGATTACTATTTCTTTTCCTAATTACTTCCATATCAGATTTCCTCAAAATTTCTTAAATGCTCTTAATTGAGTTTACAGAGTTTTTTATGTCAGCCCTAATGCTCTCATATGGGATTTCTTCCACACAGTTTGGAGATAAAATACATCATAAAACAGCACCTAGAAATCTTGGGACACTTCATACTTGATCTTCACAATTTCCACACTTTGGACTTTCTGCACATGTCTCTTCTTCTTTAATCATCTGCTCGTTTCACCTTGCAAACCTTGCTTTCCATTTTGCTTTTAGCTTAAGCCATTGCATCCCACACACAAGACCCTGGCCCCCAGAAGAGATCCAGACTTGTACAGATGTCAGCCATGTCCATGCTGGCTTTCCAGTGCATGCAGAAGTTCACTTTGCTCAGAAATCTTAAAAACTCTGTCAAATCTTAGCAGTACTGTAGGATACAATGATAGGACAAGCAGGAAGGGCTTTAAACTGGAAAAAAAGCTTAGATTTAGATTAGATACTTTACTGTGAGTGTGGTGAGTCACTGGAACAGGTTGTCCAGAGAAGTTGTGGATGCCCCACCCCTTCCAGTGCTCAAGGCTAAGTTGGATGGGGCTCTGAGGAACATGGTTCAGTGGCAGGTATCCCTGTCTATGGCAGGGGTATTGGAACAGGATGGTCTTTAAGGTTCTTGCAGCCCAAACCATTCTATTCTGTGTATGTTTAGTTAACAAACCTGAGGGACCCTTTGGGGGGACAAAGGAAATTAAACCATCTGTACCAGTAAGCTTTTAGGGAGTTCAGCCTCAACAGAGGATGAGATCCAAGGCCCCTCTCCAGAGACTGCAGCAGGGAGCAACGTTTTTCCACCAGCTCAGCTCCCACCTCCTTCCACAAGGTCATCCTGTCTCCGAGGGGAGAGCAGGGACCAAGGGTGCCCAATGGAGCCACTAGGATCAGCTCATTCCAGGAGATGTCTTGCTGCAGAGGCTCATGTGGCTGGCCTTCCCCTGACCCTTCCCCTCCCCAACCGTGCTCCACAATTAGATTTCATTAAAAGACAAAACCTCTCTTCCTCCTTCTCACCATAGGGGTCCTGAGGGGGGGGAAGGGATAGAAACATCATCTACATGGAAAATAATTTCCTGCTTGCCAACATATCTGAAATTGATGCAGCCAACAGCATTCCTTGTGAATGTTAAATTAATTTGGAAAGTCTTCATGTATTGTTCCTTACCATGAAAAGCACTCATCACTTCTCTCTGGCTCTCTGCCCTGCCTAGGAACAGGGAGGGAAGTTTAACAGGCCACAGCAAAAAATGTTCATGAGGCTGCAGCGTGTGGCTTAGCATGAGAGCTGGGAAATTCCTATCCCTCAAAATACAGGGCAGCAATGACAGCTTGTCTCCAATGCAGAGAATTCAATATTTATTAATGCTGCTTCACCAGTTGTGAAAGGGAGATTGGGTTGTCCTTAAAGGAAAATAAAGGTAAATAATTATGTTCTTTTGGTTTCACACTTACTTAAAGCCTGCTTAGAGGTTTTGTACCTAAAAGCCCTCTGGAATAAAAACTGTATGGGTATGGAAAATAATATTATCAAAATTTTGAAAGAATCTAGAAATATTTTAAATACCTAATAAAACTTCTTCTGATGAGTTTGAACTGTGCATGGGAAATTGTACTGGGTTTGCTTAAATGCTATAAGGAAGCAAGAAGGATTCAAATTAAATTCTGGAGAGCAGGTTTGTTTCTTTGTTCCTTTAAAAACCACTATATTGTCAAAATTTGATTCTATATTATATTTAATTTTCCATTTCTGTTTTACCTCACTCTAGATGCCTCCAAGTGTAGCCAGTTTCTCTTCCAGTGCCTCTCAACTATTAGGTCTATTTATATTTTTTGTTATTGAACTTGCTCACGCTTTCCACCTGCCTTATATTTCAGAGGATGAGGTTACATATTAAACCATTCTGTCTTTTACCTGTCTAGTAATTTTGACTTTTTTTCTTTCCTTCTCAGAATGGATTTTCTTGTTATTAAATCCACGTTCCGCATCAGCCTGCTAAGTTGAAGATTGACCTTTAATTTCATTTTGCTTTTAGGCTTTCATTTCCTTCCCTAAAAACTATTTATGGTATTTCATTTCTAATTAGAAGTAAGCCTGAGTAGCAAAAAATCTCTAACCTTTCTAACCTCCTGAGGATTTGGATCCAGAGGTTTGGGCAGCCACAGCCAGGCTGACCAGCTGCAGAAGCTGGATCTGGACACAGATTTTGGTTGCCTGAAGGTCCCATTTTAAGAATTTTAGGAACCAGCATTTCCATGAAATTCATTATTTAGAGAGGGTTCAGCTATTTCATTTTAAAGAGTTTCTAGTACACTAACAAGAGGAGCACAATTCCCAGCAATTACTCAATTCCCATGCAAGAGAGAAAGGTCTCCTAGTTCACCCACTTAGGAACTAGAGTATTGCCTCATAAAAGAGACCAGAACTCCCCTGTTATTGCTCAACTCATTTGCTGAAGTTTAATTATGAGATATCATGAAAAGGAACATTTTAAAGGCCCATTTTTTAAAATTTCCTTCAATAGCACTCATAAGAGACCAGATTAGAGACAAAACAAAATGGCTGAAACAGCATTATCTCCTTTATTCCACAGAATGTGGAATTCTCCTTGTAGGTGAGGGACTGTGTTAGAAAGCCAGAGGATTGGCTGAGCTGCACTATCCTTCACCTTATCCCTCCAGACAATGTGTGCTGCCTAATCAATTCTAAAACACTAGTTAGAGCAGGAGGTGGCTTTTCCTTCCTGACCTCAAAATTTTCTCCACATCTGTTGAAATGCTACAGCACGTATTAAAAGGTACACGTTTAATATGTTCAACATCCTAAATAATCTTTCTCACTGTTCCCTCCCCCACTTGTGCCCCCATATGCATCTGCCTGCTCCAGAGGCACTAGTGCACTTGATGACTTTTCCAACCTGTGTTTCAGATCATAACGTGGGTAGCTGTTTTTCCAAACAGGGGGGTTTCAATTCCTGCTTTGCAAACAGAGTTTGTGCCCATCGCAGACCGAGGAACAAAGCTGGAATGATTGTTTTTCATTCTTTCCATTTAAGACTTTTTAAGACTAATTTTCCCTCACAGCTCTACCTGAAAATCAACTCTTCTTTTGCCAGAGACAGTGAAAAGTAAGTCATACTCCAAATGGCTCCCTGGCAGGCAGGGTAGACTAAAGCCAGGAGTAAAGTAGTATCTCCATTTGATAGTGAGAAGAAAGACACAGAACGATTAAATGGCTTGCCTAGGGGACAACCAAGAAATAAACCACTTCCTCAAAGGTCCAGCTTTTAAGGTGAAGCTTTATTATCCATATTTGCCAACAAAAGCACAACTGGCATTTAGGTGGAGAGGTAGGAGGAGGAGAAGGCCTAATCTGAACAATCCAGTCCTAAACACAAATTGGTAATGGTAGATAAAAAGGAAGCATACCCCCCTGCTTTTGTTTTCCAGCTCCAGTAAGGATTTCTAAATTGGCTTTACTCATTCCAGGTGACCAGGAAAGCTGGAAAACATGGATTTTAATAGCATACACTACCAGGTATATAGATCAATCACAGGGACATAGAGAGACATATTGATGGCTCTGTAGATTAATAAACTGAAGGTTACTTGCCATTAGAGATGAGGGAAAGGCTACTTAGGCAGCCTTCCTAAGCAAAGGCACTTTAGCAGCCATATTGATTTCCTGCAAACACCTCAGCAGCAGCAACAATTTTGCTTCACCAGGGAGGGCCTGACCTTCAGCCCGAGGTTTGCCTTCCCAGAGCATCCTGCATAACCCCAAATGATGATACATGAGAATAGAAAGAAACAAGAAAGGTCTTAACAGGCCCCAAGTGCCCAGAGGGTTTCAGAAAAGGGCTCTTCACACATACATCGCCAGCCTCTCTTAAAACTAAAAATTCAATATACTGCATTGGCCTCAGCATTCTAACCATTCTCAGGGCTCTGGAATGTCACTCAAATCTCTGGAAAAATAAGTACAGGAAGCAATAAAGATCTCTACCTTCCTTTCATAGTTAAATTGCAAGAAAAATATGGCAATGGTGTCTACAAAATCATTAGTTAAAGGGGAAGATATTTTCCATTTTCTCTATCAACAGAGAACTAATCCTGGTGGTGGTGGTCATTGTTGTTGTTGTTGGTATTATTAATGCACCATTTTCTTTCAGTTTGCCCTTTGTAGCTTGGCTATTCCAGAAACTGTATTCCTTACCAACTTCTGGAATAAACTTTAGCTAATGAGTTTTTTTGGGTGCATCATATGTCAGATGAAAGACTAGAGAAATGAATGTATCAGATATGTCTGATTAAGTTAAAGAGTACAGCAAGGGGGAATGGAAAAGACATATACCTGTGACTATCACATGCAAAATCCACACCCAATCACTCCTTCCCCCTGGTCATGGAGAAAACCATGCTCACAGATAAACAGAAAGGATATTTGGCATCGTGGCTAACAGCTGAATGAAAATAAATGCAAACTAACCAGAAATCCTGATAATTCTTTCTAGTGGGTCTATTCCATGAAGGTGAGGTGGATATTTTTTAAGGATTATGTTTTAAGCATTTTCAAAGAGAAAAATTGACCACTGTAATGTATATTTTCCATCCATGTTGGCCTTGTATTGGATCATCTGTCCTAAGTAGATTTTTTAAGCAGTTTGATGAAGAGATAAGGTAGAGATTAAGAGATTCCTTTGTACCCAAGTCACAGCACTTTAAACAAGATTTCAGCATGGCCCCCTGGACATGTAATGCCTGTGTGATTCCTTTGTATGTGAATCAGGTAGAAGCCCATAAGCCATATCAATTGGATTGCAATTTTCTAGTAATTACCAATAGGCAGCCCATCCCTTTGTGCATACCTGCTGGGAAAAATAGTATTTATCTGTATAACCTCTATCCCACATTTTAAAATCTTGCTACTTATTCAGATTAAATCTTACTGTCATTGTTTCTAGAAGATATCAGGCTTTGTTGGGGAAGTAGTTATCTTGCTTTTCCAGTCTATTCTCTGTGAGAGCTTGGATTTTTTGGATCTGCAAATGAGAATTAAAAAAAAAAATTCATCAGTCCATCAGGATATTATGAAACTAGCTAATAGGTGACACAAATAAGATGCATTGCTTTAGCAAATGAACAGAAAACAAACAAAGGAAATGCTTATCTTCCTGTTTTAATACGTTAGTTCACTTTTTTGTAATATTTAAAATCTGACCACCTGCAAAAGATTATGAAGAGCCTCTGTGGATTTGCAGGAATGCTTGCAGTACTTGGAACAAATGAGATACTCTTACTAGCACACACTACTCCCTGTCATTCAGCATGCTAACAGCGAGAGACAGGGCCATCAGCAATGCAATTGTTATTATTTGGTAAAGGCTGGTGGCGACTTATGAGTTTCAGAATGCAGCTTCCTCATTTGTTTAATGTTGGGAGATTACAGTCTCCATTTAGGATGGTTTTATAACATGCAGGTGGGAAAAATCTCTTGTCTGAAAGCCTACCCAGAGCTGGTGCCAATGCTGAAATATTCCTGCTTGATTCTTGCAAATGAATGTGTGCCGGGTTTGGGTAGAGCACAAGATCCAGATCCCGTAACCAATGGCTGCTGCCAGCTGCTGCCATGGGCTCAGACACAGTGGCCATGGACAGGGTGCACTGGGACACAGAGTGGGACAGGAGCCAGGCTGAGATCAGCCTCTGGGAGCTGCTGGGGTGCAGCCAGAGCTAGGTGGAGATGGCTGGGTGAGCAGGAGGACTGCTGCTCCCTCACAGCCCTCCAGCATGACTCCTGGCCCTGGTGTCTTCCTGTCTTGGCTTCCCCACCACTGAGCAGGATAAATAGAGTATTTCCTGATATTAGAGGGGTCTTGCACTGAGGAACTCCCATGCCCTGGAGAAGAGATCCATGTGAGCACTTTTAAAAGGCTGGGGAGGATTTTATGGACATTGAAAGAGTGGGTCTGAATTGCAAGCTGTTTGAGGCACAGGCCCTCACTACACCTTTCCCCTGGATAATCCCAGCCTGATGACAGCATGCATGGCTTCACATGAGTGCCTCTGCTCCACTCATTCATGTGGTGCCAGCCTCATCCTCCAGACTGCCAAAACCAAGGCTTTGTTCTGGGGGTTCAGGCTGGGCTGTGTCTTCATGCTCCAGCTCAAACCCAGTCTTTTGAGCAGGTTGGCAATGCCCTATCAGTTTGTCAGAGGGCAAGGGTGGGCAGGCAGAGCTCTGCCATGGAGAATATAATCTCATGCTCCTTGCCTACCTCCACTCCATTTACTATCTCAAGAAGTAAAGTTGGCAGCACAATAGTGTCTGTGCTGCAGCATGGAAGTGGGAAACAGGAGGGGGTACTAACAGGATTCTATTAGTGGACATTAAACATGGAAAGTTAGTAAGGCAGGACAAATTTCAGGCACAAAAATAGCCTACAGCTTCTTCTTGCAGTTCTTCACTAAGTGTCTTTCCTTCTTCCTGGGAAGAGAGAAATAGAGCACTCCCACCAGCAGTAAAAGCTCAGTATGGGCACGGTTCATTCCCATGTTGAATGGGTCCCCACAAACATTTGCTGAGTGTGGGTAGACACAGGTTAAAATACTTAACAGAGGTGCTGGGAAGTTGTGTGACAACGATGATTTGGGGACTTGCAGTCTAAACCTGCCCTGCAGACTGATGTGTGAAAATGGACTTTGTGCTGAACAGGCCCCTCCCAAGGGATCACTGGTTGCATCTGAATTGTTACCATGAACCAACAATAGGATATAGAGAGGGTGAGTTTGGGGTTAAATTCAAAAGTTTTCAAAATAATGTGTCTAGTTGCATTCAGGCTCAAGAAAAGGAAAACTAAGTTTCCTGAGTGAATTGATAGAGGGGTTGTATTCTTAGTGTCCCTATCTTTCCTCATTCATATTTGCTGTTAATAGTGATGGTATAAATGTAAAATATATGGTCTTAGCTCTGCTTTGAGACAGTGACTGCTGTGAGTTCCCAATTTACCATGAATGTAAGCATGTAGGCATAAGCAGGTCTTGTTTAGGGAGCTTTCTTCTTTTGAGATGTGCTTGTGTTGTCCAGCTTTGCATCACCACAACATCTGCCACAGCATGAAATCAGAGTGACAGAGGGTCCAGCCTGAAAGACTCCGGGTCAGCTTAGTGAAAAACCTTCCATACTGGAGTAGGGGGCCCAAGCCAAAGCAGTCTGATTCCCCTAAGCCCTGAACTCCAGTGAAACTGTGATCCAGGTGTTGCAGCTGTAGCTGATCCCAATTTAAAACCTCAGTCGAGGTTAATCTTAGTCACATTAGCATTCTAAATATAGGCTTTCATTTGTCCCTACTCATCAGAGTCTAAAGGTGCAGTGTATTTAGTGTAGTTTTCCTCAGCTCTCTAGACAAGGGAAGTGCTTTTTCATTCCTTTTCTCCAAGCAGGGACTTGGTGCATGCTTCCATAGAGAATTTATCCAGTGTAACACAGGTAGTTTTTAATAGGAAAAGGAGCTCTCCTGGGTTTTATGTTTATTTACTAGACAATTTCTCCCCTGCAGTTATGAGAAGGGTCAAAAACCATATTCAGATTTCACACCCTTGGTTCAGTCACAAACAAGCCTGCAGAACACAGTAGTTTCACCCAATGGCAACTTTCATTTTTTTCTTTCCCACTGCTGTTTGTAAAGGCTGCAGTGCTGATCTAACTGCCTGGTGGAAGATGAAAACAAACTTAAGAGTTTGGTGAGGGATTTAGTGCTCTACCTTCCTGACCTTGTTAGAAGGTGTCAGTCTGGACTTTTGAACACAGGTGATGACCTTCATTTAGTCATGAATTACATGTTTGAGCAAACTGGAGTCTATCATAGTTGGCCCTGAAATAGGAAGGATAACAAAACAGTTTTATTTGTATGGCAGATCTGGAGATCTCCCTACTAGTTTTAAGATCTGCTAAGGCAGGGATAGTTTACTTGTCCCTTAGAAAAAATGTTTGAAAAAAACACAAAGAAAGAAAGTTTGAAAAAAACACAAAGGAAGAAAGAAAGCATGGCTTAACATACTTCCTTTATAAGTTAGATTGATACAGACAGGTTATCTATCCCCTCCCCCATATAAAGAATTCTGCAGTGTGTGTTTAATTATATCTTACATTTATTTTAGACTTTGTGTCCAAAGATATCCTAAGTTAAAGCAGAAAAATTACTTCACCCATCACTGAAATTCAGTCACCTCTGGGATGAAGAATGGCAGTCAAGGGGACAGCTAGTACACAGTGACCTTGGCCAAAAACTCTCGTGCAGAAATCTGCTACCACCGAAAGTGCCATGGGACCTAGCTTTGAAAGATTTTCCCATAGTAAATTTAATGAAAGTGTATTTATCTGCTTCAGCAAAATGAAATGTTGAGTTGACTCAGCCAAGCCTCAATCTCTCATTTTAGAGGCTCTGGGCATTTAAAGCATAATGCAGAAAAGACCATGCTCTTGCACTTCCAGCTTATAGCAATAATATTAAAAATTTGTAACAATACAGTGACCAAGCAGGACTTTGAATTTCTCAAGAACTTGAACTCTCCAAAACCACAATGTGATGGCAAATTCAGAGCTTAGAGCGTCCCTATTGCTTTCACTCATCCACACTCTATCAACAGTTTAAAAAAACAAAATGATCACTTTCATCAACACTGGGACAGAGACTCACATTTATCTGGGATGAGATATCCGTACACACAGCAAACATGCTAATTCAATGCTATTCCAATGCAGTGTTATTCTCCACACCAAATGATCCATTTGTGAAGTTACTTCAGCATTTATATGCATATAAGATTCTTCTCAACTAAAGGTTCTCTTGTTTCAATAAGTTTGTGATGAAGAAAAAACAGTACACTGTTCTTTTGAGCATATTTAGCAGAAGTACAGATAATGGGCACTGTGACATTACTGGGTTTTGTTACAAACACCATCTTTTAGGCCATGGAAAGACAAAGTTTCATTGGAAAAGCAGATTTAATAAGTGATTAGAGGGTAATTACTATTCTCTCATAATATGCAAAGGGCAATTTTGGGTTGTGAGGTAGTCTGTGGGTCATGTGAATTTAATTGTCATATCCAGAGACTTATGTCACATTAAGTGTATCCCTAGTGAAACAGCAGAGCAGTAAATCTGCAAGATATATATATACAGTTATATATATTTATATACACATATATATACACACACTATTTTTTAACAGAGCTATGGGAATAGTCCATTACCTATAAAATAAAGAAACAACGTTAAATATGCCAAATCAATTTCCTCATGAAAACAGAAACAAATACTTAGCTAGTTACTACTAGCTAAGAGACTCCAATGTTGAGGTCAGGTTCCACACACTGTCCCCCTTTACAGCATTTCAGCTTGTGGTTGCAATGCCTATATAGAAAGTGTCAGGTTAAACAAACCATCTTGGAAGACCTGAGAATAAAATCATCTGTTAAGTTTTTTCCCCACATTTCTTTGGATAAAAATCTTTTCAGTAAGAGAAGCTGAAACAAGCTGAGAGGGGCTGCAAGACTGCCTGTACATAAAATCCACATTGACCATCTTCTTTGGGAACTTCTCAATCTAAAGCTGAAATTTTCACCCACATGAAGTCAATAGGGATTCTGCCCTGGCTGTAAACAGGACCCAAGATCATTCTGAATCCTCCACAGCCTACATCTTGCCACTTCTGCTCTTCACCCAGTGCTGACTTTCCTCTCCCACTACTGAAATCAAAAACACCTCCTATTTACCAGCAACCCACAATTCAGCTATCTCCCTGAAAAATGCTTTTTTTCCTCTGCTTCTTTCTGGAACTTCTAAATAATCTCTTTCCTCTCTGAATTATGGTTTAAGTAGAAGGAACAAAACTAGATAACATGAAAAAAGCATTTTTACAAATACAATGGCACACCAGTTTGTCACTTCAGATACCATGGTACACCAGTTTGTCAACACACATCCCAAGATAGGAATTTTAAAGGTCTTTAAGTGGGCATTGCTGAAATGATATTTGCCATTTCACAGCGATTACTTTGATATCACACTTCCACCTACCCAGAAAGGTATTGGTTACCGCAGGTATTTGGAGCAGTGTTTGAGAAAAGTTTGCTGTAACAAAAAAGAGTTTAAAAAGTGACTGCAGAGAAGGCTGCAGTAAAGAAAAAAGGCCATAGTGGAATCTGAAATCTAGTGTGCCACTGCAGCCTTAATGCAGATTTTTTTTTTGCAAGATTGTTATTATTTTGGTAAAAGGCCTTGGGCCAAAAGCAGAGCTACAGCCAGGATTTTCAGTTTTCAGCCTTAACACTGAGTTTCCTGGCTTTTATGGGTCTAAAGTCAACTTTTAATGTTACTTAAACAGAGCCCTGATGTAGCTGAATAGATTTAACAGTGTGCTAAACTGAAATGGAGAATCTCCATAGCAGTTATTTCAAGAGGCTTAGAAGCTCACCTCCCCTCAAAGAACTCCAAGGCACCCCTTCAAATGTTCCTCCAAATAATGTGCTTATTCCTGGACTTCATGGAAGCCCTATGCTAAGTATTATTCTTAAAATAGCAAAATAACTGCCCTGGTTGTTGTTTTACACAAACTGAGTTGTTTGGGAGCCACTGTTTTGCACAAGAGGACAGCAATGCCTGCCTCAAATTTTGCATCCATTTAGTTTTTAATGAGCAGATCCAATGTTTCCAAGTTGAAGCTACTTCAAAAGTAATGCCAGATTACCAAAACTGCATGTCAGACATGGGGTGATCTCACAGCACTGAATGAAGAACCAGGTTGTATACATTGCACAGGATGTGGTGAATACTTTACATGCATGCAGCTTTAGGTAAAGGGGAAATGATTTAGTATTTCTATCTGGAATCTTCCATGCCCAAAACCCCTTAATTTTTGTAGAGGTATGACCTACATTAAGGTTTTCCTTCTCATTTTAAGGAACATTCTGCAGGCAGAGATAACTGTTCAAAAATGGCTCCACAGTACAGAAGTGGCTTGAACTATGATGCTACATACATTAAGTACTAAAAATACAGCTGGATACATTTTGTTTTTGACAAACCTCTTGTTTCTTTTTCTACTGGGTTTTGTTTTGTTCTAGCCTCTAGTTATGTATTTTGTGAGCATAAAGCAATCTTGCATGCTGTAAAGCCAAATGTGTTTCAAGCACAAATCATGATTCAGTGCGGAGATTTGAAGTTGTTTTTGAAGCTGATAATTATTGGCTTTGGCTCCTCACCGCTTATACCTGAAAACATAAGCCTCACGTAAAAGGGGAAGGTTGTCCTCTGTAGAAACAAAACAAAAACTAATTCAGAAGTGGCCTAATGCTTTAACTGAGCTGAAGGTGCTCTACATGGCATGTGCAAATGAGCAGAGCACACGTGATCAAATGGGAACACTTCTAGGTCTGTTCACCTGGTCAGCCACATTCCACAGGAGCCTTCTGCTCTGCTGTGTCTCAGGATAGAAAGGCTTGGTTGCTTTTGTAAGTAATGAGAAAGGAGGAGGGAGGGGGGGACTCTCCAGGAAGAATGGAAGGAATAGCAGGTATTTTTGAAAAATGTTACAAATGTTGCATTTAAATAGAAAAGTCTCAAATTGAGGAGCTGGTCCATGTAATTGAAGGGTTGGTAATTTTAAAAGAGTGCCAGAAATGAGCCAATTTCACAAGCTATTTGAAGGATATTTTCATGTAACTTTTAGCCAAAGCAATGTTCCAAAAAGTCTGAAAATTGAATCCTAATTAGTTGCAAGTATCCCTCTGGCTCAAGTTGACTATTATCTTGTGCTCCATGCTCCCAAAGCAGATGAGAGCCATCACACCTTGCCAACATATGACAAGGAGAAAGGTAAACTCGCCATGCCATTGCTTTCAGAAGAGTTTAAATCAAGAAAAGAGAGAAAATTACACAAATCTTGAAGAAGAATTGCCATTCTTTCCCCATAATAACAGTCATCTGGGATAATACGCCTGTATCTCACTTGTCAAAGCCTGCTGTTTACTATTTGGTCTTTTAATAGAGAATTTAGTGAGTATTAAGAGACATTAAGGCAAAGCAGGCATTTTGATGTTATATCAGCTCACTCCCCTGCCCCTCAGTACATAGGTCTTTATATTTTTTTGCATGTTCTGAAGAGACCTTATACATCTTTTCATTTAGGTTTAGCTGACACTGCAGAAAAGAACCTGACTAATTTAAATCTTTATTAAAAATATAAATGTATCAAATACTAAAACTGCCTATTCATAAATGATGAATAAGTTTGGGGGTTGCTCTAGGGATAAGAACATTCTTAGAGTTTTTTGGTTAGTGTTCCCCCAACACCCACCACTTCCTTGTGAATTTTTTCTTGTTGTTCTACAAGAAATGAAATGCTAATCTCAGCTCCACCTCTATTGGGTCACCTCCAGGTCAGCATATTAGAGAAATCAGCAAAAGAATGAAGACAGTCTACTCCAACTGCAGGGCAGGATGACCCAGTTATTAATCAATCTGATGGCAGCATTTGAACAATGACAGTCATCTGTCAGAAAGCAGGAGGTGGCTCCTCATTAACACATCGCTCACCTGCCCTGAGCTACAACTCTTTTATAATAATATCTATCATTCACCTCCAAGGTGTTGCTTCTTTCTCTGGCTACATGAAATAACAGGCACGATTTTCTGCCCCCTTGCCGGTACTTCATTTTCTTGGAGATATTCTACCAACATTGCCTTTCAAAAAAGACAAAAAAAAGACAAAAAAAAAAAAAAAGACAAAAAAAAAAGAAAAGGAACAAAAAAATCCTAAACTAGCACAAGCCAGAGAGACCAGATGACTTCTAACTAATTTTTTAAGATCTTCAAGTGTTCAGATTAAAACAAAAGTAAATTGAGTTATTTAACACAGTAACATACCACAGTTCTAAATTGGCCTCTTTCTTCTGAGTAACAGGTCAACCCTTATTTTTGCCAATCTGATTTCACCACGACTGTCTCAGGAGGTTACCTCACACCATCTTTATATTGTCACATACCTTTTAAAATTACTGTTTCACTCTGACAGTTTCCAATCCACATGCAGATGTTAAGCCAGAATAATATATTAAGCAAATAACTCTTTCATAAAATGCTGCTTATCAGCACACATTTTTGTCATTAGATGCACACATGCACAGAGGTTAGATACAGGGCTGATGACTAAAAACAAGCAGACCTGGTTATGCCATTATCTATGCCTAGGAAGGGGCTCACCACAATTGCCATCATGCTCCCCAAAAATCTGACCACAAGATGTATCATTAAAGGGAAGGTAATATACAGTTGCACAGTTGCAACATTGCAACACTGTGTTCACTATAATATATCCGACCAAAAAAGCTGCACCTAAAGATGTATTTCTTATCCCCCTGCCTTTGATTCCAGTGTGGGGTAAAAACACGGGGAGCTGTGTGGCCTTTCATTAAAGAAAATCCCCATGGCATTTGAAACAAACACAGTGGGTGCTATTATTTTACCCAAAGGTCCTGCCCAGCTTTCAGCTCCACAAAATCTGCTGCTGCTTTCCAGCAGCTCCCCCTTGCCCCTCAGCCCATGATCTTCTCCCTTTTATTACCATACCCACCCTGCTGCTGATTTTGTGCAGTTTGTATGAGAAGAAGTTTACACAGGGCAGGAGTCCTAAGAAGCATCATATTATCTGTGATGGATGCTGTAGAGCCTCTTTCAAACCTAGAACTCGTGTGATGCAGTTCCTGAAATCACACTGAACACCACAGTGAACAAGGGGAGGTTCAAGTTTCTCAAGCTTATTAAGCTATTACTAATCATATAAAGTACAGCAATGCCTTAGCACCAGCCAATATGAGAAGCCTTGGTGTTGAGAATAAGCTGGCTGGGGTTGACTCCGTAGCCTGAAAATCTTGCAATGAAAGTGGACATGAGAAACAAAATGATGGAAGGAACTTCCAAGCACAGCAAGCAACACATTTGCTGCCAACGTTACATGAGAGCCACAATGTCCTTTTGCAGGATGTGCTCATAAAAAGGGGAACTATTCCCAGCTATGTGGGTTCTCCTGTACCAAAACCAGGTGTGGACAAGCCATCTTCTTCACATAAGCCAGCAAGTGGTGAACAGACCAAGAAGCAAAAGGCAGCAGCTGCTCAGCAGTCATTAGTAACGGGTAGAGCCTCCTCCAAGTGTTTCTGGAGGAGCTCTGCAATAGGGCAGCTGGAGAGGAGGGGGTAATCACTAACTTTGAGTGCCCCAAAAGCACTGAGCCAAACCCCATCACAACTATGTCTGTCTGCTCAAATGGACTGGAAATTCAGCAGAGATACAGAAGTGCTGGTATTTCTGGTCTCCCTTTCCACTCCTGCAGGAAGGACAACATCTTGCAGGCTGTCTAAGCCACTTCCAGTTCCAGCTGGGCATTACAAGCACATACTAAAATGGGGGAAAAGACAGCACCATAAATGCTTTCAATATTCAAAATACGAGATTAGTTTCAAATTTGGGAGTCCAAATCTTTTTTATTCCTCATCTTCTTGTTAGCAGCCATGAACTGTAATTTTAGTAAAAGGTGCACTTTCATATTTTAATTTTGTCAATAAATCAAGGCAGCATTTTCTGCATTATGCTATTTATTAGCATTAGATACAGCAAAAGAAACACCACAAAAACCCAACCCAAAACTTACAAAAAAATATGCAACAAAACAGACAAAAAAGCATGCAACAAAACAGACAAAAAACCACACAACCAGCAAACCAACCAAAAAAACCCCCAAACACAACCACCGTCTAGAAACACTAGAATTACAGTTTTTCTGCCTAAACTCTGTTTGTTTAGGCAATTACAGTGCCTGCTACTTACCCATAATGTTCTCCTTTTAGTTAGAGTGCTCTGTGGATGATTTGATGCTGGTAATATCTAGTTTTCTGGGGGGAGAGATGAGAAAGGAAATGTTACTCCCGAACTCTGACCTCCGCGGATGGCTTTCTGGGGAATGCACTCCGCTAATTGTCTTCTTTTTGAGCTGCAGTGGATGTAATTGCATATATAAGGCCTGTGTTTTGCTTGCGTTACTCTTTTATGGTACAGGACCATGTACACAATGGTGCATTAAAGTAATAATAATGAAAATAGTGTCCATCAAGTAATTTCAATGCTGTTACCACCCTGGGATGGAGCTATCCGGCAAATTCTGTGTGGTTACACCCAGGCTCCATCCACCCCCATGCATTAGCCCTCTGTTCTGGCTGGCAGGGCAAGCAGCACCCACCTTACAATTCCCAGGCTTGCAGCTTTCTTTCCAGCTAAGAGAGTATTTGGCAGTGTAGTTAGTCCTCCCTCCTCGGCTACAGGCACACGTGCATTTTGGTGTGTGCACATCTTCAGCACAGCTGGAGCAGGAACTGTCAGGGAGAAGCTCATGAGCCCTCAGCTTCACCCTCCTATGAGGGAGAAAATATTATCATGTTACAGGTGAACAATCAGACACATTTAAGCAATACACCAAGCACTAGCATGTGAATTAGTTTAAAACTAATGAAGGTAGCCACGCTGTTATTGAATCTTCCTCTCACTCTGCAGATGTGCCTGCAAACCCTCCATGGCTGGCTGTTTGTGCAGAAGGGCCCCGAGGCACATACTGGGACTGACTTCTCCCCTCAGACTTCTCCCCTCAGAGCTTTTTCCTCCAAATAACATCTTTTCTCCAGGGAAAAAAAGCAAAACCAAAAATAAAAAAGAAAAAAACCCCCACCCAATATACCATCAACAACGACAAAAAACCCAGCTTCATTTTATTCTTGCTTTTAGTCTCATTTCCTGCTTCTCTTGAACAGAGTCACTGTTAACTCTAGTTCCAAGCTAAAGTGACGTGTCTCATATTTCGTTGGGCTTTTTTTCCCTCAGTGGAAAACCTCAGAAATAAAATATTCATAAGAGACCATCCACCTATTTTTCCAATATTGTATTCTTCACTAAAGTTCTGTCTGCATTTGAACAGGAAATTTGTATTAAAACTCCTGTTTTCTCTTATTAATTTTGTCCAAGTGTATGTGTTAATTTCAGTACGAGCATGCACATATTTGTACTGAGCATCCCTTTTATATTGCATATATAGGTGACTTGTCTCCCTCTATATACAAATAATACAGCAGTACATCACCCTCTCATGTTCTTTGTGTTTATAGACATACATATCTATATGTATGTGTGTTTATATACATATCTTTATGTGTGTGTGTGTTCCCCCACGTGTATATATGTGTGTGTATATATATATATGGATAATACATACATAATTGCCCGGGCTTTACAAACGGATGCCAGCAAGCGAATACCTGTCTATTGCTCTGTCAAATGTGACTCGCTGGGAAAGCTATTGGGTTTATAGAAGAGACAAACATTTCAGGCACGCCATTCTGGGGTAATGAAGCATGGCAACAAAATATACCTGTGCAACATTTGATAAAGATGAGCTGACACACCAGTCCAAATAGGTTCTTTTGTGTGTCTGCACGTGTCTACCATCATTGCTTTCATCTTAAAACAGGAAGGTAGCAATAGCAGCAGCAGCTGGCAGGAACCACAAGAGGAAGAGCAGCTCACACAATTAAACGTCGTTTACCTCTGGCCTTTATTTCACTCCTCTCTCCCCCTAATTTATTATGTGTTTTCTCCATCTCTATGCAAAAAACATGGGCTCAATTTTTCTTTCTTTCTCCTGCTATCTAGCTCTTTTTACAGAGGGACTAAACAAGACAATAGGCAAAATCCCATGGCATTTAGCTTTGGATCTTAACTTGAAATGCTTCTTAGTGGGGTTTTTATGGCCTTTATTGTTCTTTGATTAATGTAAAGTAAAATTAAACCCTACAGTTACACATTAGAACATCAACTAGAGAGGAGGCAAAACTGCACTGTGTACCTCGCTTTACAGAAAACAACCTTTGTTGTGCTTAATCTTCAGAGCAAAGGAAGGGAAAAGCCTCACCTGCTGTGGGGACTCTTGAGGGGTAAGGAAAGGAAAGGAGGCACAGACTTCAGCTGTGCTGCCAAGCACTGCAAGTGACCCAAGTTACAGCAGTCTCCTCATTAGGGGCTGGGCAATAGCCCTCATTTAGGCGCAGCTTCCATTAAAGTCAACAGGAATTGTCCTGGTGTATGGAGCCAAACAGAGAGGTATCTCACACTCTGCCTGACTGCCAAGGACCTTGCTTTCAAGAGGGGTGGTATCTAGACATGACCAAACTTTATGGTGGTTTTTACGTGGTTCTTCACCAGTTTTACCTATGAGAAATGGCTGCATAAATCTTTCTTCCAGGGTAAATATAAAACTAGGTTTTCATTGCCTAGAGATCTTATACATATGTGTATTCTTGCAAATATTTGTATTCAACTCAAATGAAAACTTAAATACTTCCAGTATTCTGGTTAACATCTTCTACTGAATAGGCTGAGGGCTTTCTTCTATATATTGTATATTGCAGATACTTGGTTTCATTTTTTTTCCTTTTCTTTTTTTTTTTAATAAATATGCCCTGCTCTCATCTCTTCTCCTTATGCAAAATCTCCTTGGTATGTGTGATTTTTCACTTTGCCAGCTGCTAAATTCATTTCTGCTCCATGTTTCCATTGGTTCTTTTCTTCTTCTTTTTCCACAGATGTTTCTAGGCAGAATGCATAACAGTCCAGCTGAAGTAAAACGTTCAGCATTTGGTTTTTGAATGAGGTTGGAAGAGGGGAGTGAGACAGAACGAGTTTGGCCCCTCGCAATATCTATACTGAAGTAACACAGAACTGAAATAGATCATTTTATCCCCCCAGCCAGTAAAACTCCTGCTAAATCTTAAAGAGGGTTCACAGGTTTGGCATTGCATATTCCTCAGAGCAGCAGTATCTTCATTATTTACTACTAGTCACTGTTGCTGATTATAAATGCCTCTTAACATGCTTATTCTTTTCAATTTTCATCGGTAGTCAGAGCATGGGAACCTTGATTTCAACCTCTGGTTGTCCCCCACCTTGCACCCATTTCATGAAATCTATTGTATCCGTAGCCAAGTTCACAAGTTAAATGACACATATGTGGCCTTTCTGCTCATTTTATCTGACACTAAGACAATTCAATTGACGCTCAGCATAAAAAAAAAGAATCCCCAAAATTACAGAGTGTCTCTGCCAAGGGTAAGAAGAGGTCAAGAGCCAAAGGAATTTAAGCAAACTGTCTTTTATACACAGGAAGCAGTTAACATATGGAATAAAAGAACAGGGATAGCAATTGATGAAACATTTGGGAGAAACTTAGATAAACAATCATAAAAAAGATTTAGACAAGTGCTTGGAGTAGCCAAAAAAATAAATAAGACTGGTATAGAGTGTGCAAGTAACTTCATCGTCCTTTCACTCTGAAATAGCTGAAATAAAATAGCAATGAGCAGATAAACTGCAAAATATCATTATGATTTAGTAGCCATTTCTTTCCATCAGAGCTACTGTTTTAATTTTCATTCTTCCAAATTACAAAGTAACAATAAAATATCGTTTTCAATTTATGGCAATGAGACCCTTTTAATTGAATTTCAGAAATGAGCTGATTTGACTGATGGGTAGGTAATGGGAATATACTATTTACAGTTGGAAATGCATTTCCAGTGGAAGGATGTGAAAAAGCACAACAAAATAGATATTTATAAGCAGGATTTTGGATGGCTTACATACACACACACAAAAATATATATGTTGACCTTGAGGCACAGCAAGCAATATTTCTGTTTCATTCTAAAAGTCTCTACCTATGAAAAAAAGTTCATGAACACTTAGACAATTTATTTTGGTAACAGCCAAATGTACAGGCACTATGACCTCATTATAACTTTTACTTTTTCGCTCTGTACAGAGACATGGGATTGACAGTGTTTTTTTCTTGAATGTTATGCCAAATCTGGAAATACTGGCAACTTATAAGCCATCTCACTCTGCCTGAGAGTTAATGTGGAGTAGCCTACATCAGCCATCACTTTTTGCATTGCAATGGCAAAGTTCCAGCTGACTTTAATGGAGCCAGAATTTCACCCCAGGTGCATTATTACAATTGACTAGGGTCTGATAGATTGATTCCTGAGATGCTCTGGATTCCAGATGTGGATCTCATAAAATTGTAGAGTGTGGTGTGTGTGTGTGCAAAGCTTTTTTTTTTTCCTTTTTTTCCCCCCATTAATAAATAATAATAAAACACAGTCCTTGTAAGCAGTGCAATTGAGAGTATATGCTTTTTTCTCCTCTGTCTTCCAAGAAATACCTCCATCTTCTTTCTCTACTACTTATGATCTCACATTTATACAGCAGGGAGAAAAAAACAAAACAACAACCATGAAACTCAGCCAGTGAGCTGCATCTGGTTTAATGTATATGTAGAGCTGAGTCTCTGTGCCTGCTGAAATTTTATCAGCAACACCTACAATAGAAAGTCTAATCAGAAGCCAACTGTGTTAACAGAGACTGAAAATAACCTAAAAAGCCAGGCATTGTAAGAGGAATAGAGCAAAAGAAGCCTTCCTTCACAGGAGGACGACTTGGCGAGATAAATAAAGAGAGAAGAGAGGAAAAAAGGAGAGTTCTCCCACTCCAAAAGAAAAAACCCTCAGAGACCTGGAAGCTACATGATGCCATCATCAGAGCAGGTGTTTCCTGTTCTTGCTGGGCCTGTCTTGCCTCAGGGAGGGGAGGATGGCAGCCCTTCTGTAACTAGGTATTTGTGCTGCATCTTCCAATTCTCCTTTCTGTTCTCTTTTGCCTTTATAAATATTTGAGGTAAGTCCTAAGTCCTACCAGTCCACCTACATCCTGCATTTCAACCAGGAATCTAGGGATTTCCAGTGAGAGGAAAAAGAATCTTTATTTCCAAGACCCAAGTAACAGTGGGGCAGTTTCCACTCAGTAAAGTCATAATAACAAAATCTGAGCCTTTTTTTCCCACTTCACTCAGTAGAAGCAGAGAGAAATAGTCTTCATGCCTCACAAGACAGGCTTGCCAGAGATGGGGAGACAGGAACCACAGAAAAGCAGGAAGAGGAAGAGGAAGATAGGCAGCCAATAGGGTTGTCCTTCTGCTGCTTTCAGCTTCCCATCCCCTGGGAAGAACACGAGTGACAGAGGCCAGGTAAGAAAATTATATTCAGTGTTGCAGTAAGGGCTTGTTTTGCTTTTTCTCACAACTTGGTGGAGCACATATGTGCTCCACATAAGTTAAAAAAAAAGAGATGGGAGGAACATTTTCCATGTGTGAGAGAAGTGGGAAACATGCTATGTAGAACAATTTGAAATATTTCCTAGCAAGGATGTGTTGCCAGAATCAGAGGAGTGCTAAGAAAAACAAGCAAGGCCACCAAAAAGAAGAAGGATAGAAAAGGGGAGCGTCTGATCTTGGGGCAATGCTACTCAGAGCTGAAGAGTCTGCCCCTACTCAAGTCACTCCATGCAAAGCAGCAAAAGCAGGCAGCAAACACCAAGTGAAATCCCAGAAATTGTTAGATCGTGTGTTAGATGTGTTTGAAAGACAGAATGACAAAGAAGGAAGAGGTTTCCTGAGGTTACATGGACCAGAGATGAAAATCACTGTACTATATAAAAAACCTCCAACATATCCAGTATAGATGCTACCAAGGAATACCAGCAATAACTATCCCTGTTTGTGAGCAATACAGTGGTGTTTTAAAACCTTCTGTAGCCTCTGTATTAAAAGACATGTCTGGTCTTGTATTTCTCAACAAATGTCCCTGTTTACAATTCCTACTGTGGACACAAAAAATTTTGTGTGAATCTGTGTTTGTGTGGAATTATCAGATGCACCGGCCCATGGAAGGACAAACATGGACAAGGTCAAAGGAAAATATTCTTTAGAATAGCCTTTAAGCAGGCAGAGGAATTAGGCCTGATTTATGAATGTATTTCCACAATTCACTTGAAAATTTGTAATGTCTGTGCAGCCTGGCAAGAAAAAAAGGTGAGGGTAATGTGAAGGAATGCTTCTATTCCACTTTATTGTAAAATTATCCCATGTTACCTGCTCTAATCCCCTGAAAACAAATTAAATCCTCACTAAGCTGACTTTAAATCAATAGTTTCATTTAAGAATAGTGTGACTTAATAAAAATAAAAAACTAACTGGTCCAGCCAATTTAAGAGGGAAATAAATCATTGCCCAAGGAAAAAAGCAGATTTGACTTGTATATGGGCCACAGTTTTGTTGAGAGGCTAACCTGCTGTCTAAATTAACTTGGGGTATATTACAAATCTCATCAGCCTCATTCAGAAATCTGTTCCACTGTACTAGGGAAGAAGATTGCCAAAAAACCAAACCAAAACAAAAAACCAACCCCCCTAAAAAACCCTAACTGGAAATGTTATGAAATGAAACAATATTTCTGAGAACACTTAGTAAATCATATAAGAAAACATGCCTTTGAATTGCCCTGAAACATCACCTCACACTCCAGCACTTCCCTTGTCTAACTTGTTTGGAGAGGATGTTCGTGAAGTAAAAAGGATGCTGTATTTGCAGCTAGGGCAAGAGCAAAACATTAGAAATGGGAGAGAAAGGAGCAGAGCAATGAACAGACAGGCAAGCTGCCAGCTGTTTAATTCATTCATACAGCAAAACTAGTTAAAATAAAAACAGAATAAATTATTTGTAAATCTATAGATTGAATTATCCCTACAATCTTTGCAGCTTGGTGAAGATATTACTTCAAGGTTATTAAGTGTGGACATATTTATCACTAATTTACCTTTTAAATGTTATGAAACTTGCATAATAAAAGTCTTAAAGTTTCAGAAGACCAGAATATAAACAGAGGCCACAACAGAGTGGCTTTCTCAAATAAGTGCAAGTTATGCACTGCAAGCCACTGACAGCAGGAGAATTTAATAATCCTGATTCTAGTTGAGTTATTCTAAGCATTCCCGGATGAATACCTTCCTCTGTCGCCACGTTTCCAGGCAAGCCTTTGAAAAGTATCTTTTAAATAACCTGTGTAAGGGCACCCCACAAGTTGGCAACAAAGGACAGGACTGGCTTGTCCAGAAGCTCAGGAAATGCTTTAACTATGCACCTGTCTTGTAGCCCACTGTGATAATCTGTAGGAGCTGACAAGGTTTCTGGATTTGCCTTAAATACTTTGATAGCTGAGGAAGGGATTGTGGTGAATCTGTGAGCTTACAGACCTGGCTTAGAATACAGGACTTCTCATGCAGCATTCCTTTACATTTATCTGATTCACCCAACACAATCCAAAAAGATGTTGATATCTCCATCTCATTTTTTCTTACAACATTCGTGGACCAGTAGGAATAAACACTAATGGTTCTGGGGATGAGAACACCAAGAAGTCATGGGATGAATGAAGAAGAAAAGTTAGAAGCACATGAAGGAACAGTGGCAGGGTATAGACTTTAACCTCTGTATTCTCCATGCTGTACCAACAGCACAGGCTTGCCAGCATTGGCAGGTCCAACATAAAACTACCTCACAGAAATGTTTCAGTGCAGAAGGAAAACAAATAGTAAGATGTACAAGTTTATAGATGTGGGGAAGCTGCTCTTCTTTACTTAATTTTATTCCTAACACAAACATTACCATAAAGAGCAATTATATTTTAAAAAAATAAAGATGCTCAAGAGTGCCTAGGTTTTCAAGGAACTGGAAGAGATGGACTTTGAGGGCTCCAGAGGAAATAGGAGAGTATATTGCAGAGCAAAATGCTCCAAACTGCCCTGAATCTGCCTGACAGAATACTATATGACTGTGTTTAACAGGTAGTTTGGAGTTGCAGTTATCCATATTTGTATTCCCCAGTAAGTGCTCCTAGGCTCTGCTATCCCACTGTGCTTTTGAGATATGAGATCTTAAGGGGAGTTGGATCAAGTGGTGTCTCACAAGATCATCTGCACTGGGCCTTTTTTTCTCTTGGTTATTATTTTTCTTATCCTTTCTCGATTCTGAACCTTCCTATTTATTTGTTATAGGGATAACCATCTGTGTTAGAGCTAGAATGAAGGATCATTGTACATGTTACATTTGTATTTGATGGACTCGTTCTTGCTAGATAAAAATACAGTATGCAGTTGTACACACTGTCAGACTGAAAATACAGAAGTTAGTTTTCTTTCTGGCTTGGAATTATGTAAAGAGCTTTAAGATGAGCTTCATATTCCTGAATATTTATGGCTGCACTCTCCTGAGTGGGAAGGCTTTCACTATCCTCTAAACTTCTAATTTCTTTTTTTTCCAAATTCCTTAGAAATGAATGGTTTCCTTCATGCTAGGCAGAATTCTCCAGGAATCTGTGAAGAGAACAACCAAAGCTGCCCAACTCATTGGGTCATTCAGTTCCCACAAATTAGTATTGTCAAAGCATATTCTCCTTTTGGACTTCTCAACATTTTATTTTTTTTTTAATTCAGCATCTCCCAACCACAATTAGCACTCTCAGAAACTGACAATATCAGAAATTAGTGGTATCTTTTTGAAAACTTTTCCCCAAGCCATAGGTCATGACATTTCTGTTTGCAAAGCCTTTCTGTCTTATTGGCTCTCCTCTGGTTTCAGAGCTAAACATTCAGCAAAAGGTGTCTATTTTGCATTTGCAAGGTATCTTCAAATCTACTGCTGCCTGTAGTAACTTGCAACTTAAATGTGCAAATTCCATCCTGTTAAAGAGAGAAATGTGAAGAATGCAAATCAGGTCAGAATTGTACTGACAAAATGATAACACTGAGAAAGCACTTGTAAGGTTGTGCAAAAGGTCCACACCTTGAAGCTGAATTTTGAATATTTGCCCTTTAAATTCTATTATAAGTTTAAGGCAAACCTCAAGGTTTCTTAACATTCAGTTTTGACAAGTGAATAAATTACTAAGAGAATATAATTCATTGGTTTAACAGAAAGGGAGAATAAGTTAGCATGTAAAGGCACTAGTAAATGATACATTACAGACACCATCATTGTGGTGCTCGCATGATATTGTGCTGAGGCAGAAGAATATTTATATTTTTTTCCTAGAAAACAGACAAGGACACAACTTCATTGGTTAAAAAGAAATAAATAAGTAATAAAAATGAGCTAATGAGTGAACATGCCACATGCACATGTGGCATATACACTGCATAGGGAAAAAAAGGAAATAATTACATTTTGAAACCAAAGTGTTGCTAGAATCTTTACTTTGTTACTTTGTGCTTAAAGGTTTTTTTTTGTTTCAAAATTCTAGGGTCCCATTATTAGCAAAAAGGATTTGCAACCCAAAATAAAATTGTGTGCTTTGCTATTTAACAAGGTTTACATATCTGGGGTCACTCCATCTTCCTGGATTCAATCTACTGGTCAGACTTTCAGATTACACTTGGCTGTAACAACCAGTACATAACAACCAGTTGATAGCACTACTATTAATTTCAGAGTGCTTCATAAATTAGATTTTGTAATCTGTTTGCTTTTACATTTTAATGTCCTTGGCACCTAACGCACCACCACATTAGTTTTTAATCTGGATAACATAAACTACAAATGCTCAGACGTTCCAGATCACCTGGATGATGAGAAAATAGAAATACTCATTCAAATTCTGGAGATGAAATTGCAAGAGTTGCAAATTTCTGAGAAGCTCTGGCAGGATCTGAGGATGTGTTTAGCTAGTGCAGGGCACCGTGCATCCCCACAGAGGGATGTACCCCTGCAAGTGCTCAGCTCAGGAAGGGTTGTGCAGTGACTGCAGAAACCCAGACACCCATTCCCAGGACAGAGAGTTTCTTGTGTTACTTGTACGTGCCTAATGCAATTGGAGCTAAATTTACAGCCTGCAAATAGCTTCTCCTGAGAGAGCTACATCTGGGGGGGCTATGCAAAGTTTTTCCTTTATAAGGGTGTTTGTTGTTATTTGAAATGAACAAATGCTCTAAATCTTCAATTAGTTCCTTCCTTTCATTTTTGTTTGTGGAATTACAATAAATATTTGGGGCTCCAGATTGTTTTTGTCCACCATTCTCCCCCATCATTGCCCATCAAATAGCTTACTATATGTGAAAACTTACCAAGAGACCAAACAAAGACCTATAAATCTTTCCAGCTCATGGTAATCTCATGCATTCCTGGCTCCCAGCTGATCTATCAAGAGGTCATTTGGTTGAAAGCCAACTTGCCAGACCTCCTTCTCTTGTCACTGTTTTAATTTCCTCTTTTGCTTGCTTTATTCTCAGTACTGGTACATTTTAAAAGAAATAGCATTTGCATCTTTACAAGGAATGCCATTTTAAATAAGACATTCTTGGGCAACAACAAAAAAGACCCTCTGTCTCTGAGGATGTGTCTTGACAACTTGGTTTTAGTGTTTGGGAACACATACCACTTTGTTCAATTCTGTACAAGCAGATAGTTTCAGACTACTATTTAATACTACCTCAAGGAAAAGAAAAAAAAAGAAAGGAAAAAAAAAGAAAAAAAGCAAAGGGAACACAAATCATTGGCTACTTATCCCAAGCTTGGATACTTACTGTAGACAGCAGTCTTCTCCCTGTCTGATGGCAGAAGTATTTTAAACACACAAGCAATATCTTCTCTTGCAGATTTGTGTATAGTCTGACACACAGAGAATCAGACACAGGATGGGGGGCAGCAGTCTTCCAACATTTCAAAGGACAAACTTCTTGCCTGGCTGGTTTTCTTTAAGCCTTTATAAGTGAGAAGCACATCTTGGCCATGATTGATCTAACAGTCTGGTTTTGGCTTTCTAGTCCTTGGTCTCTTTCCCAAGCTGGCTGTTGACAGACTATGGAGTATTACACATGGGTTTTAATCTTCAGGAAACATAAAGCATATGTAGCTGGCTCCAAATCACCAGCTCTCCCATACCACAGAAAAGGAAAGATGGGGTTTTGGGGAAGGGCTAGAGTACAGAGGGCTGGGAGTAGTGGAAGCTTAATTGGAATACAGAGTATTCTATATAACCCCAGCCACTGCCATGATCCAAATGAGACTGAGACAATTAAAATTACTTGACCAATATGTCAGCTATTTGAAGCTAGACCAGGAGCTGCTTGGCCTCTACAAATATCAGAAAGATTTAAAAACTGCAGCATAGTGTTGTCTCTCCCTCTCTTCAACTGCAGGTATTTCCATTTACACTCAGCTGGTGCATTCAATCTAATGTCATGTTGTATTCTTACCTGAGATGCAGTTGGAAATCAAAACAGTCCTTCCGGCAGAAAAAAAGGGAAAACTTTTCCACAGATGATGTCACTTTCTCTCCTCTCCCAGCATTTGTTCCTGTTGTTGTTCTTTGTGGTGAAGGAAAAAAGCTCAAAGAACTCATTTGATTTGCTGCCAGTCAGAGGATGGCAATGCTCTAATTTGATCACATTCAACCCCAAATTCGGGTGATGTGAGTTGAATCTTGTCCCAGATTCTGCTGCTCAGGCCTTTTCTAGACTACAACTCTCTCCAGCCAACAGTGCCACAGCCCAGGGTCAGTAGCACCACCAGCCCAGCAAAGACCACTGTCGCCTCCTTTGACAGGCTCACAAAACAGGGACTCTAGCAAGTTACTTAGAAATTTCCCTGTATCTAGGCCAGCCTTTGACAGAAGAATTGCCTGTGGATATTTGCATCGGTCACAACACATTCCACAATATAATCCAGCAACAGGCCCAGACTTTCTGTAATTAGACCAGAGTAACCCTGGTTCCTGCAAAATCCATGTCCTTTCTCTGTCAGCAACTCAACAGGTGAGGAACAACCTCACTGATCGAGTTATGACTCTGTCCTACTGTTATTTGATAGCTCTGGGGGGCGGGGGGGAGAGGGGGAATGCCAATAGTTTATAAGAGCATTCCTGGAAGAAGCTAGGAAAGAAGAGATTGGTGGGAGTGTCAGAGCATTGTCAGATCAACTACATGAAGGATAGGATTTCATACCTCCAGCCAGCAAACACATCCTAAGACTTTTCCACCCTCATATCTTTATATTATAGTATTATTGCTCTTTATAGCTTAATAAGTTTCCCCATTGTTGTGACATATGACAGCAGCACCTGTGTTGGTGGATGAAGCAAAGTGGGAACAATGCCTTGTTTTCTGTAACAAATACCTGTCAATTCCAGATTGACAATTTCTACTTAAGATAATTTACAAAAGGAAAGGTAAAACACCCTCTCCTGGGGTATTATGAAAAGAAATAACAAAACATTTGATATATGCTTTTACAAATGGAACAAAACCTAAAGCTTTATATTAACAGCACAAAAGAAAATAATAGAATGAAAAAAAATTACATATGACCTGATTGACAGTTGCTACAAAAAAAAATTATATCTATGCATATATTCTTACCTGCCACTCTGTTCTTCTAAGTTCTTCTAAGCTTTCTGATGTTAACATTCTTGTAATGAACTTTCTCACGCGCTTATCTGTAAATACTTATTGTTTTGTGTTCTTTTCTGGAGGAGGAGAAATTTGATGGACTGTTGGTATGTCCAGTGTCATTGGAGAGGTGGCACTCTCATCCTCTATTCCACTGTCACTTTTGAAAATCTATAAATGTTGGAGTCAGAAATTAAACTGCCCTTCTTTTTACCTTGGAGATTCCAGTGCCTGCGTCATTTTATTTTGTGTCCTAGAGCAACACTGACCTATGAAATGTATTCATTTGGAATCTGGGTGAAAATCTTTCTCTTTCTCTTCTGGACTGACCTAAAGGAGCCACAAACCACTCCAAAAGCCATGATCTGTAGGTGATGAAAGTGGCTTTGGCCTCCAGGACCAAGATTCACTCACTCATTGAATGCAAGGCCATACATGTGGTTTCTATCAGTGCAGCCAGCATGTTTCTAGCATTTGCCATAGCAGAGCAAAAGCTGTCATAGAAAGGGCTGGATACTCTTTGGTAAGGCACTGATTTAGCAGTGCCCTCCTTCTTTTTGCTGCTTTTGGGGATTTGGTGATGGAGTTCGGCTTTCCCAGGGTGCTGACCACCCTCAACTGGACTCAAACAAGGAAAAAACATTACGTGTCTTCCCCCAAGCGCCCTGTCTTGGGCAGCAGCATGCAGAGGTGCTCTGAGAGAGGGAATGAGCCCCCTTTCCCTGCTGCCATCTGCGCCCAGCCAGCCCGCAGGAGCGCGCCGTGGCTAATGGACACATTAGCGGGAGGCCGTGCCTGCTGGAATACGGGCAGACAGACGGCGTGCTCCACGAACGTGTTCCCTTAAACACATCGCTTCCCTATTCCCTACCTTCGGCAACTCAGAAAATGGCACTTCATTAATGTTATTCTAGACAAAGAGCGGCAGAGAAATGTAACGCTAAAAAAAAAGCCTATATTTTTAAATTGAGAGAGACCAATTACAAAAGCTATAAACACTTTAATCATTTCTCTGAACATGTGGAAATACATACATTGGGAACCTTTTTCATAGGAAATGCTGAAATCCTTTTCTTAATGGCACATTTTCTTAATGGCTTTACAGTTTCTCAGTTCATTTCAAAGGGCTGTTATTTGTTATGTGGACATAAGTTTAGATTATGGTTTAGAATGCTGAGAGATGTTTGAAAGAATTATCTTGTGGATGGTGGCAGCTACTTTTGCGTTGCCTTCTGTTCTTGCTTTGAAATATATGGGGGTGGAGATACAAGGAGGTGGAATGTCTGTGTGCTAAATATTCCTCATAAAAATGTGGGGTGAAACCCTGTCCCAAGTCAAATCAAGAACATGTCTGGTATTTCTTCATCTTCCAGATTTTTTCCAGGTATTTTACTTTATTAAGTACTAAAAGTTTATTAAAAAGCATGTATCTATTATTTTCAAGTAGTTATTTTTACCTTATGCTATGAATCTTTGATCTTTGGAGGCATAACAATGATTGCAAGAGTGAAAGAAAAAATAAAGAACAAAAATGTGTTGTATAAAAAGAAGTCATGATGGGGGCTTTGCAGATGATGAAGTCAGAAAATTAGAAAACATTGATAATTTCTGGAGACAGAATTCTCTTTCTAAGATTAAATGTGGGCTACATGAGTGTCTTAGAATAATGTGGAGGTCTTGGATGAAATCCCAGCCTTGTTGAACACAATGGGAATTTTTCTTTTTGCTGTAACAAAATCAAGTATTCATTTGCCCCTCACTTTAAAAGCATGTGGAGGCACACTGGAATTTCTCCTTTGGACACAAACCTTGTCTGATTTAGACATTCTCACTCCTTTCCTGTCCTGCTTTCTGCTCCATGTCTTCCAGAGCTCCAAGCCTGAGTTCCTTCACTACTCAATTATCTCACAAAAGGGAATTCTCGCCCTAAGTCAGAGACTGTACTGATTCCCCAAACACCTAATTTATACCAATTGCATTGAATAACCATCAACACCTTTGGTAACAAGCCCATTCCAGGGACTCTGAGCACTTATACAGACTTGGGAAATTCTGAATGAAATTTTTGGGGGGTCCAGAAATAAATCTATGTTAAAATCTTCTTGTTCATCTTTAAGTCTTGCTGGAAACACTAGAGTATTTAGGGGTCTCTGGGAAATAAAAAATTTAAAAATTAAATAACAATGGCACACTTGATGGTTAAATTAGCCTCAATGTCTGGATTTGCCCTTACTTCAAAGCAAGTAGGGATTGCTAACACAATGCCACACCGTGCTTATGTGAAGTGAGAATTGCAGCTCCCTTGGAAGCCTTTGAGCTCAAGTTGGCATCAGCCTTCACCATCCTCTGTTCTGATTTCCATCTCACTGAAAGGAGAAGGGATGTGATTGCCTGCAAATCCTAAATGTTTGTAGTTCTTAGCACTATAAAGATAACTTCTAAGACATTATTGCATGTTACAGATATTTTGCTTCTGTTAGTTGATGTTAAGGAATAGTCTGGGTCATTGATCTGATGTCTTCCATCACAAATCCAGATTTTGCACTAACACCTCTTCAAAATGACAAGGCAGGTTTGATGTGATCACAGGGATACGCCCTGTGAAGCACCACCACTTGGTCCAAACCACAGACAGTAGAGCTCAGCTGATGTGGGCACAAATCCATTTAAAGTTTGGTGGTTTTTTCCCCTTACTACTGTGTCTGATTTCACAAGTAACAAAGAGTTTTAGTTGATGAAACACTAAAATCTGTAACTTTAATATTTTCCCCCACCACTGATAGTGGGGACCTGGGAAAATGTTAAATGTTAAAATAGACTCTGAAACGTTAGGCTTTGTGTTGCACCTGCGTAAGCAGTATGATAAATGATATAATTGTTAAATGTGATGATTGTTTAGTAACTAAATATAATTATTGTATAATCATAGGAAGAATCATGAGAAACTATGTTAGAAATTTAAGGGGGACCCATGAGAAGCCATGCTTGACTGAAATCTATGTATACAATAGAACAATATAAGTTTAATAATTAACATGAAAGTTATATAACGATAGAATATAAAAACATGTTCATCTCGGATGTGTGGTCGGAGTCAGATTTGAGTTGAATACTCCTGACACCCAGAGCTCTTAATAAAAGCACAGACATATGATCATTTTCGTGGTTATATGTTTCCGAACGCTAACATCACCACACACACACATTGCAAGTCCACCTGGCATTTGGAAGACAGCTACACACCCTCCATATTGCACAGTATTGTGGAAGACCATATCACACCATATCACATTGCTTTTTTTGTTTTGATCAAAGTCTCACATTACCTATTCTACTTGCATTACAGTCCTTGCAGGACTTACTCTAAGCAGAGGTAGATGCAAATTGCCTCCCCATCTGCATCATGGATTGCTGCTCACCACATGCAGGCTTTCTACATGCCCAGTCATCTCAATTACAGTGTTGACAGGGCAAACATTACCCAAAAAATTTAGGATAATTCATGTAATTTGTGCAATTAATCTGCAGTTTACACAGTGCACAAAAGTGTTGGAATGGTCTCACTTGTTGGAGGATAGCAGATAAATTCCCCAAATGTCAACCTCTAAAGAACATATTCAAACAATGACGTTGTTCTTTGTCTCTGGGGGTGAAGACTGAGCCTGGAAACCAGATGTCCACCATGCTTTACACCCAGAGAAAGAGAAGACATGTGCTTGTGTGTATGCTTGCCCAAGCATGTATGTGTGGTGGCGGGGAGAGAGGGGGGGAGAAGACCTTGGAAAGGAAGAAATCCTCCTGTCTTTTAAGGAAAAAAAAATATTTGAGGGTGTGCCTTACTTTGAATAAAGCATGCTTGAAATGTGGTGAATTTGCCTTCCTCATTTAGCACAAATGATTCCTGTATTTTAATCCCAACCTGTATAGCAAGATGTTTCAATGACTTTTCTTAGCTGCTTGAAACAAGCTGGGAGGTCTGCAATATTTCATGTTGTAGTTCTTTCCAATAAATTTGAAGTTGGATTGCACATTGCAGCTGTGTGTTGCACGTCTTAACAATTACAACTAGTGCAATACAAACTACTTCAAAACAATGTGTAAATGGTGCCTGAAGAGCCAAAAGCTTCCTCTTAGGCATTCAGATAGCCTGGGAATCTCTGTGAAAAATAGTGACCGAAGCAGCATGCAACTCATGGAGAAGTTACAGGGAGTTCTCAACAGTGGATATTTTATGGATACCTCTTGGAGAGAGAAGGGGGTCCAATGAATGTGGGATGGGGGAAGAGTCTCATGCCATCCTGCCCTGGGGCAGCAATACCAGTGACAGTTTAATGCATGAAAGCCTGTGCAAGACAATTGAGCATTAAATATTTGTATGAACACTAATGCCCATGCTCAGTCTGCCTCTCAAAGCTGAGGAGAGGACCTGGCATCTTGCAGGAAATGACTGGCATGACCACATGCACCAGATTCAACAAATTCGTGCTTCCAACCTGAGGAATGATGAAAGGTGGAAGGACCTTTATGCAAAAAAAGGAATGTGCACCACTCACATAGTAAGATTGAAGCAGCAGTTGGACTCTCAGGAGGGCCTGTAGCTCTGGGACTTCAGTGAACATCTAGAAATGCTGTGCACAACCCAGAGACAACTTTATCAATATACAAGAGTAGAACACAGAGCTTCTCATGTCCAAGAAATCTCCATAGCCATCAATAAGATTAGATAGCTTTATTGCTTTCATTAGCCAGTGTCAGATTTTTATGCCAGCTGAGGCACAGGTAAAGAAAGGATTGGCTCCCTTAAGATATAGTGCTCATGTGATTAGCCTTTCCACCCAGCCCAGCACACGATGCCTTATGTATTTACATGACTGTCTTATAGTACTGCTCAGACACCACAAAACCTGTAATTCATTTCTTCCCTGTAATGTCTCTAAAAGACAGGGAAGTGCCATTACATCCATCTCACAAATAAGGAAAAAAAAATCACTGAGAAGCTCAGCAGACAGAATCACCTCAGAAATTCACCCAGGATGAAAGAGGGTGCTAGAGTCCCTCCTAACAGACTGGCCAAGCCTATTTCTTCTTGACATGTGTGTGTGATGTGCTAATATTCTCAGAAGAGCAGATGTTACAACAGCCTTCCCTCCCACCAGTTTGCAAGCATGCTGGGAGGCCTGTCCACTTTGAAGGTTTCAGGTCACATTTAGCCTAAATCCATCTTTTTGCAATCAAACAGACAAACACCTGTCAGTTTTGGGGAGCACACTTCAGCTTTAGGAGGTGAGGGACCCTGAATATGGAGAGAAGAACAAAAGAACATCTGCTGGTGCTCACCCCAGGGCAGGAGATCAAAGATCACCCTTTTTCAAAGGTGGTCATACTGTCCAGGAACATAAAACAACAGACAAACTGTGATTGATAAGTAGATTCTATCACTCCATAGACCCCTAACAACAGAGAAAATATTTATTTACATTTTCTATATCTATTTACATATTGCTTCTTCCCTCTCTCAGCCCTTGTCTTTTGATTTCAACTTGCTTATTATTCTTTTTCTCTATTGTATTCCTTACACTTTGGATTCTGGTTTATGTTCAAGTTTTTGTTTTACTAGAAATGCAACATCCTAGTGGAATTAAAACCCAAATTGGATTTAGAGCACTGCTTAATTTTAGCTCCGGTGTCCCAGATGTTGGTTAGGTGCTCTGAACACTGTATAAAATCTAATAATATTTTTCGCCTAAAAAAGATCCATTAACATAACACTAGGAATGAGATGTGCTGAGAGCACATCTCTCACACACAATGGAAGCCAAAAGAAATCTGAGTAAATGTTGAGAAAGTGCTTTTTCTCCCCTCAATTCCCATCCTCTCCCTGGGCTTTAGGTACTGCAGCCCATGTGGAGGGCCCTTGTAACACTAGGAAATGCTATACAGTTGTGGTTTCACAGAACAAAACAAATTGTCTTACCTCCTCTAATATTTAATCCAGATTTGTAGCTTCCCAGTGCGCCGCTGTAAAATCACCCAGTGTGGCGGGGTCCTTCGATAGCGCAGGAGTGCCAAGTCTCAAGGTGGCTGAGCTGAGGGTTATGTTTCAATTTGGCAGTGGAACACCGTTTCCATAGACAAATTAACATTGTTTCATTTCATTTTGACACCATAATGTCTTTTCCATAGACCTGTGCTGACATTGTCGTGAAATCATTGCATCCCAATCAAGTGAATGGGAAATTAGCACCATGACACAAAACATACTGAGAAAGTAACCACAGCTTAGTTTATTTGTCAAACTGAAATACCTCAGCCACCTTCAAATGCATTTTCTGAACCACCAGAAGACTCAATTGCAGGATTCAACACAAATAAAACATAGCCTGCTAAATATGTTCCTTTCATTCAAAATTTAGGAAAGCTGCTACAAACTGTTGGTCCTTACTGCTGGCTCTGTACATTAGGGCTCATGCCTTTCCTTCCCTCCCTCTCCTCCTCCCTCTCTCACCCTTTCTCTTTGGTGCTTGCTTGAGGGCTTGTAGTTCCAAGGAATCAGTGCAATCCCTCTGTCTCTCAGCTGCCCAGTGTGCTCAGTTGCAGCAGGTGCTGGGAAACTTTGCTGTTAGCATTTTGATGGGACCTGAAATGGAAATAATCTTGGGATTTCCACAGTTTGAGCTTGAGGACTTTGGTAATAATGCTACTATGAGAGCTAAATTTAGAAGCACAAAAATCTCTGTTTACATGGGAAACATCCTGTTTACTTTAACATAGAGAATAAGCAGGAAAGGAAAAGAAACCCCAGTTGCCCAAATCACAGATTTCTTAAACTTTTTGCTCTCAGACACATCCTAACAATAGAAATCACATCCATCTTCTGGTCTAAGCATATTAAAGGAGTCACATATCCAAATTCCTCTATGCCAATATTAGTGCTAGAATATCAACCTACATAACAATTTTAATTTCTTTTAATTCCATTCATACATATACACTAATATTAAAATAAGCCAAGGTTGCACAGTAAGCACTCAAAAATGTCCAAAAATTTGCCTCTCTCATGCATACCATACACTATAACTCCACTATTGATATCTGTCAACATTTTCTTTTGTGCCAGTCCACAGCAGACCTTTCTCAACTCACAGAATCTGCTCTCTCCTCATTTCCCCTCCCAAGCCCTTCCCAATGTCCCACTGCTTCCTCAACTCTGTCTCGCACAACCCATTCATCCCATCTGATGGAGGAAGCATCTCTACTGTCCTGGGCTCTGCTTCTGTAACATTATCAGGTGAGAGCACTGGTGACAAAGAATTGGTTTTATTTTACCACAATCATATATTTTGGGCTTTTGGAACCAAAAATGTCTGCACCACTTCCAAAACTCTGAGATTACAATCCTGCCAGCAGGCCTTTGGTTCAGTGAGGAGAAGCTTTCAGATAAGGGGAAGGCAGAGCTTTTAAAAGTGGTGGTAATCTACATCTTGTGTATCAGCTCACACCTTGCACTATCTTTTGAGCTGATGGGACTATAAACATCAGCATTTAACACTCATTCACCCAATCCATGGATCCCTGCCAACAAGGTACCCCTGAGCAGAGTTCAGCCAAGCTGATGCCTAAGTGGGACTGTACCATAATCCTCTCCCTGCAGCCTGGCCCCAGGCACTTTTGCTCGCTTGTACTTGTGGAAAGGGAAGGAAGAAGCAAAAAATGCAGGCAAAAGGTTAAAAAAATTCATTTCCACATTCAACAACAAAGCAATTTTCTTTCACTCCTACTATCTCAATCTAGTCCATTTTGTATATGGAGGGAGTGAATTAGATTGAGCCAAATTCACTCTTTTAAAAATCATCTAGGCACTGCCTTTCAATTTTCAGTGTCTTTTCGTCTTTGATGTGTTCATATAGTTTCCACTTACACTAGACAAGAATCTCAGATATTCATGAAGAAGCAGCTGGGCCAACTCGCCTGTCACTTCACTCTCTTTCACACTGCCCTGACAGCATGAAGCAGATGAACTCTAGTGGGTATCACCCTCTGGAATATTTCTCTTGCCTGATGAGAACCCTCTGTTGTCATCAGGCTGTTGGCCAAAGCAGTGACTTGGGAGGTGTTTGCCTCTTCCCAGCTGGCATCAAATTACTGTAACAGCCTCTTGGATCCTCTAGAATAAGAAGGAGTTCAGGATTAAACTTCCACCCTGTTTGTAAAGATTGTATCCAGAACTGCATTTCTCATATTCATCCCACCCCGAGGGTGAGTGCTCAGATGCAGCCAGGCCGTGTCACGCTGTCCATCCCAAATGCCAGCCCCTAGGAAGCACCTAGCTGAGCAGCCCCATACCAAAAAATGTGAACATGTTCCTCTCACTCCAAGCAGAAAGTCCTTGAAATGCAACCTCTGACCTTCTGGAACTATACTTGCACTCTCCATCGCTTTTGCAGACAGAAACATGGTCTATACTGGTCTGTGGACCACTTTACCCCTCTAAGGTCTTTTCATGCTGTTCTAAGTGGCCAGAATAGGTGAACAGATCTTGCTCCCAAACCTTGCCCTGACTGCTGTATCCCAGCTTTTTCAAAGTATTAGGTGGTGAGAGACCAAATAGGGCTCTTAGTATAATTTCCAATTATTCATTCCTTTACCTTAGCAGAATCACTCTTAGTTATACTATTTTCTAGCTCCTTTGCATGGAGAATAAACCAAAAAAATCCAGTCTGGCATTTGTGATTGTTTTGAATTGCCTTTCCAGCATTTTTTTAATCTCAAGTTTATGCTTATTCAAATTCTAGTTAGTCTGTTTATCAAAATCCTATGCAGAAAATATGCTAATTGGCAGAGAAGCCCTTTTTTCAGTGTCAGCTTGCTCACACTGGATTCCTTACAAATGGAGCTGTAGTTTATTTTACAGGATACCTCCCAGGCCACAACTTCCTCAGGTATCTGATGCAAACCAAGATGAGCATCCAGCTGACATCCTCCTGGGCTCAAGCAGATTCGTGGGGTGAAACCACACTGTGATAAGTGCACTGAGGAGATTACTAAGGAGGCAGCTTCTCAGAACAAGGCTGTAAGGCACCACAGTGCTTTTGTTTCAGAAAAATCTAACAGCAGAAAGTTGCCACATTGATATAACTCTTCCAAAAATTGGCACATGTCTGTTCTTCAGGACCTGTGCTGTTATTGTGTTGTTTGGCTGGTAGCCTGCCTGTGGAGGGACAGAGAAAGGGAAACAGAGAAAAGCGAAAAAAACCCCACTAACTTAGGAATCATTTCAAGGCCTGAGACGTGGACAGGTTTGCCGAGAGATATCTTGGAACTGTACAAGGTAAACATGGCCTAAATCACCTGCTTTGGGAAGATAAGTACCACGAGTTCTCTAAGCTAAATGTACACCGCTGAAATTTGATTGAAAACTTTGCAATGTGAAGACTGAAAATCACAAGAAGGAGGCAGGCAGCGTTTAATCTCCTGTTGGATGACAATTCAAGATAGACTGATAGAGATACCTGCTGCCTGATAAACCAGTCAATATTGTAGACGGTAGATACTTGCAGGAAACAGACACTGCAAAGGGGGAAAATTTCTCAGTATTTTTACATTTTCATCCTGTTCTCAGCTCCCTGCTAAGCAGGAATAGACTTGTATTTTCCTCCGTTAAGTTATTGCACTTCAAATGCAGTGAGCACCCCAATTTCTTTTCAAGGGCATGTTGTTTAAGGTAGAGTAATGTGTACAAAATGTATGCATGAAATCCAAGGAATTCTAAATGCCTGGAAAGTACAGGATGATAGAAACCAAAGGTGACAGATCCAGCCACTATTCTGTACTAATTTTTTATCCTGTCTATAACAGAAGACTTATTTGCCCACTAAGCTACTACAAACTCAGAGGTGGTGTTTAGGATAAGCTGCGGGTCTTTCAAACAAGTTTACCTGGGTGTGAGACCAGGAAGGAAAGCATATGAAGTTTTAAAAAGCATGGGGAAATCACAGACAAGCAGAAAACACTATTTACACTTCTCTTTGAAAGGACTCGGACAAGTCACCGTATAGATATTCTCACTACAACACTTCAGACTTTGTGTGCACCAAACCTTCGCGTTATGTTTATTACGAGAGCTAAGACAGCAGGCTTTCTAGCAGCTCTCTGCTGCTGCTGTCTTACTATGATTTTCCTATCTTTTAATTAAAAGTATATTTCACAGCCAAGCCAAATGTTTCATAATAACAAGAAAGAAATGCAGAGAAACAGCAAGGAAAACTTTTGACCTGCTGCGGACTGAACATACTTTTTCTTGCCATGCAATGAGACTAAATCATCACATGCATTGCTGATGGACATTCATCATTATTTCTTCCCAAACTGAAGGCATATTTCATTTTCCTGAAGCCTGGATTTTCTCCAAGTTTTGCAGAGAAATGTTGTTGCCATTGGAGCTTGTTGCTGTGTGTCACCACCTGCTGGCAAACATCAGTTGAGGGTTTCTGTCTTGATTGTGCAGCTAAAACAGCGCAGACAAGGACTTTTATCTTCCTTGATAGAAACAGATAGGTGGCCACAAACAGAACATATGTTGTTTAAACAGATTTTTGGTCTGAATGCATATATTCAGACCAAGCCTGTTTGTATAACATGCAGTCTGGATCCTGCAAACCATTACTCAGGTAACTAGCTCTTAATACAGGAGAAAAGATGCAATTGCGTAGAAAAGTTTATCAGTATGGGAAAATGTTCACAGACAAATCTGAACAGAAAAATTATTAACTAAAAAATTAAATACATGGTAAATGCTGCTGCAATGTTTAATTAAAAATAACATAGTGAAAACTTACAGTAACCTTCTAGAGACAGTCTCAGGTTTAAATTTCCTGATCTATGCTATTTATATTACGGGCTTAATTATTGGAATTTGGGATTTTCTGTTTTTTTTTTTTCCCCACAGATGTTTTTAAGAAATCAGACCTTTGAATATAAAAGTACATTTTGAAGCATATAGCATTTTTTCTATCCACCCTAACAGATAAACGTGCGTTGCACTGTGGGCTCTAATGCTGATAATTCATATCATTTATCTGATAGATCAGGAGCCATTACAGCTTGTTGTGTAAATTCATATTTTGGCACTCTTTAAAAAGTGGATTATTATTGACCCAATAGACCGTAACAGCTCCAAAGAAGCCATTACTGTCTATTGTGTAAGTCCTTCATGGCGCGTGTTTTATTGACCCTTTGGAGCCATCGTGGTCTGTCTTGTCAATCCGGATGCCACACGAGCGTATTAAGGCTGCCTGCGCAATATCCGTACAGCGCCGCAGTCCCATTATTGATGCGCGCCCCTGCAAAATCACATTTTGAGCCACGTCATCCGGCTGGTTTTCTGCTCAGGTTCCAAAACACCTATTGTTCTGGTTCACATCCTGAGCTAGAGACAAGGGCTGCAAAAATTGCCTGGACGTAATGAAGCCATCCCTTTTTCTCCCTTTAAATAAAAAAAACAACCAAAAGAAAAGTGAACGTCAGGCTCTTGCTCACCAGGAAGAGAAATGGCTGTGGATGGTCAGATCACCCCAGTTCTTCTTCATGACCCCTTCTCCTCTCCCAGTTACACACGTATAGAACAGCACTGTACAAATAGTCCTTCCTTAATAGTCCACAAAAGCCATCTCGTTGGACAGCAGTGTCCAGCTTGCCTGTGCAGGGGGAAGACAAGCAGGGTTCACCCTCTGCTTGTCTTCCCCCGATGACCACCCTGCACGAGGAGCAAGCAGGCTTGCACACAGCCCTGGGCAAAAGGGTTCATGTGCACCATGTGCACTGAGGGGCCTGGACCTGAGGGCTTTAATGAGAAACAGAAGAGACAAAAATGAGACCCCTGTAGAAAACCTATCCTAAGGGAGTGCCTACCACTGCTTCCAGGCTGGAAATAACTCCCTGGCCAATCCTGTAAACAAAACTCCTGCAAATCCTTCCTATCTGGCTGACCCGTCCGTTAGGCAGCAGACAACTCCACCCTGAGCATCACTCTGCTTAGCACACATCTGTCAAGGCAAACACAGCTCACTGTCAGGAGCCTGTTACCTGCAGGCAATCTCACTCCTTTTCTTCCAAACAAAAACTGCACAGAAACCACATAACCTAAGCCATCTCCAAAGCAATGTCTTCCTGGGGCCAGATCAAATTCAGCTGAACAGCCAGTGGGGTTAAGTTCAACCTGCAGCTGCCTAAATGCTTGAATTATTCCCATGCCTGGCATAATAAAGATCTAGTGTTGGCAGTGCTTGCTTGTCTTATACATTCATAAATATTTATCCAAATATTAATGAGCAGAAAAACAATTTATTTCTTTTTTTCCTAATTGTAACATCAATTCTAATATATTTTGTTACTTAGTCACCTCACAAGTATATTGATTTTCTTATCCACCAATAGGTATTTAAATGTTTTACAAGTGCATGCCAGGATCCTGAAATGAAAACTGTGTTTGGAACTCATAGCAGGGCTAGTACTTTTAGATTTATTTGGGTTTTTTTCCTAGCACAGTGGAAGCTATGCAATAAAAATTCATCATAGAGGATGGGTAATGGTTTCGTGCAATGGACGTCTCTGAAGGCTTCATCAGGCAGTACGCAAATGCAACGTACACATACAAAATGCACAGAGGTTTACAGAAGAGTGTTTGCTCCTACCACTCTTCTACACACATTGTTTTTCTCCTTTCACATCAACACACACACCCCACTCTTGTGCATAATATTGACATAATTTACAATTTCTTGTTACAAGTTCAAGTTACAAGTAAGTGAGTATGGTTACTTGGAGTAAGTTCCAAGACAGCATTCAAGAACTTTACTTGTAATTTAGTTTCATATTCAGCAGCCACTTAAAGCACATGGCTGGCTGAGTGCAGGCAGAGAGTCCCAGCAAAGCCAGCTACCGGCTTAGCCACCTTGCTGAATTGAGACCTCACTTTTGATAGATCTCAATGACTTTTCATCAACCATCTAGATAACAAAAGATGCAGGTAATCTGACCTTGCATAGTAACTGAAAACTTTTCCAGCAATATTACTTGTGACAGCTGTATATTTCCTCAGAGAGGAAGATAAATCCTTTGGTCTCTGCAATTCACTAAAAGAACAGTTTATTAGTTCAGCATTTCCTTGTGTGGGGCTGGAAATTTTATTGGGTGCTCACCAACACCCTACTGTGCATTGATGCAGAAGACCACAGAAAATAACCTCTGGTGCTGATAAGAATTAGTCATGAAACCCTCTTCTTTCTGCATAGATACCCATAAACTCTCTAGGTGGCATGTACAAAAGATGGAGATTGTCTGACATTAATGGAGTTGCATTTCTGATCCAGGAGACCCATCTATTTCAGGCAGTTCAGAAATGACTCTCAGTGCCCTTCCAAATAATAAAAAAAAAGGAAAAAGTGGAGGAAAGTTTTGTGTGTCTTTTGTATTGACATATTTTGTCAATGCCTTTTATCCTGATAGTGATTTATTTGTCATTTTTGTCGCTAAGAGAATAAAAAGGTCTCCTGATCTATCCAAACTATGCAAAATCTTTTTGCCTTTTCCTTAAGAAACTCGAAAAGAATTTAGACAGAGCTGGTATCAATAAAGTTCATACACAGATTACAATGTTTACCAAATAAACACATTTATTTTATAAATGGTAGCTTTACTTATTTTCTAATTCACTTATTTTTGGAGATAGGAATTGATTTGTTCAGAGGGAAGAATAGCAACTTCACCACCAGCTTCAGGGGAGTTATACCCAATACACACTGCTGTAAGCACAGGCAAAATTTCAACTCAGTATCCTGGTTTAAGGAATCTCTTCCTTCTCCTCACAGGTTTCTGAGACAAGGAACAATTTGTAATGCTGCCACTTGAAGACCCTACAAAAAGAGGACATGGAGATTCAGCTGAGCTCAAAGCCTATGAGAGAGCCAGGTCTTAGTTTAACTCAGGAATAAGGACTGCATCCTCTGGGCATATTATGTACATCTCTCTCGTCCCCATGATAGCTACAGGTAAGGGAAACCAGACCAGGCAGCTTCATCTCAACACTGAAAAAAAAAAAAATAAATTGCACTCATATAATGTCCCTACAGTTCAGATCAGAAAAATGCACTAACACCTTTGGCAACCACTGTCATGGGTTATAGTAGTAGGAACTTCCAGGATCTGATTCAGAACATAGCCTTATATATAAAAAAAAATGGTCAGGGGTTTTATATTTCATTTTTCTATTGCAGTGATCCAATTCTGCTCACAAAACCATGGACATGCAAGCCTTTGCCTGGCTTTCTCAGGGCACACAGCTGATGAGCTGCCTAAAACAGCAGGACCACTGAGAAAAAATACAACTAGAATGTGCAGCATCAGGATCACCTCACTCATAAACTCCTGACAGGCTGAATACACCAGGGCTGGAATTACTGGAAAGATGATGATTTACCTTTTTCCCAACTGCAGACAATTCTGAATCCTGCCACAAAAGGCGAACAAAAAACCAAGAAAATATTTGATGACTTTGTGTTTTTCTATGACAACCAACATCATTTATGACCCATTATGTAATGACACGAGCATTACACATTGAAAAGATGTCTAAAAAGACGTTGTAAATAAACATTTCTGGTTTGCAAACAGGAAGCCAGAGATATTACTGTGGAAGCTGAGAGGATGGGGTTTGATTCTTGAAACATGAGTGATTTGTTTTTTCCTTCCATCTCTCCCAAACTCATGGTGCAGTCATATTGTTATTAGCTAATGCATGTCATTTTCTCTCCACTGTTATAGCTAAAATATAACTTGGGAAAAAAAATGAACAGCAATGGAAAGACAGACTAGATAGACACAAGATGTGAAAAAAAAGTGGCAAAAAGCTAAAATTTGAAGTATAAAGTATCTGGGGCTACAGGGATTCAAACCAAGTGCTGGAAGAGTCTAATCTCCAACAGTGACCTATTGCAGGGGCTTAGGCCAAGGCACAAAATCACCAAGAATTAATATTTCGATGAGGGAAGAACCTTCAAATCACACATATTGCATATGTAGGTATGTTCTGTCTTATGGGAGGTATTTTTCAGATGTGAGTAGTCATCATGGCAGTTAGAAGGGTACAAAGAGAGGTAACACTTTATGCTAGCCTAAGTGTTTCTGGGAAAGAAAATGGAGTTTGGGTCTCAAAAATCTTCTTTGAGGCTAAGCCAAGCAACAGACTTCAAGCTAGGCTTTGCTGATTCCTTTTCAGACCTGGAGAAGGGTCTGTACACTCAAAATCCTGTCTGGTTTTTGAGCTATGTTTCTCAGTCCAGTAACAACCTCTCCACAACCCCTGCTCGGGTCCTATCCTTAATGACTACAGCACTTCACCTGGCCCTAGTGTGAGTGATTGTGCAAACTCCTGACAGCAGGAGGTTTTAGCTGGCCAAACCACACACTTTTCTCACTGCAGCCTGCACAGGGGGTCACACTGCCAGCTCCTGCCCAGCCCTCCGTGTCCCATGCAGCATGGCCTGCCAGTCAACATGGGAGGAGGTGGAGGGCTCACCACCGGCTTCCACCAAAGCAGGATTAGGCCCTTTCTCCTTCTGACATATTTCAAAACATCCCTTTTTTTCTAGCTGCTCATAACAGTTGCCCCATCCAGGCATCAAATAAACACTGGGTTTTTTTATCCTGGCATTGGTGTTATTGTGAAGGAAGTTTTCAGTCAAACAATACCACTGAATAAAATCTTTTTTCCTGACGATGTCATGTGACAATTTTTTTTTGCTTTAACCTGAATTTCTAACCCATTTTAAACCTGCCATTTTTTTCTCACATTAATGGGAAGAAATTTTTTTCTTCTTTTTCTTATTTCTCTGTCTTTTTCCCCCCCTTCAGTAGATGAACTTTAAATGCAATAGTGCTCATCCTAAGTGACCCTGCCTGCTGGGAGTAATTGTCTAGAGGAGAATAGAAGAATATAAGAGCTTTTGTGCAAGGGAATAGAGAAGACAGACTTTATTATGATTCTGAATCATAAGCCTGCTCTCTTTTTTTTTTCCTTTCTCTCCCTTTCTTTTTTTTTTTTTGGGGGGGGGGGGGGGGTGGCTGGTTTCTCACAGCTGTTTCCCATCACAATTGGTGTTTGAAAGACACAGCAAAATTGAGTGTATCAGTATCACAATTAGTTTCACAGGCGGCTAATAACTTACTTGCCAGCCATGCCTGATTTAATCAGGACAGTCCTGATTTATGGTTGTTTGTCCCAGTGTCCGATTTTCTCTGCCAGTTCCAACACAAGGAGATGCATGCAGCCTGCTTCTGCACTCCGTCAGGGCCACCAGTTCACTTCAGTGGGCTCGCTGCACTGGAGGGGAAAAAGGAGGAGGCAGCCGAAATGAGAAGTCTGGAGTCCTCTAACACAACCCAGGAAACAAATTCCTCTTCCTCCTGTGATAAACAGAGCAGCTCACACTGGTGCAGGCGTGCCAGGCTGACGTGTAGGGGCTTGTACATTTATCAAGGTATCTCACAGTGGCCTGCAACCCCCCTCTTCCCTTGTGACCTGGAGGAACCTCCTGGGTTGGGGTCAAGAGGTGATTTTAGCAGCACATTATCTCAAGCCTGCAAGGCCCTGAGCTGCTGCGAGTGAGTCTTCTGTCAATGGTGCCAAATTACGCGTGGCTCATTTTTGTGAAGTGATCTACTGCTGCTGCTCATTGGGGACAGAGCTGAGACCATCCAACTCATTTTTCTTAAGACTGCAAGCTGGTCTGGAGGAAGTCCCAGCAGCAAGAGCCCAGCTCATGCCTTTCTCACTCAGCAACTCTACTCCTCGGAGCCGAAAAAAATGTCCATGAGAAGACATTTAATGGATCGGTTGTAGCACTTAAAAGATGAGATCTGAGGCAGTCTTGCCTGTGGCTACAAAAGGGTAGGAAAAAGAAAAGAAGAAAACAGGTTTGTAGGAGGCTTTTGGCTGGGTTGCCTATACCACTTTTCTTCCTGTTTAAAGGAAATAGGCAAATCTTTTCCTTAAAGAATACAGAAAACAGTAAGGAATGTTGTGTTATAAACAAGCATCTGAAATAACACCCACAGGCCTCTTCAGGGTAGATTTCTCCACAGTCACCTGCAAATTGTTCCAGTGCTCTCCTCTCCACATCTCTCTGCAGCACTCTCTGCACTGGAATTGCTACAAGACCAGAGCAGTGACTAAGCCTCCACTGAGCCAAGCCCCCTGCCCACAGCTGTCTCACTTTCACCTTGGGGTCCCCAAAGTATGGCAAGGTAAAAGGTCTGTTTATATTCACTGTTTCTTTCTCATCTTTTGGTTTGCTTTGGTTTGGTTTTGCCTATATTTCTGAAATGGAGAGAAGGCTGATGCCCAGACCCATAGCTGCAGTTTCTAGATGCCACTACTGTACCAATAACCCTCAGGGATGTCTAATCAGGAGAGCTGGAGCAGGTTCATGTCAAAGGGAGTCTGTGCACTGTGATTAAGAGTGTTTTCAACCCATGAACAGAGGGTTTTTGCTTTAGTTTGAAAGATTGTCATGGAAAATCCCTTGTGTCACCTGTTTTAAAAGGCGTGCGTTACACTCCTATAGTTAGCTCTGAAACGTGAAAGACAAGATGGGCCCTGTCATCTCCTTCTTAAGTCAGGGATCCAGGAATCTCAGTTCCCTGGTTTGAAAGGGGAGGTGCAAGTAGATGTAATGGCACTGCTTATGGCTGCCACACAACCCTGGTCCTTGCCCTAAGGAGCTTGCAGTTTGGGTAGAAAGGCAGCAATCTCACTGGGAGGATTCAAAGAAGCCTGCCAAATGTGTTGTTTTTTGGGTTTTTCTTAATTTTCCTCTTTTAAAACCTTTTATATGGCATTTGGCAATGCATGACAGAGAACATAGATCTTGGTTAGCTGTTATCTGAAGCGTAGCAACTAACCAAGCTACAAGAGAGGGTGCTTATTAGTTTTCTAGAAGACAAGACATGAGCAGAGGCCACAGTACCTGATTTTCTCCAACTCAAAGAGCTGAATCTACATTTGCAGGCTCCTATTGTCCCAAGGTGAAAGAATGGGGGCATGTCAGTTGCAGATTTCACTTAATTTTAAATAGAGTCAAAATGCAAATTTGTATTCAGGTTTTGTCCCTGAATAAAAGGTGTCTTGCACAATCCCTTTTACAGGAGGTGTTCATGCTGCTTCACCTGGAACAGTCCCATCCACATCCTGGGTTTCCTATCAGCTATTTCTAGCTGGCCTTCCCTTGAGTATGCAGACATGCTGATTTCCCCTACAGCAGGGACCATTCTCCCTATAAGGTCCATTATGGGAAACTTAAGTTTTTCTCAAAGGCCTTTAGAGGGGACTCATGCTCTTCTTTGTTTCAAGCTAAAGGGGATTTGAGGCAGTCTGGAAACCTTAACTAGGGCAGAAACCTCATTTTTAGGTTTTACACTACTTATCTGAGGTCCTAAAGCAGAACCTGGGCCTAACATGTCCATATAAGCAGGGATACAAGCACATGGATTTGAGTACTAATGTCTCTGTCATCTTTCAGAAGGACACATGACTGTTTTCTCATCAATGGTGGCAGAAAGTGTGACTGCTGCTGCAGCGACTCCAGTATGAAATCTAAACTTGGGATTCCTTCCTGCAGTTCTCTTTTCCCTCTCTGTTTACACAAAAGACAGACCACATTCAACCGTATCAGTGCAACCCAACCATGATACTCATTGAGCAGTTAACACACACACAAATACAAAGAGAAAAAGAAAAAGAAAAAGTGGCAGTCTATCCATCTCACTTGGCATGTTTATATGTCCTTCTTAACCATAAAAAAGAAGCCTGTTTACAAAGTGGAGTGTCAGTAACATTGTGTAAAGGAACACTTATCTGAGAAACTTTGATCTCCTCCTGAAGCACCATTACTCTGAGACTGAAGGGCTAATGGCTCTTTGGGTGGGAGAGAAAGTTTTTCAACGGGAAAAGAAGGAAGTTTATTGTGCTATCTAGTGGACACATTTAGAAAATCCTGCTCCTTGGAAATAAGTCGTGGCTGTATCACCAGCAGCATTATCACACATTGCACAGGCTGCTGAATGGGGGAAAAAACAAGCCATGGAGGCCTCCCGTAATGGGATAGCGGAGTTGTTGTTACTCTAGGGCAGGCCTGCTATCTCACTAATTTAAGTAATGGACATATTAATGGAGCTGAGAGCTAAACCAGACAGAGCCCTGCCTATTGGAGCAAACGTTTTCCATTTACAGACTCCGGGACACATTTTACCATGCTGATTCACATATTTAGGTCTTACTTGGGTAAGTAATCATATTGGCTTTGAGAGCACAAGCAGAACATTGGCCTCAACAAAAGAAGTGAAAACCACTGCCAGGAGAGTGATGGAGTTGGATCCTAAAGCATCTAGTTAGATATCACTATATATAAATATATATATATATTTTTTTTTTTTTTAAGGATTTAGAATTCTTGGGATGCAAAAAGCAGGTTGAAAAACATACATGAGACTCAGGTAGATTCAGTTTCAGATAGGTCTGAAATACCACAGGAACAACATCATTCACCCTACTGCCTTTGCGAAAATAGCATAAAATCTTGCCCAATCCTTTTTTTCTTCCTAATTTCAAGTTTTCCAGGTCTCCCTTAAGATGCTGAGCTTCACTTGATACTTCACTGCAGTCAGAGATCTGGGTATCTCTAATCTTTCCTGCAAACACATTTCTCTAAAATGTTTGTTAAAACATTACTGTCAAATTGAAACTTAATAGCACAGACCTTCCCCGCAAACATAAATAGCACCTCCGGAGGCTCACACATCACTGCTCTTCGCTTGCATCTGTCCTGCTGCTCTCCATTTTATTTCTCCGTGCTGCTGCTTGCACTTTTCAACTTCTTCTATCTGTCGCTGAGTCCTTCATTCAGAGACCGCTGAAATCCTTGGGAGCCCATCCAATACCTGCCTCTGGCTTAGGGCTCCACCACAGCAATTCTGCCCTGCCAGCACTGAACACTTCCTTCGAGGCACTGAACAAACCCATTAACTAATCTCATTAAAAATACTCCTTCACTAGCCGGCCTTTAAACAGTGGCGTCTATTGTATAAACGTGTATTTCTCCTATAAACAGTCCTGGGGAGACAATATAGAGATAGGCTGGAGCTGCCTTTTGCCAGTTGCTTGGCCTGTGGAAACAATTAGCTTGAAAGACAGACTTTAAAAGATGAGGGGTTTGTGCCCGCAAAAGAAAAGCAGCAGCTTCAAAAGAGTGTGATTTATTCGAAAGGGAGAAAAAAAATAAAAGGAAGCAGAATAGTTAGGCTCATTGAGTTTCCATCCTGTAGTTTCCTTATTTTGCTAGGCTGTGAAAGACTGTGGCCAGGCTCTATAGAGAGTGCACATTTGAACCCAGATTCGCTAATGACTGATACGGCAGTCACAGAAGTTCAATTTATGTCTTTCTTTTCCCCAAAAAACAAGGCGTTTGTAAACCACCGTATTTTTTTTGATGGGAGACCAATAAGGTAACTGTTATTGCAAGGTTTTTAAAATAGATAATACTCCATTTGGAAACCAAGATGAAGTACCCTTCTATCTGGCATAGCCTTGAAACATTTACAGAAAGCCTTTTAATGGAGATTTAATGCATCTATAATAATAACACAGAATTTGATACCCTCTAGGAAAAACTGCCTGGTGCTCCCTTAACAACCACAATTACTGCACAACTTGTTATACCTAAAGTTAATAAACCAGAATTAAGGTTGTGAATAAACTTTATTAACCAGCAGGAACCTGTGTCTTCTTCCCCTTGTGACTGTCCCACAGGCACCAAAGACCCTGTGTTTGTCCTCTGGTTTACCTTTTCTGGGGCGGGTTTACCTTTCTAGCCCTGAAAGCTCTGGCCGTGACTGAGGCATACTGGGGCCGAGGCAAAAAAAAAAAGCAACAACCATAACAAGCAAAACAAAACAAAGCAAAACAAAGCAAAGAAACAACATCAACAACAAGAAAAAAACAAAAAGAAACACAACACATGAAAAAAATAAACGGAAAGGAAAGGAAAGGAAAGGAAAGGAAAGGAAAGGAAAGGAAAGGAAAGGAAAGGAAAGGAAAGGAAAGGAAAGGAAAGGAAAGGAAAGGAAAGGAAAGGAAAGGAAAGGAAAGGAAAGGAAAGGAACAAAAAAGTAGGAATGGAATGTAAAAAATAAAATAAAATAAAATAAAATAAAATAAAATAAAATAAAATAAAATAAAATAAAATAAAATAAAATAAAATAAAATAAAATAAAATAAAATAAAATAAAAATAAAATAAAGCTGAGACGAGCCGTTCCTGCCGTGCCGTCGCGCTGCCCAGGGCCGGCGCGGCGCGGCGGGCGCACGGAGCGGCGCGGGTGACACCGTGTGGCCGCCGCCGGGACTGTCCCCGCCGCTCCCGGCCCTGCCCGCGCCCGCAGGGTCCTGAGGCGGCGGCCGGGGGACGCGGCCTGTGCCGCCCCTCGGCCGCCCCTCTCGGCACAGGCACAGCCGGGCTCTCCCCGGCAGAGGAGCCCGCTCCTTCCTCTCGGGAGCTGAATGAGTGTGGAGACAGAACTTGCCTTGAACTAACTCTGGTGCCGCTGGGGAAGACATCTGCCTTTGCGCTCCATTTTGGGCGGCTGCGGGCAGGGCAGCCCGGGTGGAGATTTGCAGGAGTGCTGCTCTTCCCGGTGTCCGCAGGCCGGGGAGAGGGAGGGGTTCTGCTTCCTCGGGCCTGGCTCCTCACAGCAGCCTCTCTTGGACCCCCAGTGCCAGAGGAAGGAGGCGAGCACAGCACGCCCCAGCCTGTGCCCGCACATTTCTGGGCCAGACATCCTCGCCGGGAAATGGCTTTATTTAGACAGAGGAGGTGGTGATGAGATATCGTGTGCTGGGCCAGCAGAATTACAATGCATGCGGTTTGGGCCTTTGTGAGTCTGTCCTCAATTATTTGTGTTTGTTTTGGTGCTTCCCCAAGTCTTTCAGATAGAGTGTCTTCACTCATGTTTTTGTTCTTCCAGGAACAGGCAGGAGAATCCAAACTCCAGGCCTCGTCTGACAGCACATCCCTGTGCCAAAAAGGCCAAAGGAGTTGTAATTGCTGTCAGAACTGAGCTTTCAGCAGGCCCCTGGGAGGAGAGACAGTGAAGAAAAAAACAATCCTTCTTTTCCTTGGCCCCCAAAATGCCTGTAAACTTTGACCTGCTGACAGAGGAAGGCCAGTGGTGGAAAGGGCGTGCTGTGGAGTCATGACCTCTGCTAATGGACCTCCTGTTTGTGAAGCTGTTCAGTACTGCCACCTGCTCTCCCCAGAGGCATTAAATAAAGTATTAAAAAGTTTTGTAATGTACCAGTTCTCACAGGTAGAAAAAGGGGACTAAATGCTTCATGCTCCTCAGGATGCTGAGGATATTAAATGTAAGGTATATAAATGTTTCATGCATAATGGCAAATCTCCCATTAGCCTTTCCCCCTGTTAAACACCATAAGAAAGTCTGAGGTTACTGACATAACATAAATTTCTATCACTATTTTACATGCTGTGGGATTTCCAAAACATCTTCATGATCTGAAAGAGATTACATACAAGTTGCAGATCCATATCTTTCCAGAGAAGTGGTTGATTGCCAGGTAGGTGGTGAAGAGCATTGGATCACAGAATGGTTTGGAAGGTACCTTACAGATCATCTAGTTCCACCCCAGTGCCCTGGGCAGGTTAGACCAGGTTCCTCCGAGCCCCATCCAACCTGGCCTTGAACACTTCCAGGGATGGAGCATTCACCGCTTCCCTGGGCAACCTGTTCCAGTGCCTCACCACACAAAAGGTAAAGAATTTCTTCTTAATATCTAATCTAAACATCCCCTCTTTCAGTTTAAAGCCATTGCTGCTTGTCCTGTCACTACATGCCCTTGTAAAAAATCCATCTCCAGCTGTCTTATAGGCCCTCCTTAGGTACTGGAAGGCTGCTGTAGTGTGTCCCCAGAGCCTAACATGACACTAGAAATGGATGTTTAGGCAACTTTATCACACCCACATACCTTTTTTCTCTTAGGTATAGACACTCAAGAAATCTGGGGTCTTTTAAGCATCTCCAGCACACAACAGAAAAGAACACTTGCAGAAGTTCACCAAGAATCAGGTAGTATTTGAATTAGGACAAGTGAGGCCTCTTTGCTCATGCTCCAAGAGTTCAGCATAGATTTTTGCCTGCAATGGACAAGTCTTCTCCACTTGTTTATGTACTGTAGCCGTAATCCCTAAACCGACTGGCTTGGTGGAAGGAGCATACACATTTCCTGGCCATCAAAACCCCATCTCACGCTGTGGACACCAGAAGACTGTCCACCTCCAGCTGTAATCAAGTCAAACAAAGCACCCACTGTCCATTCAAATCCTCTCTGTTGCCAGACTAACTTTAAAGAGAGAAAGGAAATTACTTGCACTCCAGCAAAATGTATTTTCTCTCCATCGAAATGGATGTTGAGATGATCACAAAATTGGAAACAAGGTCACAAAATAGAAAAATAATGAAGAGTATTTATAGGTACGGCTTTTCAGAGCAGAACTCTTCTCTTAGCATCCAGTGTCTAGGTGTATAATGGAAAAACCACGTGATCTTGGGATCAATGTAGGGAAACTATCAAAGTATGTTCTTAAGAAACACAGAAGAATGCTATATAATACAATATTATAATAAAAGAAGACTAATATTGATGCCTACATTATTATAGTTTAGTTTAAACTGCCTTCCCTGACTGGTGATTGCTCTACTGACTGGCACAACAGCAAATTCCTTCAGTTTATGCTATGATATGAAAGAGAAGCAAGTGTCAGCACCTCAAGGTACCACAGAGCCATTGATTTTTGCTTTGGTTCATGTGGATCCATCAGGAGCACATCTGCCTGTTCTGTGTGGTGTTTGGCAGCACTCTGGTAACTCAGGTGTTAGAATTCTTGCAGGAGGACTCCAGTTCTGATGTTCAAGCACCTGGAGCTTTTCCTGGTGGCCTGGGAAACTGGTGATACCCCTGCCATGGGACTTCTTCACTCCCTTTCTTGACCCTACTGACGCTGACTCCATGCCAGACTGGTCTACTTTGATGAGCTCCTGGGTAGAGAGATGAGTGTGGCCAACTGCAGGAAGACAATTATACTGTCCATTCATTTTTATCCTCTCTGTCAAAGCAGAAATGTCACAGAGATATGATTGCCCCAGCTCTTTGGAGAGACATTGATGAAGGCCAGGACAAAAAAAAAGCCCCAGAACTGAAAATACTGATATAATATCAGCACACAACAGACTTTGATACTGCAGACAGAATCATGATATCATGATGAATCGTGATATCAGTACCTCACCTCCTCCATGCTACTCTCCATTCCAATGGCTAATGTGGGGCAAAAGGCCACTGAATGCAGGTTTCACTTGATGCCTCAAGAGGCTACCTGGAAGCCTCTTGAGGCATCAAGTGAAACCTGCATTCAGTGGCCTTTTGCCCCACATTAGCCATTGGCTACCTGGAAGCCTCTTGAGAGGCTAGACAGAGTTAAAGGAATAAAGTAGGTATTAAAAAGGCCTTTAAAGGATTCACCTTGGGCAGTACAAGAGCCTGGCCGTGGCTCCACCCAAGATGGACGATGGATCACATATTTTTACACTTTTATAAGCTTTGGTTCATTTACATTTTGGGGTTAATTGTCCAATTACAGCTTCTGGTTATGAAGTCCCATCCTCCCAGATTGCTCTCATCAGTTTGCAGTTGTTTATACCTTTTGGGCCTGAAGCTGCAATGGTGTTCTTGGCTGTCAGGCTGGAAAAGGATTGTTTTTTCTAACTACCCTGTGAAGAGAACTTGCTAACACTTTATATGAAGTTCAGAGTTAGATGCTAATGCAGTACAGACTCTGGAAAGTATGAAAGCTAAAACTTAAGGCATCACACTCAAGTGGATTTTTTGGCTCACCTGCAAGGTCTCAGAGGAATCAGTTAAGGGCCTAGAAGTCAGTGCTGGACCAGTTCAGAGGGCTGGACCAACCTTTTCACCTCAGTAAATAGTCTTCTCCTAACTCTTATCCTGCCTGAATTTATGTTCTGGGCTTGAAATAATGTCATTGTGCATGAGAGCTTTCAGGCAGTCTGAACAATGAAATCAGCCCCCTTTTGACAGATGTGTGGTGAAGGAACTCCTTGATATTTGCTCTTTCCTTCTCAAAGCAGACAGTTCATAATGTCCAGAGTTAAATGTAACTAGATAACTGAATGGCTTACACTGCTCTTCCAATCCCATTGCTAAGAAACATCTAGAAACCCATCAAAGGAGGTGACTGCCTAGCTAAGCATGGGAAAAGAGTTTCAGATTAGTAAAATCAGAACCTAGAAAGCCAAAGTGGAAAAACCATTACAGAAGAAGGACCCTTCCAGAAACCTTCCAAGTCTGGACTTGTGCCCCCTTCCTAAAGAGCTGTGGCACCTCCACTGCCAGTCCCAAATGTACGCCATGGCTATCTTCACATAGGAAGATGTTACTCCTTATTAGGAGCTTACTTAGCTAAGTATGCCCCTCAGGTACTGAGATCTGCATCAGTAAAAAACAGAATAGTGACCCTAGCTGAAGACTGACTGGATCCCTGCTCAGGCAACAGGACTATGAACACATGGTTTAAGACCCCTAGTACTCTGCACTGATTTGAACTTTCTTTGCAAATTCAAATACCATGTATTCCAAAAGTGTCAAAAACATGAACAATTGTGCCATGTCAGGAATGAAAAGTTATATGCACTGTACTTGCCAGATACAAATGAAACCATTATTCTTGATCACAGCCACTACCTTGTGAGTTAGGTCCAGCCTGGAATTTAGCAGGGTGCTAAGGCAGCCCTAGATCTGCCGCTGAAAAAAGTTCTACCAGTTCTTCTCCCTCATCTGAGCATTTGGTTTTATGTAATTAAATATGCCAACAGAAAAAAATAGTCCTTTGTCAGATTGACAGCTAAGCACTGACTTAAAACCATAACCTCAAGTGTGTTCAAAGCTGAAAATCCAATCTGGCTGACATTTTGTCCTTTAACACATGTTGTCATAATCCCAAATTAAAGGCTGCCCTTATATTGTACTAAGCTAAATCACACACAATTCAGAAACTTTGGCATGTAAAGGAAGCACAGTTACATAAAGATGGTGTCAGACCAAATTTTCAGCCTTCTTTGTTGGTGTTTTGGATTTTTCTCAGACCTTCAAGGTTATATACATTTCATGGTTTAATTTCTGTTATTCCCTAAGGCACTGGTGCATATTTACCCACTAACAAAAATAATTCCTTTGAAACATAATAATTTATAATAGGCATATTATGATCCTTTCAGCTTTATTGTGATCTAATCACTAGGCACGTATTTAGGAAATATAAAATCCTTTCAAGACTTTTACCTTGAGACAGGCTAAGAATGCACAATGCACAAACACACATTCATAACAGTTCCCAGTTCAGTAAGATGATCTGTTCTCCAAAGTCATATATATAAAAAAAAGTTAACTGAACATTAGCCACCTTTCAAACCTAAATTGCACAACTTGCTAAAAATAGAAGATTTTGCAGAAATGTTCTTGTAAATTAAAGGCATGTTCAAGCTGCAGACATAGAGAGAAATGGAAGAAGTCAATTTCAGCCAGATTTGGTATGATTTTATCTTTACGGATTAACGTCAGAATCTAAATACAACTGAACTAATGGTGTTTTCTATCCACTGATGGCCAAACTTCAAGAGTTTTACCTTGAATTAAGAAGAATGTCCTATCACCACATTCTGTATCGAAACTCCTTTTTAGTGGTTTGGTTGTTTTTCCTGTGACTGCAGTGAACTCTCAAGCAGCTCCCAACCCCTGTGAAGTGGAGCTGTATCAGCAGAACAAAGTCCTGGCACACCACACCATTTTTGCTGGCAGGAGACTTTCTATAAGTAGTGTTACACCAGCCTGAATGTTGTCTGTTCCTGCTAAGGGATTAATGATGATAAATAACTAACTACAGTAGGGCAAGTAGGTGACGAGAGTTGGAAAATTTGGTAAAATGATAATATGCAGTTTGATATGATGGATGGCTTTATTCAGTTATTTCACGTCATGGGATACAAACTTGATTCTTCAGTGGATGAACTTGCGCTGTGACTAGTGTGAGGCAGAGAAACTTTGTGACTGCAATGAGTATACTTATTACTGTTAATAAAATATGTGTTCCCAACATTTCCTTAGTGAAAGAACCTCTTCCATGAACATCTCATAATTAAGCAATACTCATATTGTGTCACTACCTTTTTTTCAACTTCCAATTGCAAATATCTACCAGGATGTCTGGCAGACATGTTACGTTTTGAACGTAAATTTCTAATTGTAATGTCTAAAAGCGAAAGCTTGAAAGCATGAATACTTAAGATTATGATACCTGTAGATAAGTAAAATAAATCCAAATCTTTGCAATTTAAAAACCAGTTCTGTAATCTCTTCCTTATCATCTTATTCAAATCCTTCTTTTAAAACTATTCATCTCTGTAAACACACTTACACAGTCCATTATTTTTGTTTGATACTCACCAGAGGAAAAAACCCTAACCTGACAGACTACAAAGTAGATATTTCTTATGAAACCAGACAATTCTTTTGCCCTTATGTAGTGAAGGTTAAACAAGAGGGATGGGTAAAGGTGGTTCTTTGACCAAAAAATATATCCTATTTCATAGTTTGATTTTCCAGGTATTTATACTTTTTTTTCCTATTTAATCCATTTAGAATAAAAATCCTGAAGCAAAATTCCATTCTGAAAATATCCCATCAATCTCACCATCCCATACTTCCTTATGGTTTGAGCTGTCCTTGGTGGATTTATGCCATGCTCAACAAGGAGAATAAGGCAGCTTAGGGAGGGACTTGATAAGTTTTGATGCAACCCAAAAGTTTCAGAGTTCTCCAGTGCTCTTCAGGGCTGTACTAACACCAAGTGTTGGGGGCTAGGAGAGTTGTGAACAAAACAGGGGAAGAAGAAAAGACAGAGAACAACAAGCCACTGGATTAGGTGGGAGGAAAATTGGAGAAAGGACTGCTCTACAACCCTCAGCCATGGCTCCAGCTCAGGTTACCTAGATATCAGATGTAGTTATGGTTATGGGTACCTCAGCTGTGTGTCTCCATTTTGAGCTACTTCTTAGTGTGTTTATAAATAAACTGTGGGTAAAAGCTCTTTCTGCAGTGGTATCAGATTGTCACCTTAAAGAAAAGAACATTACTCCTCTTGGTACCAGTAGAGAGTTTTTCCTATTGGTTTGTTTGTTTGTTTGTTTGTTTGTTTGTTTGTTTCTGTAGGCAGTGATAGGAACCTCATTAAACTTTAATCAAAATCCATGGAAACTTACATGGACATCAGGTAAAAGCTTCAGTGGCAGAAATAAAGATAGATAAATAGATAGATAGATAGATAGATAGATAGACAGACCGACAGTTATAGACAAAACAGGGGTTTTATCTGTGTTTTGAACTTCCACTGTAGATGGGCACTTCCAGGTTAAACACATACACAAATGTCCTCCCCTCCTCCTTCTTCTGTGCAGCTCTGTGGGATAGGGCATAGCCTAACCTTACTCCAGTTTCTCTGTTTTCATCTGCTGAGGGACAGTGAACAGATCAGGAAGCCTCTTGTTCCAAATCTCAAATTCCAAGTGCATTACTTGTTCAAATTAAGCCATGTGATACTGTTTTAGTTCATTGATTTGACAACTGTGACATTTAAAACAATGTTTCTGATACAGAAACTGCTTGAAAAGCAAATGAAAAATGTCCCAGAAGCAAACTGTTGTGGAAAGTAAGCACAGCTGGACCCTAATTCTTTAATAAATTGGAATGAATATTCCCAGAACAAATTTTCAGTATTTTGCTGTGTTTTTAATTTGGAAGACTTCTGAACTTGCATGACGCCTGGAAAACATACCATCCTCTCTCTCCCCACAAACTGAGTATTTCAGGAAATTTTCTTGTCTGTACAAGGAAAAGCCTCTAAGGTCAAGCATGATAATTTTTAGGCATAAAGTTTAAAGCTACAATACACTGAATTTTGAAATAATTTAAGCATCTAATGATAAATATACTTGTTTACTGAGATGTTAAAAACTACCAAAGCTGCTTAAAATACCCCAAAAGTACATGGATGTGTCACTTGGGGACATAGTTTAGCAGTGAACATGGTGATGCTGGGTTAGAGGTTTATCACACTGATCTTAGAGGTCTTTTCCAACCTTAGCAATTCCACTATTGTATGAAAGTGACTTTAAAAATGTTATCTGCTTGCACCCCTGCTTTCTGCCTTTCCATCTCCTGTCTCCTCTTGTCCCATTGTCTCTACTGACAGCCTTTTTCCCCTGACTTTCTTCCAAACTCCAGACTAAAAATACTTCCCTTCTGCTTTCTCCAGCCAGGTCTCAGCATGCTGACCATACCTTTGCCTTGATTCCCAAGACCATTAAAAACAGTCTGTGAGGGATATTGCTGCACAGCTTGATCATGTAAGTAACAATGCTCTAGTGTACCTGTAAGATGCAAAGGCACTGTAAAAATAGAGAGGGGAGGAAAAAAAAAGTGTTGTTCTCATTCTTCCCAAATGAAGTAAGAGGTTGTCATGGAAGCTGTTTCCACACTCTCTCCCTACCCAATTTTTTGGCCGGTCTGTTCGTCCTTCCCCACTCATCCATGAGGAGTTGAAAAGGGCAGAACCAAAAGCAGCACGAAATGAGAGTGAGACTTGTAAAGACAATGAAACAAAATGAATAGACATAAGTAAAATAATCCTAAAACAATGGCAGCTCTCTTTATTGTAAAAACCGAGATGATAAAATGGATAGTAAAACTTTTAATCGCCTCTTTTCTGCAGTGCAAGACTGCTGCTGTCAGAGTCCTGCAGTCAAGCCATGGTGAGACTGAGCAGGTTTTTTAGAGTTTCATTCTTCATCTGCAGATTTCAGGAATGAAAGGATTGTTCCTAAGAGAGGAAGTTAAAATTTAAATTGCCCAATTTCTTCCTTAGGCTGGCATATATCAAAGGTATCAATTGAGTTATGCTGGTTGGGGAGAGATGAAAATCTGGTCTGCAATCTTTAAAAGAAAATGCATTTCTATTGCACATTATTAGAAAATTAATTTTTGTTGCCTCTATAAGACAGCAATAAGAAAGGGAGGGAAAATAAAATGCTTTAAGTACTGTACTATGTCCCATGGACTCTTTTTGGAGTACCAGTCAGTCACCAGTCCCAAAATAAGGTTCTCCAAGGCTGCAAGGGGATTCCAGGTATGCAGGAATCCAAAATTTGTGGCCAGAAGCCCAGGGTCCCGCCAACTGACCAGGAAAAAAAGGCAGACTTCCACCACAAATCTGTCAAACTTGAAACATTTCCATGAAGCATTTCAAGTTATACTAATCAGACCTTTTTGAGTTTTGTCCTGGCTCTCCTGAGGGGGCCCATAGTTGTGCCAGGTTTCTGTAAGAGAAGAACAGGAAAGCCTGAATCAAACCCATCCAATTTCAGATAATGGTGATCTGCAAAGTCCTGTTCTGAGTCTGGCATGAGGGGTGTTCCAGCTCTTCCTTTACAGTTTATAATTTTCCCCCTACATTTATTTCAAAACCACAATCTTCTCTTTTAGTCTTGGACTCATTTAATGAACTGAAGGCCATCTGCCACTCCTGATGACTGACTGATGAAGTCTGCTTCTATTTCTAAAATAAAGCCAGGAGCAGACTAAAGCATGCCTGAGCCAGGCTAGGATGAGAGGGATGCTTGAATGAGTGGGATGGTTGCAGTAGAGAAGGGACAAGTCAGACATTTAGGCTCTGTGTCTCTTCTTGGGCTGGTGATTTAGGACAGACAACTTTGCCCTTTACCAATAAAATAGGAACAAAATTATCACTCTCCCTGCTGTTCTGCTGCTTTATGGCATAGGAAGGGAGGAAAGAGAAGAATGTATTTGTTTGGAGCATCCATCCACTGTTCAGATCCTGGAACACACACCCCAATGTTATCACCTGGCCACACTGCTACATCCCAGGAGCAGCCCTCCTGGGAGAACAGGGTGCTCCTGGCTGCTGCTGTATGTCTGACAGACTTGGTAGGCAAACTAAGATGGATTTGGAACTTCTCCTCCTAGCACAGGAGTGAAAAAAATTAAACAAATGGGCAACAGGATGTCTAATGGTGCTAGTACAATCAATGGCAATAGCAGCTGTAATAGAGTCAGCCTTGAAGCAAGCTGCAGAGTGGTGATGTACTTTATTCTTTGTAATGATCGTTGTTAACTAATATTTGTCTGCTGAATGCCCACAGGTCTTTGCCAAGGATCAGGCCCCCACTATGGCTGGCCCTGAATACAACCTAATAAAAAGCTGCCGTCCTCCACAGCTTGAAATTGAAGCACAAGTCAAAAGACAATAAGTGAATTCTACAAAGAAACAGGTGGACCCCAGGGTAACAATGAGACAAATGTGTCATGACATGGCCTGAAAGTGGCCAAATAGTTACATGCAAGAGAATGAGAAATGCTGCTATTTCTGTTAATTTGAAGAGTCTTTCGGACAGTCTATCTAAGTTAAAGTTGCCACGTCTTTTGATGCCTTTTCAGAGTTGAAGTCAGCCTCCTGGTAAGCAGCTGTCAGCAAGGCAGGGAAGAGGTAGCCTCTCTCTCAAGGTGACATGAAGTGAACGTGGGAGCAGCAATGTTGATACCCAAGGCTAATTCTCTGCACACAGTCCATTTGAACTGCATCTTCCAGAAGCCAAACTGGACTTCCCAGGCAGCTAATAAAAGGGATTTGTCTTCTGTACAAACTGGCTGCTTCCAAACGGCCACTGCAGAGTGAGCAGCCAGTCCTTCCCCAGGCTCGCACTCTTCAGAAAATAATGATGGCTTTGCTGTCTCTGCTGACCAGCTCTGCACCGAAATGGGAAAGGTTCCATACGTGTAATAGGAGCTCAGAGACCATGGTAATGAGTATGGTGTAAAAAATGATAGATAGGTGGATGGACAGATACCTCTTTATCATTTTTCTGAGCCATCCAATTTCCCCAGGCACAGAGTACACCCCGGAGATTTGGGTTTAAGGCAGAGAAAGCTTTACACGATGGATTGAGTGTTGTGTAAATATGTAAATAAAGAATAGCTCTTTAATTTTTTATGAGGAGTGCATTTTAAAGACCTGCTTTGGTCTTCTTACTCAGGAAAAATTGCCACCTAACAAAATGGCAGTCATACCTGAACAAACATAACTATGTTCTGCACATAAAACACCTGTATTAAAAATTAACTAATGAAAAAATATTTGGATAATATTAAGAAAAGCAAAAAGCTTGTGCATCAGACAAAAGCTTCCTGGGGTATGAAGTGCATTTGGCTATCAAGAGGCTCTTTGTAGGCCCCATGCTGCTTGCTGACATGCTTGAATCCTAAATAAACAGACTTTATACAGGGAAGCTAACAGGGTTCAGGGGCAAGTGGAATGTCACAGCCACCCTACTGCCATGTGTGACGTGTCTGGAGGCAGTGTGTGCACAGCAGCGTGTAGTGGTGGCACCGTACAGCACTGAGCTGTTCAGCAGCATGACTGGCACCTGAGCACCCAGAAGATGCCAGGCCCTCAGTATGACTCCTGCAGGACTGTCAGGAAAGACTGCAATGGGATTTAAGCACACTAGCTCCCAGAGTGGAAGCTGGCAGAGGGAAGTGGAGGGCGAATCAGTGCCCTCTGCACCGTCTGAGCTGGCTGTAGGGTGCTGGGTCCCAGGCAGGCACATCTGCACTCCATGTCTCAAATATACAGCCTGTGCCTCAGCATGTCAGCTCAGGGGCCCCTGATGTGAGCCCAGTTTTGGGGTGTTTGTGGTTTCCTTTATCCCCACACAATCCCTCTGTCGGTGCTGCAGTAAGGAGACCTGCATGGCTCAGTTCCCAGCTGCACAGAGGAGCTGGCCTGCTCCTGCCTGCCTGCCTTGCCCTGTCCTGGTCTGCCCTTACACACTGAAACCAGGAAGGGAGAGGAAGCAAGCCCCCAAAGCAATGCATTGCAAGTGGTTTACATGGAGAATGGCTAAGGCAAAGCAATGTGTGCATCTGGGAACAATCCTGAGCTGGTAGGAGCACAGACAGCGCAGTTCAGTCATAATTGCTCTATTCCCTCCAGGATCTCCATCAAGATGAGAATGGTTTCAGCAATTGATCACCATCATTCAAAGGGAAAAAATAATTTTCTGGTTCTGCTTGCACATAAGAAAAAAAATCTTAGAACTGTTTCACTGCTAGAAGTCCAAGTGTAAATATCATCCATGAGAACAGACTGCCATTAAAACCATCCTTGCTTTGTTCATACCACCAAAGACACAGTGTTCTGCCTAACTAAAGGTCACAAAACAGCAGAAATTTGAATGCTTCTATCAATGCTTCTAGCAATCCAGGAGATTTCACATAAAGCCTGTAATCCATCCAGTAAGCATATCTACATACATGCATACATACAGATATTTATATACACACACATACACACAATGAAGGAGGAAATACTCCCTTTAATAGCATGACCTTGTTGTTTTGTACCACTGTTTGAGAAAGGGATTATTAATGAAGCCAGCAGAAGTGCAGCAGTGTTTATTAAGGTATCAAAAACACCCATTCCTCCTTTTTTCAGCAGAACTGAAACCCTCACATACATCCAGACTCTTGCAGTGTTTAGGTGTAAATAACACCCGGTGTGTACAAAGCTCCCCCTTTCATATTCATTACTGTCATAGCTTTGAAAGGAAAAAAGCAGAGGTCATTTATTAGAGGTTACTTTTCATGCAAAACACCCTGTGGTTGCTGTCATTCAGAACTACTTAGTCTACGCCCTCAGTCATCTATTAGCAGGGCTTCAGGTCATAACCTTTAGTGGCATTTGGAATCCCAGAACCTCTGATTAGTGCAGGATTTACATATCCTTCAGTAAAAAATGCTCAGCTATAGAAATGCATGAAGTGTTGTAAATTTGTTTGGCCTTTTGTCTGGAATACATATGAACTCTGTATTCAAAGTAGGGTGCATTAAACTATATTTGTTTATCGTGTTGTAGCTCCTCTGTTAATGTGGCGTCCATTAACCCATTAAAGACAAACTGTCCTTTCAAAATGGGCTCATAATTGAGCACAAAGAGGAGGTAGATGCCAGTGCAATTAATAGGTTCAGATCCCACAAGCCAAATGTTGGTGCTTCTTTAGGCCTGCTCTGTTTTTCTCAGAGAAGTACCGTGCCTGTACGAAGTTTGATTTAATGGTCTCTGCTGGGATCCGTATCATGAAATTTTACTGGAAAGTGTGAGAGTCCTACCGAGTTGCTGCCTTGGCAGATGGTAGCAAGGTGTAACCAATCACACATTTTTGAGTTTCAGCAGCGTAGAAACATCATTCATTTGCAATATAGGATCAATACATGTTGGGGCTTCGTGTTGCTAGAATTTAGAAATAGAGCCAAATTACACTGTTCTTCTAACAGAAATGCCATTAACAAGCATTAGCATGACTAATTGGCTGATTTAGCTCAGCAGAGAGGATTTGTCAAACGATACTAAAGCCAGTTTCCCAGATATTTGAGTACTTGGGGTGCTCTTCTACATTCTGATGTGTTTCAAAGAAGACCTTTTTAAAGGGTATAACATTCACAGCACATGGCTGGAATCACTCATCTGTGCATTTGAGAGGACCTCACCTGAAATGAAGTTCTGTAAGTCATACACAGTGAGAGACCATCTATGTTTTATTTAGGTTGGTTATGACTCTCTTTACCTGGATGTGAATCCTAATAGTGATAACAAAAGTGGTACCCTGTGCAGTGGGGGCTTCTCTGTATCACCACAGAACTTCACCTGGACATTCCAGCCTTTGAGTCAAATGAAATTCCTGCCAGAAGTTCATTTAGCCTGTGGTCTTCCTCCTTGGAAAGTTAATTCAGATGTCAGTGAGCTCCAGTGAGAGCACAGCAAACACAATACTTGCCAGGAGTATTTTTAATGTATACATTATGACTTTGTGTGGTTATATGTCCCCTCTAGGTAAACCTGGAGATATTTTTACCATAAATTTAACAAAGTAAATATTATTTATAAGTATTATTAATACCTCCTCACACCAAAAATATGTGACCTTGCATACAGGCTAGTGGACATCTCTGGCCCCCAGTTTCTTTCCATTTACAATCCAACTGAGAGGTGACACTTACAGTCTCAAAATTCTTTGTTGAAAGAGCAACCTCAGCTGCCTCTGCCAGATCCATCCTTATTTCTGCACATCTTGGTGCTTCATACACTCTGATATGAGAGGAACTGCTTCATGCCCTGCAAATATCAATGGGAGATACAGTCTAGGAGGATGCTCCCTGCATGGATGGAGTTTTGGCAGACTGATCTATGGTCAGCAAAGAGGATATCACCTTTGCATATCTATCACATGTCAACATCCAAGTGACTGTCCAGTCCTGTAGCTACTCTTTGGTTTACCTGCAAGTTGACAATGTCAGAATGGACTGGCCTCTGAGTATGAAACTTGACTTTTGAGGTCACATCTGTGCATTGCTTCATTCATAGGCTGTATCTCTGGAGGAGTGAGGTCGGGGGTTTAAATGTATTTCCTGGTTTAAATTAAACTCAGTGATTAGAGGCAGAGGGACCCCACATTTGGGTGATTTGCTGCACTGGCTTGGAAGCAGCCCATCCCCCAGGGGAGCAGAAGGACACAAGCTCACCTTTAAATTGGGTGAAAGGGGAGCAATGGGGAAAGACTGAACCTGTGAGCTGCATCTCAGGCCATTATAGCAAACTTGACTTTTTCCATTCAGGAAAGTATTTCAAGGCATACAGGCTGAAACAGAGAGCACAGATCTAGACACAGCCCAAGAAGAAAACCTGGCCCTTTGTCTCTTTCTTACCACAGAGAAGCAATACCTCTTCAATTATAAGAGACATCGAAAGGTCTATCTGTGACAGACAGAAGGCTAAAATATTTACCTAGAAGATGTCATTTTCCTGCAACATCAGGTTCTGGCATGGGTATCTTCACTGATCAGACTTTCTAACAACTCAAGGTTACCAAACTCTTCGGGGTGGAATCATGTGTGCCCATCTTACTTTACCTTTCATATTTCCAGGAAGAACCAGATGAAAGGCAGAGTGCCATTTTCCATTCTGCAGGATCAGAAAAGAGAATGGCACAGAGCCTACAATTATGTGAGCTTATGAGCAAAGCTGAGGACATTTCCTGTGGGAATGTGCAGTGGAGAATGATCAACCCCAAGACACACTGAAAATAATATTAGGGGTCCAGCCATGTCTTCCGTTCATTTTTTTGAAAGCCTGAAATGCTACTGATTCTCCAACAGTCAGAAGCTGCAAGAGGCAGGATACTGCCAGGTGAACATGGCATCTGATACACCTGATCCACAGAGAGAGAGCCTGAAATGCACAGGAAAAGCTCTCTGCCACTCTTACCTGGATGCGCTACTGCCCCAGTGCACATCAATACCTAGAGTAAAAAACACATTTAAAAAGTTCATTGGTAGGTGTCAAGGTTGTTCTACAGGGACACACAAGAGAGATGGTTTTCTGAGCTTTCATGGGATTTCAGAAAAAAACTCATCAGTCAGCCCCTGATGACAAAAGGAGCTTCATGCATGGGACAGTGCTCACCACCCACAGAATAAGAGCCCTGGGGGACATATCAAGGGTAAGGAAGGATTAATACTGGTAAACAATGAAAAGTAATAGAGAATGGAAAGTAAGAAGCAGTAAAAGAGATGGAGGAATGGGATCAAAGCAGTAAAATCACTTTGAAAGCAAATTTTCTCACATGGTCAGTTGAAAAGAACAGATGGCACATGGACTTATTACAGCTGCTTGTCAGCACAAGTAAGAAGGTGAGCCTACAGATACCTCCGAGCCCAATGACTTCAGCCTGCCTGTGGCATGCACATTTATTCAAACTTAAAATGGTTACAGTAGCACTCTAAACCAGAGATTGTTCTGTTAATATGAAGAAAGAAAACTGGAAACTTGTGTTCCACGGTGATAAAAAAAGTGACCAGCTCCAGCAATTTGTAAGTGAATTTGCTTTCGTCTACTATTTAAGCAGTTAATTTTCATTCATCAAAGCTTTTACACCAACCTTTAGGCTGTTGAACAGGACTCTAGCACACCTTTAGTTAAGATGGAACACAAATATTTTGCTAAAATGACATCCAGGGAAACCATTGTCTACATAGAAGTCAGGGAATGCTTAGTGGCTACTATTAGTGAAAGACAACTGAATTCCATGTTGCATGGCTACAAATCGTGTTTTAAAAAATTAGCTTAATTTAGAAATCATTTCATTAAGATAAATACCATTTTTCCTCAAATAAATCCTCTATCCTTTGTTTTCCTCAAAACCTGGTTATATGAAAGTACAGTATTCAGGAAAATATTTGAAATACTGCTATTGTTTAAACTGAAGATGATAAATTCAAGCATTGATCTATCCCTGCTACTGAACAGGAGGAGCTGCTGTTGAGGTCAGCACTGAGAAGAGTTGTCAGTAGATCCCTGCCATGTCCCATCAGTTACTCATGCACTTTTGATGTGACAGACACCCACTGTGGTTTAGTTAAATTAGATGGGTTTAGCTTCTGTTGGACCTTGAATGTGAATCATATATTCTCAACTAAATAAGGAAATAAAATTAAATACAATTTTGGTCAACCCTCTACCACAAGTGAAAGTTTTGTGTTTGTATATACAAATGCTTAAATCTCCATACATGCAGACAATTTTTAGTGGATTATTCCAATTGTCTGCCTTACAGATGCATCACATTTGCTGTGTTTAAGAGCACTGTGACCTTCCCCTGCATGGGAGACTCTGACTGCAAGAGAAGACACATCCATATGTTCTCCCCTCTGCTTCTCCCTCCTCTGCTTCCGTACTCCCCCACATCCTGACACTTGCTCAGACAAGAAGGTCTGGTAATTTCCCCACTTCACAGGTTAACTCATTTCATTACTCCACCATTCTTCAAAATTCTCCACCGTTACCCATGTTCACAGTGCCTGTGCACTGCAGCACCCCCAAATAGAACTCTCCTCTGTCTTAGGGGCTTGTGCTCTGACCTTATCAACTTCTCTTGGAACAATAGCCATAACCAGCACTTTAAACACCAGATTTATTTAAAAGCAAAATGATCAGGAGAGCACAGCACAACCAGAGCTCAGGAAATGTGTTTTTTCCCTCTGCCTCTCCCATCGACTGGCTGTTCAGACTTCAGGCAAGTTACTGAGTTCCTCTCTGCTTAAGTTCAGTGCTCAGACATGTTTCTCTCAAGACTTCATGGTCTCAGAGACAAGGCCTGTCTTTTGCTCCAGATTTGTAAAATGACTGACACAGTAAGGCCTTGTTAGTAGCTGGGGTCTGTGGCTATCATGGCAATACCACAGATGCTGTTAACATTTCATAACCAAGTACTGCACTGCAAGTGCATTTAGCACCCTACAGTCAAATAATGTAATAGGTCCCTGCCAAAATCAAGGTTAGGTTTCACTTAAAACAATAACACTAAAGTCATCTGAGTGTGGAAACTGCAGCAGACTTGAGATACAGCCTCTGTGACATTTCCCTGGCTTACACAAGCATTTTCTGCCTTCCATCTGAGCTGCCAAGGCCTGACTTGTTTGCTCTTATAAGAGAAGGGGTGGTGGGCTTAGAGTCACAGTGGCCACAGGGCTTTTTCTCAGCCAAGCATGTGGGCAGCATGGGTGCTTCTGCCTGAAAAAAGGTGTTGTGTAGAAATATCCTTACTCAGCAGATGGCTGAGAGTGAAGCTGCTCAGCAGAACACAAGGTGAACAAATGGAAATGGAGGGGGCAGGAAATCACCATCTCCCAAATGACCCTGCAACACCCTGAGCCCAGCCAGGACTCTGCTGTCCCCTCCTGGAAAGAGGAGGTTGCAGTAGCTATGCAAACATCTACTGACCTCACTGGAACATGTGGCAGAGATGAAGTAGGTGACAAACAGCCAAGGCATGATTTCCTAGACAGCCATATTTATAATTTGTAGGCATACACACACACACACTGTAGAGCAAAACTGGGACCTAAACAATTTGTGTGCATTGATTTTTGTGCTAGACTCAAGCTGTTCAGTTCACCTCTGACATCTCTTAGCAGATTTTTTTTTTAAACTAGCATGTGACACAAAGTGAAAAATCCCTGTTGAGCTGTCTCCATCACAAGTGTCTTCACCTCACTGAACTTTGCCAGTAAAGCATCCAGGAAACACAATGATGCCACTTTTAGTCATTGTCTCATTTTCCAGCTTTTGGTAATGGACACACTGTGCCTTAGCCTGTAATGATAAAACTGAAACCACACTCTGTGTTTTATAGGCCTCTGCTCTTCTGAATTTGTGGCATCTATGCTAAAATAGGTCTTTTTTGACTACAACTGGAAAAAGGCACCTATAAGCTGAAACACATTTTATTGCAAAGAGGTGAGAAGGATTTTTAACAAATTTCATAAACAGAATGGTGTATTTTTTTATTTTTAAATACTAAAGATTTATAAAGAAAAACAAAATAACAGTTCTTTCTGTATCATAGGGAAAATCCTTTGAAATGTTTTAGATGTAGATGCTGCTCAGTGAAATGTCTCCTAAAGTGGTCAGGATTGAGTGGTTGAGGATTTTTTTGGAGGAGAGGTGCAAAGGCAGCCAGTCCAGCCAGAACAATGTATTCATGTACTGTGTGTGAGCAAACCACAGTGAGCTAGGACTGAGACTGCCTGGTGAAAACTAAGGAAAAAAAGCTGTAGCCTGGAATAGGGAGGTTCCCTCTCTCTGCTCCTGGGAGTCTTGTGCATTGCCATAAATGACAAAAAAAGGCTTTTCCAGAAAGACAAACAGACAGCCGAGGTAGTGGGAGGCATTTTAGAATCAGGCTGTGGCACAGTCCCAGCTTGAGGGGCTGCAGCAACACGGAGCTGATGAGAGAACCCCCTGGGGGGGTGGGTCACACTTGTGACTGCATTGAAGTACAGCAGCAATGAACCCTCACAATGGGCTAAGATTTGGGGCACCTCAAACAATACAACGAAGTGGCCAGTGCTGTGCAGCCCCTGCCCCAGGCTGTCAAATGGCCCTCGGGCTGGAATTCCCCAGCCAGCCAGAATCGTTTTCAAGGTGTGCTCTGCACCAGAACTACCCCCCATAAACACTGTCCTACATTTATCCCTCCTTCTCCCACTACCCACAAGAGCAAGTGCAATGCATGCAAAGGAAAACTTCCAGCTTCTATTCAACAGCTACCAATGCTAATATCTAGGAAATACTCCCTTTGTTTTCCCATTATTATATGCATCACAGGGGATAACCAGGAGGCAGTGATGGGGGAAGAGAGACCACCAGCTGTTTCCAAAACTCCCAGCTGATCTATCTGGAAGATGTTTCACACCTGGGAAGGAAATTGCTGGTGTGTGAATGGTGGTGGTTACTTAATCCCTACACTCACAGAGAACTGGAGGAGGGCACAAAGGCTGAGGCAGTTCTGCTTGTTCCTATTGCCAGCCCCTGTTTCAGCAGCCCAGCACCATTTCCTCCTGACCTTGCCCCTCTCTCCACTCTCTCACCCCCAGTTTAAACTGGAAATGAGTCAAATGTTTTCTTTAGGCCTGCATGTCTAGCTCTTCGTAGGTTTGAGTTGTTGGTTTTTTGTTGGAGTTTTTTTCAAAGGAAAATGCCTTGTTATGTGTAACATATGGATTTTATAAAGGTGGCTATGTATTAAAGGTAAAACAGAAAAAGAAAGAACAAAGTTTATTATTTTACACAGTGGAGTAGACACCTCGTATAGCTAATTCTTGAGTTAAATGAGTTTTCCAAGAAAGTGTTTAGTCTTTCATTGAACAATTATTTTAAATACTCTGCCACCAAGAAGTAAAGCAGTGTAAGTTTTATGAACATATATTTTTTTTCCTTTCACGGAAACATTTGCTTGACTGATCCCTTATAGTTCCAGAAACAAATACGAGTGCATTTGCTTAAAACAACAAAACCACACACAATACTTAACTCATTAGGATGATTTAGCAGCGGTTCAGTATTTCTTTTGGCTGAGTGCTCTGGATGAAATCCCATGTACACAGCCTTGTATTTTACGCTAATACTTTTACTTCAGGTTATACAGTAATCTCTGTCAGGCGCTGTGCCCCAAGAACAGTATTAAAAGCTATCTGCCGGTGGAATGTCTCTGTCAAAAGGGCATGTGCAAAATAGATTCTAAAAATTAAACTTGTTTAATGCATTACGCTTCATGGGTGTTAGAGCGGAGAATTAACTGAGATAGTAAACCCATACTCCCCACCACTTAAAAGATAAACACAGTCACTGAGCAAGGGATATATTTGTAACTATGAGGAAAAAAATTGCCTCAGTTCTAAAAAAACTGTCTCAAACTGTCCTCTTTCCTTTTCATGCCTGACACATGTAGAAATTAAACCTGTTAAGTTGTAAATTTAATTAAAAGAAACCTCATAAAATATATTAATACAATCTCTAGGAGCACTCCTCTGTACAAAACTTTTATTGGCTTCTCTTTTTATATGCCAGAATAATCCTTTGTGAAATTTCTCCTTAAATATATTTAATTTATATCTCTCTGGCTGGTGACACTCACACTTAACATCCCTGCAGTAGGGAGGCAGCTGGCTGTACCCTACACACTGTGTTTTGAGTGTGTGGCACAAGCTTTTCCAGCTGAAACTTGCCAAATGCTGTCCTGTGACCCCACAATCCTCTGCCTGCTGCTCATGACCACTTTGGTACCAAAAAGTTACTTTGAGGAAGGGTGACAGAATCTTGACCTAAAGAAGACCATGTATTTACAGGCACCATTCTGCCATCCTTCCACAGGTTTTTAATGTTTCTAGTTTCCTACTGGCTTAATTTGAGCTGTAGGGGAGCTTCTAATTTTTCTGGTCACACTTTCTTATCTTCTGATTACTAATCATTCATCTTCAACTTTCTCTAGGGGTTGGGTTTTTTGGATTTTTTTTTTTTTGAGGGGGGGTTGTGCTTTAGGGGTTCTTTGCTTTTTAATATATATATCTTTTTTTTAACAGTCAGGAATAAGATATACATTGAAAATCAATTTCCTCTTGTCAAAGTAATTGCAAGCTGGGCATGATAATTTCTTTGTTCAGAGCAGATACAGAACTATTGTCTTGGCCTCCTAAATTGGTACGCCGTACCCCATGCTGTCTGCAAGCATGAGTGTGGAGCCATGCACAGGAGATGCTGAATATCCAATATAACGGTGGTGTCCCTGTCTAACAAAAACTAACTCCTTCTCCTTTTTTTTTCCTTTTTTTTTTTTAATGGAAGAGAAATAATGAGACAACCGCACAGCATTTTAGTCCACATTTCTCTATTTCCTTCTCATAAAAGGTCTCAAAGAAATGCAAAGCACCATTGAAGAGTTCAAAGACATACCTCAGAATGTGACTGCACATTCAAGGCACACTGACATATTCAAGACTGGATAGCTCTATTGGAGGGGAAAAAAAAAAAAGGAAAGAAAGAGAGAGAGAGAAAGGAAAGAAAAAGGCTCAGCATACAAAACACAATACACAATATCTACTTCTACAGTGTGAAACTCACTGCATTCATTTTGCTCACTGAGCAAACTAGGTCCCAGAGTATAACACGCACAATAAATCGAGCCCTTTTTTTTTCCATAGGACCTGATTTCAAGAGAAGCTAAAAATTACCCAGTGTAAATGATGCAGAGGCTGATGCAGCTGAATTTATAAATTGGGTTGAAAAGTTTGACATGCTGAATTAGATTATACTATATAATGCATCACTAAGTAATTGATATGTACATTACGTGCAAAGAAAGCCCCGCTAACTCATGTGTAACTTTCCTTTTTTTTTTCCACATTATTGTGTAACTTGGCCGTTGGCTCATTGTCAGTTGAACAAATTTTAAAAAGGTGATTTAGTCCCTTATGAGCTGGATAAAAATTTTGTTGCAATCTGGTATTCTAAAAGTAGAATATAGGACAAAGACACACTTTTTGAAAAGTAGAAAATATATAGGAATGCATCAGAGCATTTAAAGCCTCTTTTTTGGCTTTTTTTTCCATTTTTTAGGGAAGTTTTCCTTTCATTTGCTCAAGAAATGTAAAAGTCCAGATGAAAGATGTGCTGTACTGGTACCAACTGGAGAGGTCATCAGAAATTTAAGGGAATGGAGAATATACCATTTCCTCAGCCAACACCAAACAATGTAACACAGATTTCTGTCTTCTAGAATTAGTACACCAGAAATCTTTTTTCAAATCATACCAGAAAGGAATTTCAGTTTGATACTGGCTGTTCAGTATATTTACAGTCTTGTACTGATGATCTGCCTTTATTTCAGGAAGATGAGAGCATTTCCCTCTGCAATTACTAGCATATCTGCTCTGATCCAATGCTGATTGCAGCACAGGGCCTTAAATCTCTGTAATCTGTCTGAAATGTTATTAAATATTAGATTTCACTGTGATTTGTTTTCTTATCATTTTACTTGTAACTTTACTGCCATTCACCGCCAAGAGACCTTGAACTGGAGGCTACGGCTTTAATCTCCATTTGTTATACTAAAATGCAAAATTAAAGAAGAATGAAAAAAGTTGAATATTACCAAGGAATGTAATTGATAACACTGTGTCAGTTTTGAGTTTTAATATTATAAACTGAATTTTATGATACTCTACCCTAATAGTGACATATTTAACATTTTAAGACTGGATATAATAATTTTATGGGACAAAATGGGTATTGTTAGAAGGTTATACAGTAGTACTTTATCAAGTCCTTGTATGTTAAATACCAAAACACTATGATAAAATAATAGTAAGTCTCACTTCTCCTTGGAGAAGAAAATCTGTTTTTAATGTCTCATCTCTGGTTCAAGACCTCCTGGAGGTCTCTGGTCTGGTGCAGTACCAAAGCTCTGTGCACAGGGGTATGGACAGACAGCATTTACAGAGTTCTGGCAGCTTTCTTGTGCAAATACAAAGCAGGGACATTTTTATATTGTGACAAATCCTGCTTTGCTTCCAGGAAATCCTAGTTTGGTAGGTGCCCAAAGGACATATAGCAAAGGGAACAGGCATGAACCTGCTTCCAAACAGTACAGGAGCAGCCAGAAATGGATGATTTTTGTTTTTCTTCCACTCCCCAAAACAGAGGTTCTCTCTTCTGTATCACGAGCCACACTCTAACTTCCTTACATCCAAATTCTTATAATGCACCTCTGGCATGCTGCTGATTATGATGCTTGTTGATTTGCATCACATTTTCCTTCCAAACTTCTCTTCCCCTGACCTCCATCTACCTCCCTCTCAGCCCATCCTTAAATTGTGGAGAACTTGGGATATATTAAAAAAAAAAAAAGAACCATGTAGAAATCCAAATCCATGTTTCAAGTGAGCTACCTTGCCAGAATGTGGCAGGATGTCATAATTTGTAACACTGGTACACATCTGTCATGGTAAAGAAAGACAATTTTCTGGACTGGGAAAAGGGAATAATTCCCTCTTGCTAGGAGTCTGAAATTCAGACAACATCCAAATGCAAAATAAAACTAAAAAAAAAAAAAATATTGGTAGAAATATTAGATGTTAAGGCTGCAGTATAGCAGCAGCTCTGGAGATGAGTGTAATATGTGAGGGTACAGATGTACAAAGAGGGAGGATAGCACAGGACTTTCAACCATGGAAATATCCAGATCAGGATACTAACCCTGCAGTTCCATTCTGCTTTGTCTGTCTCAATCACCCAAGCAATGTTCCTCCTTAACAGTCTATCCTTAAAGTGCATATAATAAAATGAGGCCACTGAGACTCGTACAGGGCTGGCTCTCTCCACTGATTTTAATTCACTAACTAGAAATGCTGCACAAGGTCAGTTTATGTGGAAAAATCTGTATCAGCAGAGGCTGACATTGACCCTTATTTCAGAAGAAAAGGATACCATTTGAAATTGGGGTTTTGTATAGATTGGGGAAAGTGTCCACTGAAAAGAATGGTGACTGCAATTTTATACAGACACATATAAAGGTTTTGAAGAGCTGTGCTGTGCTAGCAAGGAAGGAAGGAAGGAGGCTTATACTTTGGATATCACAAATTATGATATGACAATCTAGCCACATTTGATGTTCATGAATGGGTTAATATTGGGCTGCTCTGAAAAGTTCTGTCCAACAAGCTCAGGTGTCCCTGATGTAGAGTGCCAAGCATAACACTTTATTGCTTATATTTGTCATCTCTTACTGTGACTGTGATTTAGGGACAGATTTAGGGTGAGATTTAGGGACAGAGTTCTTTTCCCAATTCATCTCCACAAAATACAGGTCACCAAAGGTCTTGTTAGCTGCTCTATTTTCACGGTTTGCTTTCAAATTCACATCACAGATGAATACTCTAACACTTGCACTGTCTTTGTCTCTCTCCTTCTTTGTGTGCATTTACACACAACATGAAACATTCTTCATTTTAGTCCATCAGAGATATATCTTATTTTCAATTTTATTTTTTAATTCTAGCGGATCACAGGATTGGAAAATGTTAAGAGTAAAATAGGGATGGCTATCTATAGCAAGAGAAAGCCTACTAAAACTTTCAAAAACACAAAGGACAACATTCACCCAAAACAGGATCCAACTAGATTCTGTCTCCATCCATGGACAGTCCTGGAAAGAAAGGTCATGATCATCTTTCTCTTGGAAGAGGATCACAAAATCATTTCTGAGATGTTAGTTTCAAACAGACATCAATCACTCTGCCTGCAACATTATCCCAGGGCTCAGTACAGAAGAGAAACATTTATTTTAACATGCCAGCTGTGTTCAAAGTGAAAGAAAATTCCCCTAAAAATACTTTCAAAACAGAAATGAACATCAATTAAAAAAATTAAAATCAGCCCATATTTGTAAAACAAGAAGTGCACAAGAAAAGAAATAAAACCTTGTCTGATCGCACTGCAGAAGTATGTGCACATTTTGTAGTACAAAGAAAGGAAGTGAAGCTATAGCTGATTTTCTCTGAGTTTTGTTTCTTTTTTTTTCTCAGAAAAGAAAGACACAAAAAAAGTAAATAAAAAGTGAGTTCAAAAATGCACAGGGAAAAGGAAACCCTCGTTCTCTCTAATTCCACTTTTGGAGATGTCAGCAAACAGGTCTTTAAAAATATGAGGAGCCACATTTTGCACGAGGCTGAAGTCCCAGGGGAACTGTGGCACCCAAGCAGGAGCAGCTGGTAACTCCCCCAAGGCTATTGTGCCCGGAGCCAGGAGGGCAGAGCTGGCACTGGAAGGGGCTGGGCTGGATTGACTGCCCCAGCATCAGGGCACTGCAGCACAAAGAAGGGCACTCTGTGTGCTTGCACGCTGTGGGGTGCTGTTCTAAAAATGACTCTTCCTGACACATGATTGCTGTGATTTGGCCCACTGCTCTATCAGAATAAAAAACCAAAAGAACCAACCAAAACCCAATAAGCAAACAAACAAAACAAAAATTTAAAAAAACCTTTTATACCAATCTTCTAGAAAAATTCTGTTAATGTTCAACCTGGAGACAGAAGCCGAAACACCCAAGAGGTGCGGCCGATCCCAGAGCCGCAGCGCCCCAGCAATAATTAAAGGGAACATTTTTGTTTTATGGCACAATATAGTCATGGTGTTTGGACTTGTCAAAACAAACAAACCATATTCAGGGAAATCTGTGGTACAAAAGAGCTAAACAAATTATGGGGGAGAGGCAAACATGGCCACACCATCAGCATTCAAGACCTGAAGAAAAGAGTGGAAACTTTCAGGGTCTGAAAGCGGGAGTGGAAAAGCTAATTGAGCACAAATGAAAGGATCTATTACGGCTGAAAGAATAAGTGAGAGTACAGGCAGGACAATACTCTCATTTATGATTCAAATATCCATGGATAGTGCAGTACAGCTTTAAATACAATTTACAGCCTTGATTACAAATGACTATGTGCATCAACTTGGAAGCAATGCAAAGACTGTGAGCGGGAGAAAGAGCCTGCCTTGTCAGAAAGGAAGGAGAAGGGGATAAGTGACGGCAGAGCTGGGCTGGACACTCAGAAGCAATTGGTATGTGCAGAATTATGAAATAGGGCTTTTAAAAACCTGAAGATGAACTGATTAGTGGGCAAGAAGGCTCACATTTAGAATAACTGAATTGCCCAGTGATAAGATTATAAAGGGAGATTTATGTTAGATAATCACAGTGAGATCAGGGGCAAAGGAGTATCATTCTGTCCCTGTGTCTTCCAAAAGCAAAATATAAATATATGAATGTGGTAAAAATAATAAGTACTGGAAATGAAGAGCAAGGACAGGCTCTTATTTTTATGGAAAGCAGCAGCAGCTTTTTTTTCTTAGCTTGCATGAGACCCAAAACTGACCTGAAACCACCCAAGTTGTGAATTACTTTCTAACCAAAAACTGCCTGTATCCTCATTGCCTTTTTTTTTTTAAAGCTATGTTATGTTTTATGAATCAAACATTACTTCTGTTAAATTTCCAAGAGTTGGAAAATTCTAAAAATCTTACAAAAAGCATAAAATTATTTGGGCTGTGTAGCAACAAAACTAGCACTGGATGGACATTGACACCAAAGACAGTGCACCCTGAGGTTCCACAGGCTGTTATGTTTTCTGTATATTTCTTCTATTCCACATCCATTCTGAGTTTCAGTCATTGAGTACCACAGCAGCTAACAAAAGTCAGGATAATGCCATCAACACTCCACAAGTCCCGCTTTCCCAATTCTCCCAGAGCCTGTCTGAAACCAGAAACTCACTAAAAAGCCAGTGGTGGGAGGAGACCTCAGTGACAAGGGGACAAGCACAAGCAGAAGCAAACAGCTGGATGAAGGTGTGGCCCTCATACTTGCAGGAGGACATCAGTACCTGAGAGCTCAGCCCTGCCACGCTTTTCACTAGGACTGGCTAAACAACACAGGTAATTCCTTTGCATTTACCTCTTCCCAGAGACCTTGTTTTCTTCCAAGTGGAAATCACTCACTCAAAGTGATCTGTGCATCCAGGACTGTCAGTCTTAATCATAGGCAGTGCACCATGTTCTCAGGAGTGAAACCCAAATTTAAAAAGTCTCCATGCCTCATGCAATATGTAGCAGTCCCTTGACTAAAGCAAATTAAGGGGTGGCTAAATGAAATAAGGAGAGTAGCACATATATCCCTGCAACATCCCAACCCATTCCCACTGAACACTTGTCAGAATCAGTTTTCAAAATTTACAAGTAGTAAGAACAGCCAAACATCAGGAATTACCCCTCCTCTCATAACCAGAAGCCGCAAACTCTGCAATTATGTGCATGGGAGACTGGAACTGTGTAATGAGGAGGAAGAAAATGAGAGGCTTCTGGTGGTTGATTCAAGACAATGGAGCCCTCATCTCTGAGCCCAAAGAGTAACCACACAAAGGACAAACCCAAAGTCTCTTCTGTTTCCCTTGTCATAACCATTCACTGCAGAACACAATAATGCTGGGGCAACTGTGTGTTATTTTACTTCTTTTGTAAGTGGCTGGGTGGCACCTTTCTTAAGCAAGGCAGTTAGCAGAAGTAGCCCAACATATCACCCTTTCTCCACATTTTTTTAAGGAGAAAAATTCATTTTTTAAGGACATATTCATTTTTTAAGGACACTGTTTTTGAAACAAAAAGAGAATGAAACCACATGGCATGCACTCCCAGTCTCAGATCAGGAGTGGAAGAATATAATGGCCACGCACTGCTACACAATTAGGTCTGTCTTGGAAAGAAATTATACTGATGTTTTTCTAAGCAATGCCAGGTGGTTTATTCACCAAATAATGAGATCCACTAAATGGATCTAAAGATTCTTGGTGACTGGTTAATGCTTACCTCGGACTCCCTATTCCTCTCTTCAAGAAATGGTTTGCTTTTCCCAAGAGTTTTCTTAAGTAGCTCCTCAGCTGTGATTAAAAGTAAATAACAGTGGTCTGAAGGTTGGTTAACTTACACTTGTTTAATGATACAGCTCAAGGAACTGCAAGTGCACCTCAAATGCCTCACTGATTTAGTAAACAGCTTTAGCCATCAGAAGACCTTGTTTTTAAAGTCCATAATTCGCTTCCAGAAACAACAACAAAAAAAAAATCCCAAACTGTTGTAGTTTACTTTTCTCTACTTGATCGCTCAAAATCCTATTAGAAAAAAAAAATTAAATCTTCTAAGCTTCATTATTTGTAAGAGCAACAAAAACATGGAATCTTTTCCCTGACACTGCAGAAGGAGGGAACACAAGCTCTGGGAGCAGGAGGTGGCCATGTGTGAGCAGCAGCACAGCAAGGACTGGTGGTGCCCACAGCCCAGCACAGAGGACCAAAGGAGCCAGGCTGCCTCAGAGCAGAGCAAAGAAGGAGAAGACTGCATGTCAACAGGCTTGTGCAGCCTCTGGTCTCCACATCCACTGTGGAGCAAACCTGTGGACAAAGAAGGACCTGAGTGGACCTGGATTCTACACTTTCCCAAGTAAAAGCAGGTGGGACAGCCAAGGACCTCAGAGCCAACATGGCAGTAACTCCCAGAGTCATCCTGTGCCCCTGGGACCAAAGACCAGCTGAATGATCCCACTGATCACTGGGAAACTCCATGTTCCAACAAGAGCTCTGTCCTGTGATACAATCCCTGCCCTCTGCTGCTCCATCTTTGAGAACTAGACAGGGCTCCAGCTCCAAACAAAACTGACCAGGGGACAGAACCCCTCCTGTACAGGTACAAAGCAATTTAAATGAAACTGGGGCTGCTAAGGGCAGGCTTAGGTGTGGGCTGCTCACTTTTCCCCCTGCTGCACTGGCAGGGGTGGGCACAGCCTGGTGGGCTGGGGTGGTCACCAGGGTGGACAGAAGCACCAGCACCCAGCAGGTGACAGCCCTGGGATGTCACTCAGGAAAAAGGTTTAAGGGAACAAGCCATTTCAGAACTATCAGCAGACAGCAAACAGAGCAGCCGATCGATTTTGCTTCCCTTTCTTTTTGTCAATTGAGGGAGACAAGCACATTATAAAAATATTCATAATGAAAAAATAAAATGCTGTGAATAATTCTTCGCTTATGGTTTCTCCTCCAAATATTCAGAATTTGTATTGCTCTGACCATCTTTGTCCGAAGATCACTCCCATTTCAAAAGATGACTGTTCACAGCCAGAGATTCAGAATTTCGTTTATGTGAATACAAATTGATATTTATGAAAAATCCTACATCTAAAGTACATCTGCTAGAGTAATTTTCTAGAATATTCCACAAAACTCTAAACATATCGAACATTGCAAGGCTTCCCAAGAAGAACTAATTACAATGCCCAAATTAATATTTGAAGAAAATCTTGAAGCAATAGCTCTGTTCTCATTTAAATATGTCACTATTCTCTTTATAATGTGCAAAGCATTATAATCATTTATATATGTTCCAAGTGATATATTACTGAGTTGAACCTAGATTCCCCTTCTTTTGTTCTGGGTTCATAACCTTGCTGTATTATCTTCCATAACTCTATAGCTTGCTAATGCATAATTCAAGCCTCTCTTATTGACAAAAGCCGGCAGAAAGAAAGAATATTTCAATGCCACTTTCCCACGTAGATAGTATTGCTTTCACTTCAGCTGGTATCATTTCCATACTAAAGCCAAATCTTTTAAAGTACATTAAGTATCATTTTCATAGTTTATTCGCAGTTGATTCACTGGGACAACTACATCTGTTTACCTCCATCTTCTGAGACTACTTTATTGCAAGTTTTTTGTTGGGTTTTATTGGGGTTTTTTTTGAAGTGGGTTTCTTGCCAAAAGAAGAAACTTCAGTTAAAATATTATGCACTAATGCATGACATCACCTTCACACTAATCTCTTGATTTAACTAGAGCTTTGCTTTAGGACTAGTGTCACAGCTTCCCCAGATACAAGTGTGGGGCAGAACCATTTTGCCATCATCCTGCAAACTCTGTTCTAATCCCTTCCCTGTGTAAAGTAACTATAAACAGGCAAGTATCACGTTCCCATGCATCTCTGAGCGGAGGTCAAATTTGCCTTACAGTCAGCCATGCATCTATGCAAAAATCCCACTGATGTTAGTGCAGTTCCTTCACATACACACAGGTGGGAAGGAGAAGATAGTCCCATTTCTTTTTTTGCCCATTTTCCATGTGGGGGATGGATACAAAGAACTCCAGTGGTTTTCAGTCTTCTCTGAGAAACAGATTGCAGTCCAATGGTACAAAAGTGATACAGCCCCACAGATAAAATAATTGAAAACAATTAAAGGCTTGAAGAAACACCCAAGTTTCAACCTTTCTTCATCATTACCTGGGCTGGTTAGGACTGTCAAGTTCTTGTGTCTCCACAGACACTCAGTTCAATGTCCTCTCATTAGAGCATTCTTTGGAAGCCTAAAAAAGGACACATCTTCCTTTACAGACGGCTGTAGGGCAGAGAGCAGGACTCTCCCAGCAGAGAGAGATTGTCACCACACCCTTCCCAGTCCCTGCTGTGTGTGGCTCAGCACACTGTGCTGTGCACGGAGCTGTGCAGAGGCTCCTCTGCAGCCTTCCTCCCTACCTGTGCATTTACCTGAGCTGTGAAACCCTGCTCCCACCCCCTCTAGCTTGCCCTGGGCTCAGTCTGCAGCTACACATGCAGCATCCAGCAGGATTTGTGCCATCCCTTGGCTGCAGTAAGAGCAGAGTTTCAGGCAGGTCGGTGAATCCGGGAGTGCCAGGGCCCATGCCCACAGCAGGCAGCACCGTGCACTGACCTCCCTTCTCCAAGCTGCAACTGGTTTGCCTCACAGGCAGCTTAAAGGCATTCAAGCAGGTAAGTGCCGTGGTCAGAGGGGGGATTTGCCCCCGGGGCTGGTGCAGCGTCACTTCTGCATGGCTGCCCATGGCAGCTTTAGCATCAGGAAATGTCTCTTACCGTACAGTGCCCAGCAGAGATGGACACCTAGCTAACAGGCCCTTTATAGAATGAAGGAAAATGTAATCTTACAAATTATTCTGCCAAAAGTGGCATGAGCAATTATCAGAGGAGGCCCTACAAGGCACCTGGACTCCCTGGAATCGTATTTACCAAACCAGCCTCAGGAATAATACCATCTAGCTAGGTTTATAGCTCTGGTGCCTCTCTGTGTGTCACCTCAGCCTGTTTCTTGCAAGTTCAGCTTCCTGAAGCATTCTGGCCTCAGTCAAGATGATTTCTCTAAATTTAGGAGCTTGTTTATTTTTTTCTAAAAACTCTCAAAGACTCATTTTCTGCAGAATACTCAGAAAACACAGCTTGAGAAGCAAAATTCAGGTGGGTTTAATGGTGCCTCCAGCTGTGCCTCATTTTAAAGTCACTGTTTATTCAACAGAATCAATGCAAAGCAGAATTAACTCAAGTTACCAAATACTTTAAATGTCATGGTCTGAAAAAGTAGCAGTTTAGGAGAGTAACACTGCTGCCACTTGGACTATTCCCCTTCTACTTGCCTCACCTTAAAAGCCATGGGATTTCTCATATCATATGCTGTCAGAGAAGACAAAATGAAAATAACTTATGTAATTTTGTAGGGAATTCTGTATGTTTCTAACCCTGAAAGCACTTTAGGGGTAGTGTAGGAAATAGTGCTGTGACATAAATCAGCAGCCTCGCCAGCAGCAAGAAAAAGGCCCATGTCATTTTTGACACTTGCTCACTGCCTGCCCTTCCCTCTGGAATTTCACTTGGGTCTGCCTGGATTTAACTCTAGCACTTGCACTCAGCCTAGCTCAGGAAGTTCCTGCAGTTCTCACTGAGATGGGAGAGAGCAGAGCAGAGGGCAGAGCTTCCCCTTTTGTGGCTGTGAGCTGGGAAGCAGGCAGGTCAGGGCAGGGAGCCCAGGAAGAGCCATGCACGTGTGTCACTGCTGGCAGCAAGTGACAGCAAGCACAGGTCCCCTTCAGCACCCCAGTGCCAGCCCAGGGCCAGTGGCTGCAGGCAGCCTTGTCCCCTCAGGGCACAGGGATGGCAGGCAATCAGAGACTGAGGACCTGAGCAAATGTCCACATAATTCCACATTCTTGTTAACAAATTTCCAAATACCTGTCTTTGTAAAGAGCCCCTAGAATCTACCACTAGACCTACAGTTTCTACAGATAAAAAATGTGCTTCGTGTCACACCTGCACTAAGCTTCCTCCTGTCCCTCTAACAATGCAGTCCAACACTCCCTAACAAGGGCACTCTCTACTCTTGTCAATAGTAAAAAAAAAAATATAAAAAATCATCTTGGGAAAAGCCAATCGTTCCCATATCCATAGGAGGCTTTTGCACATTATCAGGAGCATGGACACACAACTGATTTGCTATTTGTCAGGACAAGCAGGTAGGAAACTCCAGCAGAGGGGACAGGACTAGGCAAGCTCCTGATGCAGACTTCTTGTGAACAGAAAACTCCAGCTTTGCAGCTTTGGAGATGTCACCTCCTGTGTGGTGCAAGTAACCACACACATCTATGTTCTCTGAAGCGGGAGAGGAGCACAAGGAAGAAAAATTTGGGAAAGCAGTAGCCAGTAAACTGGTTACCACTTTACATCCATGGTCTTCTGTGGGTGAGGTGACTGCAGTGACCTCCCAGTGCTGGATCCCATGGGGAAGAACAGACCCAGTGCCCCTGCAGCAGCAGCAGCAGCATGACTCTTGTGAAAACTCACGGTACAAGCAAGAAATTACTTGGTTTGTGACCTACCTTCACCAAGGGATGTCCCTCACAGAAGAACCATGTTTATTGGAGCACTGCTCCAGCACTCTGTAACAACCTGCCGACCTCAGAAACCACCACTGGCTCGTGAATTGTCCCAGGCAAAGCACAACACTTCCCTGTCCCAGAAAAATAAGCTGAATTCTGGGAGTAAGATGAACCAGAGGGTCAGTGTCCCTTTTACTTCATGTCATATCATAACAATGAATATTTAGAAGATAAAGAAATCATTTTTCTCTGCTTAGAAAAACCTTCTGATGTTCCTGTGGTATTTTGGGTTGACGATGATGAGAGATGACTTGCACAGCTTTTCACTTACAGAAAGGGAACATGGGCAACTCACATTTTCTAAATTCCTCACAAGTAACTCACCTGATGACACAAGAACAAACAAATCAAGCCATCTGTACCAATCTCATCTGAACAACTTGAATTTGAGATACAAAGGATTTCACAAAGGAAAGAGCCAAGTGTCTGCAGCCATTTTAGTGTTGGACATTTTTTCTTAAGAGCTTTAAGCATCTCCAGCTCTTTTATCCAACATACTACAAGGCATCTTAAAACATTCTGTATTACAGAATGCTATCTGAATGTACCCTCTAGCATCCTCAAAGGATTGCTCCAGCTCAGCATCTGCCTGCAACACTGAGCCTTCTTGCCTGCCTTTCTTTTTCCCCTTCCTGCTTGGGGCTAATCAGTCTACTTGTTTCTCTGGAAGAGCATTATGCTTCTCAGAATGCCCTAGGTACTGGAGAGACCCTTCAGTCCACCCTCAACTACTCATAATTATACTTCTACCTCTGATTCACTCATCAGTCAAGAAAGCAGAGATCAAAAAAGGCATTCCCTTATTTTCTGTCAGAACATCATTCAGCCTAAGAACATTTTTGCAGAATAAGATGATTCACTGAGATTAAATTATGTGCTTATTTTCAGAAGTTTCCAATCCATCTTCCCAGAAGCTGTCTGCACACTCCTCCTCTCTTTCATTTCAACAGAAGCCCTCTGCAATAAGCACACAACTCTTCTGGTTAGGTTTCAGAGTTTCTGCTCCATCTCCAAATTCTTTTGATCTCTCAAATTGTTGACTTTGCCCTTTTTGGCAATATTTTCACTCAATGGTGATTCCCCTCTGAACTTCTCGCTCCACTTCTGGCCTCTCCTTGGTCCTGTTCTCAGCTTCAGCTTTCCTCAGAGACTGCTTTCCATCTATTTCAATTTCAGATGGTCAAAACTTAGCCCCTTCCTGATCTTTCATGGGCTTTCTTCCTCTTTCTTATGGCCCTGTGAGCAACATCCACTGCAGTATTCCAATCCACAGAGCTGGGAACTAAACAAACCCCTGTTCTGTGCCTGCTTCCTACCCACAACATATCCCTTCCTCTCTCACTAGCAAAAGCATCCCTTACTCTGACCAGTAGCTGGTGGTCACTTTGGAAATACTTGCATATACCCAACATATATGGATTTATTTTTTCCATGTACTATTTACTCTGTGACCGGCAGCCTCAAACAAAAGGGCATTTTCTTCTAGTGTTTTGGGGTGGCTATGGTTTTCTTCCTCCCAAATGCAGTATTAATAAACCCATAAAAAAACCCCCAAAAAACCAAAAAACCCAAAACAAAACAAAAAAAACAAGCAAAAGCATCTCTGTAACAGCTACTCTATACTTGGAGATAGCTAATGATGTCTTCACATGGGTACAGTCCCTCTTGAAAATGCCAACATTCCCAGAGTCCCATGGAAAGCAACTAATAGGGGACCATGTCTATGCTTTCAATTATCTTCAACTACTTTACACCACTTGCTGCTCCAGAAAGAATGATTTCATCATTCATAATAAAACTGAAGCGAAACGTTTTTTATGTATCAACAAACTCCATTTCATTTGTGTTACGCTCTAAGCAGTGGGAGTGGCTGGTGTTCCTTACCTGTGAGCTCTCAGTGAATCCACTTGGGCTCTGTCTCTGAACATTGGACTGCCCTGAAGTGTGGGGTCCTTGCCCTGAAGTGTGGGGTCCTCAAAAACAGCAGAAGAGAAAGGAGAGAGCGCAGGTGGAGAAGGCTCTGCATTCTGGTGCTTTGCACAGAACTGCTGGCTTAAAAATAGTGGCTTGCAGGGAGGCTGGGAAATTTGACTTGTCATAAAATGCAACCTTTCCCCCAGTAATCCAACGTATTTTAAGTATTAAGAATCTAATGAAGAAGTTACCCCTTACTTGTTCCAGGCCTTGTGACAGATCAGTTTTTCAAGGACAAATCCCCACCTACGTCAATGAATTCCAGCAGTGCTGGTGGAGCTGCTGAGATACACTTGAGGTAGCCCAGCATGGGAATATGGCAAGGAAGAACAAAACCAAGCACAGGCCTGGTCAGAAACTCTACAGGTGTGAGGAGGAATAAACAGGAGGGATGCACTCCCACTAGAATAACAGGATTTTGTTGTTTTGTTGGCTCTAAACATCACACACGCTCTGATGCCTCCAGTAGGCTAAACAACACCACAAAGTTTCCCAAAGCAATTTACAGGGATTACCATGAAACCTGCAGGATATCAGTGCCTGGAAATCCCCCTAGTGAGAAATTTGTATCCTACAGTCAACAGCAAACCACTTTTTGCACCTACCAGTATATACTGTTTTCTAAAGGATAACACTCAGTTGTTTTCATTAAAGCTCAGTCTTTGATAGGACAGAGGCAGCAATTTATGCTAAGGTTTATCACTAAGGACTTTTAAGAGGTTTTAAAAAACAAACCTGAAAACTCTCTTGGCTTTCCATCTGGCTTAACTCTTTATAGAATGCACCCATTTATAGACAGCATTTCTGACAGAAGGAATTTCAAGAATGCAGCATGGTGGCAATGTAGCTGATTAGCCCTGTGGATAAAGTTTCTCCAAGCTGGACTTTTGGTCAGTGTACAACATTCAGGATACAAAAATACTCTGGTGGTCTTTCACTTCAGCTATAATAAAAGAGATCTCCTACACTTTAGCTAGAATAAACCACACACAAACCAGAGAGAGAGGGGGAGAGAGAGAGAGAGAGAGAGAGAGAGATGGCAGATACACTGAGAATCTGCAGTGTAGATAATCAAACCCTTTATTGTCTAAGTTACATTAGACTTGCAACACCATAAAAACCTGTTAAGAAGAAGAAACAGTAGATTGGTAGAGGTAGTAGAAAGTCCCTGTAACAGTCATAAAAGGGCTTTACAGGAGTGTGTCATGCCAAAAAAACTTATCACGTTGCTTAAAAGAGCTGATCAAAGCCCATTTGACTAAATAAATAAGAACACAACTCATTTTAAATACTATGGTCTAACTAAAATAACAAATCAATACAATACAATGATAAAGAAAAAAACCCCAGAAATCGTGGGATTCACTTTCAAAACCAGATGGCCCTTAAGGTTGGTTTTCCCCCACCCACTCTTATTTCTTGTTTAATTAAGTGAAAATCTCACTTCTGTGCCATACACAGCATATAATTATTTAAACTGATTTTCCCTACTGTTGTTCTTCATGAAGCTAAATTATGATTGTAAACTTTGCTGATTAGTACCCTGGCAATGGCAGTGACAGCACTAGCTTCTCTGGCAAGAATTCGGGAAGAAAATTCCAGAAAGAAGATTTTGGCTCTAAATATTAACTCAGATTTTCTAGTTCAGCTTGCCAAAAAATACAATTTAGAAAAAGAGAGAATTTACAAATGTACACTACACTTTTGTGCCATTTTGGGTATAGAAGAGTTTTTAATAACTAAACCACAAACAAACAGGTTAAGCAACTAGCTTTTTTGCATTCCTGAACTGTCACCATTACTTTCTCTCATGAAAAATGACTCAGAAAAGCAACAAAATAAAAAAAAAGAAATTTAAAAAAAAAATCAAAAACAAAGAGAAAGCTAGTGCAAACCCAAAATGATAATCATTAAGCAACACAGCAAAATATTTAACTTTTTCTTTTCTTTTTTTCTTTTTTTTTTTTTTTTGGGTGTACAATGGAATGTGTCTATGCGACCTCCCTCAAAATAACTTCACAGAACAGTTAATTACAATCACTTTTAAGTACTTGCACAGACATTCCTAACTACACCGGGACTTACAGAGAACTCTGGTTTACATCTCATGTAATAGCATAAGGAAAATCTAGTTTAAAAAAAATAAGTAAGAAAGTTAATTTGCATTGTTGCAAGTGTTGCAAAGTAACAAAAACTGTCAAGTAATTCAAAACAAGTAACAAGTAGTATCCAGCCCAAATTGCTGACTAGATTTTTTTTTAAAAAGCAACCCCCGCCCGCCCACCTGTTAGAACAGAACTGTTAGAACAGAAAGATCACGTTTAAAGTTTTTTTCTACTTTTTTTTTTTTTAACAAATCTTTTGTCAGAAGCCCATTCTACAAAAACAGCACTATTCCATTACTGTATTAAGTAAACTGTGGTCTCACCTGTATTAAAGGTTAGCATCATTTCTGTACATGTAAAATTATTGCTTTTTTGAAAAATATATTTAGCATGCTAGTTGTTTTTTTAACTCCATTTCCTGCCTTTACAAAATGTTACAATTTAAAAAAAACAAACAAACTAGTAAAGCTTTTGCAAAAATTTTCACAGAACATTTTCTTTCAAGGCAGCAGTAACTTTTGATAATGCATAAAATTATATGTGCAAAATCTGAAACTTTCAGAAATATTACCATCACACATAGTGTCACAGCAATAAGAAAAGAAAATATTTATATCTGTGGAATACATTTTTAATTGCTTTCACTGCATGGTTTAACAACCTGTTATGTGCCACAACCCCACCTTGAAAACTTGCAGTTAAAAGAGTTACTGTAGAAGAGGTATATAAAGCTTTTTTTTTTCTTTTTTTTTTTTTTCTAACACCACCAGTGATCACCAAGTACAAGACATGACACATTTATATGAACATAAACCTGCCACCACAAAAGAAGTTCCTCCTCTTTCCAGAACATCAGTGGGCCCAAGGAGGAGCAGCAGCTGGTCTGCTGAACCAAAGGCAGGAGCAGAGAGCACCTTATGGCCCCAGGGCTGCCTGAATCCATTCAGTGACACCTTTTCTCTTCCAAACAGACAGATCAGCGGTGTTAGACAGCTGAATGTTTATTTTCTCCTTTTTATTTTTTCATTAAGTGAAGACTTCCTTTGTGACCAGGTTGAAGAAAGTAGCCCTGTTACAAAAAAAAGGTCCTGAGAGTAAAACACAGAAGCCTGTTTTTTTTCTTAGTGTTCAACTAGCTTTTCTTTTCCAAAGCAGAATAGAAGCTTTTCTCGGGAAGTGTTTCAATTTCCATATTCACATACTATTAATGGTGCGCAGTCAAGAGCGAGAGCACTAGAAATGCAAGTGGTCCCCAAACTGTAATGAAATAAACCATTGCAGAATGATGGTCTTTCTCTTTAGTCCCTTTAATCCTTCATCAAGCATTGGTTTCTCAGCACCGAATGCCACCTTTTCCCTGCGCCCCCCATTCTTCCTTTCACTGTTGTTGTTTTGCTTTTTTTAATTTGCTTTTCAGCATGACAGGCAGTGGCAGTTTCATTAATTAATACTTCTCCAGCCCTCGAATCCACTGCTGTTTTTCAAATGTATCAAATAGTCATTGTGAGCATCAGGGAGGTTTTTGTTACAGTGCTTAACTTCTTCATGCTGTCCAAATCACATAAAGTTTAATTTTTCCAGTGTCTCAAACTTCTCTTGATTAATATAGATGCCTTGTGCCGCCACAGTGCTTGCCAACTCCGCTGTTTATTATAAAGGAAATAAGGAACCATGGGACTGATTAGTACGTCAATTTATATATATCTTGTGTAGCATCTTCATTTGTTTAAGGATGATTAACAGCACGGGGGCACCCCCCTCCTGGCAGAGCCTGCTCCCAGCCCGGCGCAGCCGCTCCGGGTGCGGCCCTGGCTGGCAGGGGATGCTCTGGAGCGCGGGGGCTGCCGGGGCTCCTCCACCCGGGATCTAGGTTCCCTTCCGGAGATGCAGCATGTGGGTGAGCTCTGCGCTGCCGTGGTCTCTGCCCTGCAAGAAGGACAACACGGGGAAAAGCTCATTCTCAGCCCTGCTCCCAGGCACGACCCTCCGGCAAGTTCTGCCGGCATTCGTTACCCTTTATTAGCATCATGTACATTCATCTTGACCAACCACGTGAGAACACTGTAGGGTTTGTTTTTTTTAAAGCATCTCCACCAAGAGCAAAGCATCTTCAGGCCCATATAAAGTCCCCACATAAAGATGGACTAGAACAAGAAGTAACAGGACCTGGCGGAGCAGCTCAGAGAAGGCTGAGAACAAGAAGGGAAAAAAGTGGCCTCCAAAAAGTGGAAATTATGTGCTAGCCAAAAGGGATTCACAACTAGATCAGCGTTTTAAAAAGGCTGAAGTTTGAGGTCACAGAGGCAGCTAAATGAAGAAAAACTGAATTCTTGTGCAGGTCTGTCAAATGCTAAGGCGGCTTTTTTCCCCCCTTGTCATCTTCCTTTTATTTTCTTAGACAATTTTCATGAATAATTACCACTTTGAAAAAAAAAAAAAGCAGGGATATTCTAAAATCAAGTAAAATAAAGATAACATCATGAATAAGTGGGAGCCTGCAGCTCCCAAGAAAAGCTTTAAAATGACATTTAGAACATCACTGTCGGAACAATGCAGTTTACAATCCTGATCCTAAAACAACATGGCAAGATTAATCTTACATAAATGCATTATCCTTAAGCTAAAGTCTTGATGAAGTGAAACAGACCATTTTAAATTAATGCAACATAAAATACAGCACCCATGTAAAATCCAAGCAAGTTTCAAGCTGTGCCTATGGCAGCCCTCGAAATAGCTAAAGAAAGCCCAGCTCTGGTTGACATAATGTATTAAGTGCATCTCTTTTGTTAATAGATTTAGAAAATTCCTAATTAAACCTGGCCCGAGATTCATGACATTTACCAGTCAAAGTTTGGTTTTAAGTCGGAAAGATTTGCAACAAAATTAAAGAAAAAAAAAGCTGCTGTACAGACTGCAGTATATTTGAAATGTAGGAAACAGTAACTGAATGAGAGATGTGATAAAACTTCCTTAGTTGGATGCTGAATTTCCCGCAGTAAACTAAGAAAGATGCTTTACATTTTTGCGCGGCTGCATCATGCCTGAGAGACACAGCCACAATTCCAGGAGGAGGCATTCATCACTGGAACGCCTCGCATCGAACCGGCTCCGCGTACACAGGGGAGCACAGCAGAGCTTCACAGGGCTGGGGAGGAGGGAGGGAAGGGAAAGGGAGGGATGGCAGGCCCCTTGCCCCACTCTCCCTGGGCAGAAGCTGGAAAAGGGGTCTAATTAGGGGCCCTCTTCTGGGATGGATGGCCTGTGAGGTGGTGAAGGCGTGCCCTGCATGTCATGGACCACACAGCACAAGGGATCCAGGAGAAAGACAATCCAACCTCCCCACATCTGCAAGGACAGTGCAGAGGGGCTGGAGATGCTGTGTGGCTGGGTCCCTCTCAGGCACAGCTGTGCTCCCAGTTTCACTGGCGAACAGAACCTGAGCTTCACGTGTGCCAAAATCACCCAGGAGCTCACCCACCTGTACTCACACCCTCCCAAGATATGGCCACATTTTGAACCAGCTGATACAGAGCTGGATTGAATTGTTCCTGAAATTTTTTTTTTTCCATTTTAAAAACTAGGCTTTCTTCACTTTCAGTGAAAAGCAGCAGATCTTTACATGAAACCTACAGCTTCCATGCCAAAAGCTGCTCTCATAGCAACTTCCAGGGCTTTTCCCCAGTTAATGGGAAAAACCCAGTGTGTGTGCATGTTAATATGCTGGAGACAGATCACTGCATGACACTGAAGTAAACTGCAAGGAGCACAGATACCACTGCAGTCTGCTAGCAAGGGGACAAGTGTTGGGACAAGAACTAGAGCTCCAAATCCTGTCTCTAATGCTCATAAGTAACAGACGTACAGCACATGCATATTACTCAGATGCCAGTACAGCAGCCTCCATGGTTCCTTGATTGTTTGCATTATAATCTCCATATGTATGAACGAGACAAATTAGGTTGCCATTTATTTGTTCATTATCTATTATTTTGATTAATGGAATTCTTGTTCTCAGAATAACTATTTAAAAATAACATTTGCAATAATGAGGACTGAACTATTAATCATGATCTTTGGAAGAAACTCTGCAAGGAACTGAGGCAAGACATTTCATATGAACAAATGTCATAAATAGGACTTCTCACAGACAGTACTAGAATTTTGAGTGCAAGAAAACCCAAACCAGCCAAACTCAGAAACCAATAGTTTAAATAACTTTTTAATCTGGGTTATGTTTTTTTGCCTCTTCCCTTTCTCCGTAAAGTTGCTTTAGGACAAGCAGAGCCATAGTGTTGCTGGACTATAAAAACATTACAGGTAACAGATGTCCCCAGCTTTTCCCCTGAGCTCCTTTACAACACACATATAGACATGTATATAGTGTTTTCTTGATGGCTCTTTCACATCTTTCTATCCCCCAAGCTCGGGCTATTCATATTTACATGATTTCAAGTACTGAATGCTGCAAGAAATATTTTTAAATACTTATAGTGGAGAAAATAAAGGTTTATGGAGCTGTTAATGAAGGGTCACACAGTAGGTACAGGACCTACTGCACACCTGTCTTTTCAGTGAATGAGGCCCAAAATCTGGGGTGTCCAGAGCTGTTTCACAAAAAAGGCCGATCACAGCCTTCTGGCATGGGGAAAGCTTCAGCCAGAGATTTCAGGATATCCAAAAACAGTTTGGATTTTTTCCATGGGCTGCAGCTTCTAATTGATTTTCTGTAAATAAGAACTGTTTTTTTTGGAAAGGACACAGGTTGGAGTTTTGGGGATTTTCCTTGTTTCACTCACACAGAAGATGGAGAACTTGGTGTCTCTGCCTCCAGTGCTGCAAATATGGCTCACATACATATACACTCAATGAGAGAGAGCTCTCCCTCATTGCTAACCAGGAAATCAGGCCTTTTGAAAACCCTATTTCTTATCCCTTAAAATTTTTAGAGAGTATTGATTGACACTGATAGAGCATAAACTACATTCCTAAAGCGGGCCAGTTTTTTATACGGCTTTAAAAACGCAGAAGGAGTCAAAACGCACAGCGTACGCGTTAGAAACTGCCACCGCTGCTGTCACCACGGTGAAAAAGCAGGCTCCAGACTGACTCCTGTACCTCTGGGAATTGGGCTTCTGGCTGCAGCATCAGGCAGTGCCTCTGAAATGACCCCACGCTTTAGGAGAGCCTTGCTTTGAGACACACACGTGGTTGCAGGGCCCCTTCTGAAGGGGAGCCAGCTTTTGTCTTGCCATGTACATGCAATGGGAGTGTACTCCCCGAATCCATGCCTGCTAAATCGTGTCTCTGGATGTTGCTTGAGAGTATTCCAAATTAAGATACATATTCATTGTGGATAAGCAAGTTTAATTATAATACTGGGATATTTAGCATTTATAAAAATATTCAGAATATTCAATATGTTTAATATGGCAGCTTTTCAAGAGAATCTATGTGACTTAGCACAGATTGTATTGACTTGGGGTATGTAATGAGCATTTTTTGTCCTTTAGAAAAAGAAGAGTAGGAAATATTCCAAAGTTCATGGGAAATTAATTTTATGTAAAAATGTCATTTGGTTGGGTTTTTTGTTTAAAGCATTCAGGTAGAAATAAGAAACCACAATAAATAATGTTATGAATGAACATCTTATTTCCTACATTTCATTTATATTTCATTGGTGCTGATAATAAAGCATGAAACACAGCCCAGTGCTAATAGTAGCAAAACTGTGTGTTTGATCTTTTTTTTACACATACCTATAGGTAACCTCCTTTTCACAGATGCTGAACACCTGCACCTCCTGTTGGTGATTCACTACCCTAAAACAGGGATCTTATTTAGACACCTAAATATAGATTTAGCTGGTTCATTTTTGAAAAAGCCTGGCTGTAGGACCTATTTTTAACGCAGAATTAGAATTATTCTGTGATAAAACTGCTATTCAACGTAGCACTGCTGTAAGCTACCATGCTGGGAGATTTTAAAAGCCCTACCTAACATTGTTTCCTGAAGGAAACCTTTAGAGTTGATCTGGCTGACTACAGAAGGGAATGGCGGAACCGTGAAATACTAATGTTAATATTTTTATTCTTTAGCAGACTACTCAGGGGAAGCTATTTTACCTGTGAGGTGGAAACATTATGTAAAGTGAATCATTTCCACTTGACATCAAAAAAGCCCCCTCTTCCCTTCTCAAACTACCATATAGGTAACTATTGTTTCTTGCTCGGAGCATGTGCACGGCACTTCTGTAACTTGAACTGACTTTACACCCTAAACTCTCATGAATAGATCTGTCCCCAATTAAGAAATGAAATGAAGACATGGAGTGACAACGTCTGAAGTGGGAAATGGTAATGTTAACGGAATGCTGCAGGCACCGTTCTCACTGAGAGCTCATTTCTGTGCTTCTAAAGGCCCCCACAGCTGCCTGTGGAAATGAGAGCATTCCCTCTGTAACGCCCAGGGACTGTGCAGGTGGAGTCTGCTGGGGCAGCACAATGCCTGCCTGCCACGAGAGCCAGCGAAACAGCAGACAACTGAATAACTCCCCCGACACAGACGCTGACAAATTGAGACAAAGGTTGGTACCGAGGAGCAAACAAGACAAAAGAAAGGGAACAATCTCCTGCAGGAGTGATGACACCGCATCTTCTGTGGAAGAAATACTGACTGGCACGAGATGAAGCCATTGGAGAAGGTAACCCCTACTCAGTGCTCTGCTGTACTGAGAGATGCTGTAATTTCATCAAATGCTTCGAAGGCAGACTGGCAGATAGAGAGAGCAAGCCACCTTCGCCATGGAAGAAGTTAGTCAATAAATTCTGGCATGACAATAGTTTACAAAGACAAGATTATGAGTCAATCAATTGTGCAGTAATATAACCCAAATTACAAAGAGAGCCCAGGTGTGGTCTGAGATGCCACGTTTCTTTTTGGATATATACAGCCATTCCAGAATTTTTTGGAAATGTTTTTCCAACTTTGACCTTATATTGTCTTCTAGAAGAAAGCCCAGATGCCTTCAGAATGTGATGTCAACTACACATGAGGAGAGAAAACCATGAGCATGAAAAGATGAAAGAGCGTTTTACAAGATGCTTAGGTTTACTAAATCTGTGTTACTAAACTGATGAGAACCAAAGACTAGCTGAGTGAGTTGGCAGAGCTGCAGTGTTTCACTCTGTTAAACTGACTGCATCTATGTCTCTGTTACTCTAAGTTGTGTCCTTGCACAGTTTTATCAGATAAGCATCATAAGGGGGACACTGCAACATAACTTTGCAGCTACTGTCCCACAAAAGCATAGCAAACATTGCCCACAACAACAACTGAGGTGCTATGCCATCTTGGAAACTTTATGAGAATTGCTGGCCACTCCTATGGCTTGGTGTCAATCCAGACACTCCTGCGACAGAGGTTGGGTTCTCCGTGCAGCCTTTGGGCCAGAAAGATGCAAGGGCACAGAGGAGGTGCCAAGAGTCTTCGTGAAGGGTGCAGCACATGAACTAGGCAGTGCAGTGGTGCCCAGTAAGAATGTTTACTCAAGAAGTAGAGACCAATTCCTGAATTTCATAATGTTGGGGGTAGTATGAGATGCATTCTCTAAGCATGGCTAAAAACATCTGCAACAGTTTAGTAAGAGACAGGAGGACAGGGGCTGCTATAGTGAAAATTAAACTAAGAATGAGGATGAAAGGAAAAGTGAGTGATGCTGGAAGCAGTTTCACAATGGAAGGGAAGTGCCCATGAGAAGGTGTGCTCTGAAACAAACCTGCCAAGCTGCAAATGGAATGGAAAGGTACAGGTTATGACTATTCTCCAACGTAAGATGCACAAAACAAGTTGTGTTTCAGTTTAAGGATTTTTCAGTTTAATGATTTTCTATATAACAGCTTTGTCAGGTATAATTCAGAGCTCTGAGAAGTGTTTGTTAAGACAGGAAACTGTATACTAGAAACAGGAAAGCACACTAGCAGAGTCCATGGAAACTGGTGGGTGAGAGCTTTCAAAGTCAAATACTGGGTATCAGGGTGCAAATACTCTTCAGAAAAATACAGACTAAACGTTAGTTGTCTTGTTGCAGCAGAAAACGTGTTAATTGTACAAGCAAATTCCCAGGAATCCTTTATGTGCTATCTCACTATTACACGTCAGTGCACATTACAGTTACCCATCCCATCCAGTCCCCAAGTAAGCCAGTAACATGTTTATTTAAACACTAACTACCTGCTTTAAAATTAACTGACTCTCTATATATCAGATTCTGATAAAATGCTTTAAAAATTTAAGAGCTAAAAATTAAGCAATACCATTATTATTTATATACGTTATAAAACAGTCAGTGCTTTAGTGATGAGTATCACTGTGCAATTTTTTCCCAGCTACCACATTAAAAACCAAACACCCAATTAATTGTAAAACATACTTGTTTTGGGGCATCTGCGGAGGTGGTGTGAACTTCAGTACCTCGGAGTCCATTAGACTCGAACACCACTGTGGGAACAAGGGGGCTTGTTAACAGATGAACATTCAAGCTTCGTTAGTGTGTGTACATTATTTGAGACCATTACAGATTAACCACGTTCAAAAAAAGACACCAGCTCCTAGCCTGTGGCCGGAAAATACCAATTTACCGTAACACTTACTGTAAGAGAGTGTGCTAATGGCAGCCTAGGGCCACTGCCCTTTTTAATTCAGACTTCAGCGCTGAAGAAAGCAATCACTGACAACATTAATTATCAGTGTATGTGTAAAGGGACCCTCTTCTTGCATTACTTACCATTTGGCTTCTGTCATTTTGCATCAGACTGGCTTATGTATGCATCATTCACACTTTTGAGGAGGAACCTGCTACTCTCACTGTCTCATGCAATGCTCAGGAGGGCTCACGACAGTGGTGGCTTCAGTGTCCTCCAGCCTGAACCACAGACTGTGGCAGGTTAAAAAAGGCTGGCAGGGATTTCCCATTTTAGGGCTGACCAGTCTGAAGGAAAATCTCGTTTTCCACAAAAATGTTCCTGTCAACAGCAACGATGAGGCAAAACAAAGCCTTATGTTGTGCTGAAAGGGGTACTTTGATTTCAATTTGTGCTGGTGGCAACAGAATTCATTAGCATATTCATTTCTGAGTACCCTACTCTCTAATTAAAATAAAACACTTGCAAACAGACTTATCTTAAATGCATTGCAATTTTATGGAGTTCGGCCAGGGATCAGGTAAGCAGTATTTGGAGAACAAGAGCAACAGTCATAAAAATAAAAAACATGTCTATTAGATTTAGGTACGGGAATTACTTAGGCTAACATGGTACGTGAAATGTAATTCTTGGCATTTTGTTAGCTGAATCTGAAAGCAGGCAAGTGGGAAATGGAGAAAGCAATAGCAAGTGTGAAAAGATACCTGTGTGGGACCTCTGATGAGTCCTGAGGTGGCTGGGTTGGGTAAAGCATTTTCCACATTCTCTGCAGACACAGTCTCCTTGGCGTGTTTGTGTCCTGAGCATCCCTGTAGTCAGGAGAGAGGGAGGGAAGGGGGGGGGGAGTGGGAGTGGGGGGGGAGAGGAGAGAGGAAAGTTGAGAAGAAAACATTATGCCAGAAGAAAACATCATTAGTATGTCTAATGTGTCATTATGTGAGGCTACCTTCAGGCCCTGGATGACAACTGTCAGCCTTCATCTAGGCACTGGCTGACAGGCCAGGCACACACAGGACTGCAAGAATGCATAAATTACATTGAATTAAAAAATGCTCCCCATGATGTGCCCGCACCAGGACTGGCATGTCAGGTGTGTGCTTTTCAGAGCAGCTGGATCCACTTCTCAGCCATCACCCAGCTTTGTCAAGCAGTACATCAGGCAAATCAAAGTGACTCCAGCGTGGCGGAGACAAGTCACATGGATAATAGGAAGTGAGTAGGACCAGAGCCCGACTGTCCCCCCCAGGCGGCAATACCTCAGAGACAAATGCAGAGCGAGCGCAGCCATCGCAGACTGATCAAACCTTTCGCCCCTGCCTACCTGCCTGCCGGTGCTGCTCTGACCCCGGACCTCTGAGGCACAGACGAAAGACATCTGTGAATGAAAGTGTCATTCCGGACATTTTGAGCTGGTAGCAGCACAGCAGCCTTCCCCCAGCCCTGGGTAAACATGTTTTCTAGGCCATTAGCATTTGTGGAAAACCGCTCAAACCTCTCCTTTTTCTCCAAAGGTCAGTTTACAGCATCTGACTTAAAGGGCTGGTCTTTGTCTTTTTGCTGCTGATCAAAAAAGACACATTTGACTTTTATTGGGCTTTTTTATTATTTTAAAAAAATGTTTGATCATCATCTTTTCTATTTTGGTAAAACACCCTCTTTGGAATAAAAGAGTTGATGTTTCCATTTGCCACTGGAATACTTTGGCTTTTAAAGAAATTCGAGAGGGATGTCAACAGAAGTGAAGTTTCAGCTTTTCTTTCATATTCCCCCCCTCCTCCCAGTCACAGAATTTAAAAAGAATAAAATTGAGACCAAAAAATGGCAACAAAAAACCTCCACACAACTGAAAAATCAACTGCAAGATGCCACGAGATTAATCCAAAATATGGATGCTGCATCTGAAAATGAATGGAGAAGAAGACAGCTGCCATTTACTCTACCGGTATGACGCCAAGCATCCTGGGATGGTTTTCACCAGACCATATACTGCAAAGAAATCTCTTGCTGCAAAAAAACCTCCAAACAAACACCCCACTCACAGATTGTTTTCTTCTTTTATAATAGCACCTCCTGCAGATGGCAGCACAGTCTGCATAATGCACCTGAATACTCACTCACAAAATTAAGTTTCTGATTGTCAAATACAAGATCATGATTTGGGGAAAAATCCAGATCAGATACACGCACAACCCCCCCCCCCCCCCAAACAAACAAACAAACAAACAAAACCCTAGGGAAAAAACAACCTATCAAAAAAAATTTTAAAAATCACGTTGGTGTTCTAAACATCAATGAGAACCTTACGGAACGGTAATGGGACAGGTTTGCCTTGTAAGGAAGGCAGGATTAAAGGCGGATTTCTGAGCTGTTACGAGCATTTCTCCCCTCACTGCACAGAACTGTAGCTGCAAGCTGGAAAGCAAAGCTGAGGGAAGTGTGTGGAGGAACCAGCTGTGGCCTTTGCAGGAGTGCCAGGCTGACTGCTGGACAGGCAGGGACTGGCAGAGCAGCTTTGTGAGGCCCAGGAGAGCTGGGTTCCTCAGGTCATGGTTCTGACACCTCTGTAAAGACATTTAATCCCTCTGTAACCCACGTTTTCTTCTGTTGAAGGGGAATACACTTATCTCAGCAGCCATCACCAATCTGATCCACCAGCCTTCATGGAAGCACCTCTCCTACCCATGAGGGAAGGTTGAGCATGCTGTTTGTAAACCAATGTACAAACACCAAGGATGAGTGGGCTAAGACTTCCACCTAGCCCCTCCCTAACACTCACTTTATGGGAGTTATTCAATAAGCAGGTGGAAAAACATGGATTGCTTCCAGGTGTATTTGCCATTGTTGCATTTCCCAGGTAGCACCAGAAGGCTTTTGATAGTTCAGAAGTTTGAGCCATGGGTGTGAGTCATCACTCAGGTTATCCCCTAGGTGAACAAAAGGGGGTGGATGACTACAGGTCATAAGTGTTTGATAATTCAGGTAAAGGAACACCACTGTGTGAATGGGAGCTCCTGTGAAATCCATGCTCAAAGCTGGTCTCAAAGGAGCCCTGAAGAGTGCATCTACTGCCATAACCCACCCTTTCCTAATATATAAATGGCACGAATAAAATAAATAACCTCTATTAAATGTAACAGTGAGATTCTCTCCACAGGCATTTCGGAAGACTGGGAAGTGTGAAACAAACCTAGCCTAGCACAGCAAGCTTCATGTGTGCAGCTGTATCACAGCAGTACACACAACAACTCTCTTCCAAGGACACACTGGAACAAACACAAACATCAAAGAAAGGATCCCAAAAACAAATGCAGCCACTCAAAAGGAAGTTGAACACTGTACTACCACACACTAAAATAATCTAGTGTGATCCAAGATGACATCATATACCAAAAACCCCAAGGAAAGTCTATTGAGAATATGCAACTGAGGGGAAAAAACATGACAAATAGTATACATAATCCAGATTTTTCGATGTCCTTTATGTCATAATTGCCATATTCACATTACAGTATTAAAGCTAAATGGGATGATGCATACTGACTCAGAGGACTCAGCCTATCTAGAGCCATATGTTATTTCAGATGAAGTTCAATTACCCTCCTCTGTTTGCAGTTGGTAGGATCTCGTTCCTTTTGCCTCAAGCAGCTTTTTATTTGAGTGCTATGAAAAACAGCCGTCATGCCAATTGGTTTGGAGAAACATCAGCAACCTGGAAGTTGTATATAAAACCAAGACAAGCTACATTAAAAAAAAAAGATGTTTCAAATTCTGAAAACTTGATTGCTGTAAAACACTTGGAATGAAAGAAGAGGTTTCAAAGCAGAGATGGGCACTAAATAACTTCCAGTTAAAGCGTCTCTAGAAATCACTGCCCAGCAAAAACATTTTGGCAATAAAATCCCTCTTTTAAAAGGCAGGTAAACAGAGACCTCTTTAAAAACCCTGCCCCTATTTTACTTTGTTCTGAAAGTCATCATGAATTTTCTGGTCCTTGCCTTCACTTAGTCATCTTCTATTTCCTAGCTTTTTACTGTTTTTCCCTTATCCCTCCTAACGTGGCTGGGAGCTCACTGGATCAGTAAGATTTCTCTGAGCAGGCTGACACAATGTACTATTAAATAACATCAAGGAGGGCACCCACGCGAAGGTACCCCAAGTCGAGGGTGGTACAATTAACTGGTACTTAGAGCAGGAAGCGGGCAGGGAGGAACTTTAGACAACAATCCACTGGGACGGCGAAAGCAAAGCCGACTGGACAAAAAAACCCCTAAGGAACACTGAAACTGTAGTTTCAGACACTAAGCATGTCTTCCTCTGCTTCCTTAACAAAACCCAGGAGCCTGATGTTGGTTGCAATCATCATGCAGGCCCTGAGCTCCTGTGAAATGATCTGCTTGATAAATAACAGGTCCCTACGCAGCACCACCTTTGGAGTGACTGAGCAGAACTGACAATGGAGGTGGCTGAAAGGTGCAACTCACTCGTGGCCTATGTCAGGCAGGTTCTGCCCTCCTGTCTCCTCCAAAAGGCCCTTCCACCAAGACCTGACTTAACACTCTTGGCTCCTTCCTTGCCTCAACTTGCACACACCTTCTGGGCACCAGACCACAGCTGTCCTTAATACTACCACCTTCCAAGGGTCCTGGATTTTGTACCAGTTGCAGAAGATCCATTTCACATATGCTTTTGACAAAACAGAGTGCATTATGTCAAGGGAGGACACCAGAACACCGCCCCAGAATGTGTGCTATTTTCATGACGAGTTCATTTGCATGACTTCTACAAAGAGAAGAAGGGTATAAAAAGTAGCACAGTTTACAAGTGGTAAGAGGTGAGACTAGGGCCCCAATTCTCCTCCCCTACAGACACACACACATCTCATGGGTAAACAATCAGTGTGATTTTCAGTTTCTACTGAGACAAACTAATTCTGGCAGATCATCAGAAGAGTATGGTTTCAAATGCAAATACGTAGGTGTTTTTTATTTATATGGCCGTTGAACTTTTTTAGTCCCCAAACTTTTAAACTGGCTATTGCACAACTGATTTTTCTGCTTATGTGAATTAGCATGCACATCTTCAGCTCTACCTCTTTTTAATTATAATTATAAAAAAAATATCAAAAGACTGATTTGAAAAATACTTAGTAGTCTTTGATATGGACAAGGAAGATCTCAAGACTTTTGTCAAGAAAGACAAAGGACACTGACAAGCGATTATCCCTCTGTGTTGTTGGAAGACTTGTTTGCAGACAAAATTGAACAAAACCTCCAAAATAACATCACAGATAAGCCCCAGAGGATGTTTATTTTGCCTGAAGCAAAAAGATGATGATGTGTGCCAGCACCAGCATATCAGGGGGATCTTCCTGTGACAGCACATCTGTGTAACTCTAGTCTGCTTGAAGCAAGAGGACAAAGGAACAGCAGTACTCCAGGTGGAACCAGATACATTTAACCTGCGACAGAAATGTCACACAGTGCACAAGGGGGGACGCTGCAATGTTAAGAGAGCAGTAAACAAACCTATTCAAGCCTATCCAGCAATGATAAAAACAGTGAACTTGTAATCCTAACTGTTAAAGGCAGAGAGGGAAAAAACTGGAAAACAGCATGTCATGGTTCTGAACAAAGAAGGAACAAACAAGCTACATCCTCAGCAATGCAAGGGCTTGTTAAAATCTTACCTGTGTGATCTAGGACAGGGCTGTTGGCACCACAGGTTTGGTACAGTGAAGCAAGGTCCTTTGGAATGTATGTTTTAAAGATATTTAAAATGTCCAAATGTTTCTCATGCCCATCTGATCCCAGATCCTGTTTGCTGGAGTGTAAAGCCGGAGGAACTCCCACGGCACCAGGCTGAGGCTGCAGCACTGGACTGGCTCGTGCTACCGCTGTGCAGTTTGCCAATGTCCTCATCTCATTTCCAGCCTTGACGTGAGGCTCCCTCTGAGGCACGGACGGCTCTTCGTGTTTAGGGTACTGCTCACTCTTACACAGGGAATGGTACTGCAGCGGGGGGGTGTATTTGGCCTTCATGGAGTCGGATGCACAGTGCTTACCTGGAGAGGCAAAACCAGTACTCCCTTGGGGAACCACATACTTTTCCACTTGCTTACTGTTGGTGGGCTGTGTGCTAGGCCTGGATATGACTGTTTGAGTAGGTGTTACACTTCTGCCGTAGGTTCCCATTTGTGGGAGTTTGGAATTTGCTTCGTATTTGCTTTTTTGTTGTGCTGTTATGCTGTACTGCTCCTGGGAATGGTTTAACTTGGGCTGTCTGTAGCCATCCAGGCCTGACACACGTGAAGCACAGTGGCCGAGCGCGTGACTGTCCTTTGACGGATGCGTACTCCCAGACTTTGCAGCCATCCCAACAGAATGGGAGCTGGGTTTGGAACCTGGCAACGCACTTGGCACTTGAGTACGTGTAAATCTGGCAATGGGCAAAGGCTGGCATTCCTTCCCACCGAGAACAGGAGGGGGGCCAGTGCGCCCACTCCTCGCCAGAAAGACCAGGTTGGTTTTAATACTCTTGAATCCGTTTTGTTGAACCCACGGGGGTACCATCGAGTTACAGCTGATTCTGTGCAAAATTCTTTTGTGCATCCACAGGACTTCAGGGTAGTAGGTCTTGTGACTGCAGAAAGGACACGGATAGACAATTAAAGCAGCCTGCAAGGATGTATTCAGATATTTATTGCATGAATTATCCCTTGTTGATTTTTCACTCAAATCAAGTGGAGCTACCTCTAGAGTTTCAGCACCTTTTTCTATCAGAGGATGCTCCCTGTGCAAGTCTAGCAAATTTTCTCTAGCATGACTAGCCTGCACTTCAAGTGTCGTTTTCAAGTCCATGACCATGTCTAAAGATGTCTGGCCCATACCAGAAGCAAAGCTAGCAATGTGACTGGAGCAAGGAAGCCCTTGGCTGTGATGAAATACTGGCATCTTTATGTCTGCAGAACCATGGTATTTTGAAAAGGGTTCCTTGATGACACTCTCCAGTGCTGAGACCAGAGCAGGAATCTCTGGTTTAGATTCCCTGGCTTCATTCTCTCTGGCGTTGCAGCCTCCCAGCTTTGGGAGCTCATCCAACTGAGATGTTATCATTGGGGTTTCCTCTTCTGGGAAGTTGCAGTGGTATGGCTTTCCATCTAAATGGGAGAAACAAAAAAACATCATTGTCATTTTACGCAGAAAGGAGCCCAAAAGACGAAGAAGAATTCAAGATTAGAAGAGGACAAACTTTGGCATTACTATGGTAATGATGTGCTACAGACCAAATGTCCTGTATGAGCAAGAAAATCTTGAAATAAGACACAACAGTTCAATTTACTTTTAAAGATGATTGTGTAGTCTGGATAAGCTCTCTAGTACTGGGTGTTCATGACATTTTGAAGAAAAAACAATTCAATAACATACCCATGTTAAAATTCTGGGACTGCGAGAAAAATAAACAAATCTGCAACCATTTAATGCTTTAACAAAAGCAAAGATAATGGAGCCAGATAAAACTGACCTAGTTAAAGGTCTGTCAGTGCTTCCATTACAAGCCCCTATTTTCAAAGGGTTTATAACTCAGCAATAAAAATTGGCTCCGCACAGAAACCAACCATATAAGCAGGTATAGCATACAGAATGAATTGCCCACTTAAGGAAGACTTTTGCAGTGGCCAAGTATAAAAGATGAGTTATAGAGGATGTAAATTTTGAATTTTCTGTCCTTTAGTTTAAAGCAGGTATTTTTCTTCTGGTTTCTTTAATATTTTTTTTCTTTATAACATACATTTATGTTTGAGTCAAACTTTAGAAAAACTTTGTGATGCCTCAATCCATAGGAAGATAAGAACCCAACATTTCAGCCATTTAGATTACAGAATACAAAATGCACTTTTAATTTTCCTCATTTTCTTTTTCACTTCTCCAGAGTAAATTTATCCACCTAACATATGTCCTGGAAAGGGAGCATACTGGCCAGTAATTAAAACTGTTTAGGGTGAAAGAGTAGGAGTTGTTTTCCTGGGAGTGTGGCTACAGCTGCCTGCTCTCCCAATGCTGACCTCTGAGAACCACTGATGAAGCCAATGAATCCCTTTAAATCAGTTCACAGATCAATTCCACAGAGATTTTCACCACAGCAGTAACGCTTACTGCACTGAATCCATTTAGCATGTAACTGAACTGAATCATCTGACAAACTTTCAGTTTCAATTAACACGCAGTTAATGAGCCACTGCCAGGCAAGTATAAGGAGACTGTGCTCCATCTAAAACATCACCAGTCCAAAGTGATCACATATCCATAGGAGGGGTGAGAAGGGGAAAGGAGTGAACTGCTCTAGAGCTGCATATCCTCTCACATCAGCTCAGAAAAGCCAGCCCTTCAGAGAAGCAAGCGCTGTTCGTTAGTGCGGGGCACTGCCACGGGCATTATTCCGCAATGGAAGAGCCACGCTGTTGGCTGGAGCTGCTCTGCACATAAAGTCTACTTATCCTCACCTTCAATTCAAGCAAAAACATTCTTAAGCTTTTGTTTAATTCGAGGTAATTAGGTTAAAAATAACCCATAGGTTTGCAGCCTCGCAGGGCTGAATGCTCACTCTGCAAAAATCATTTTCCTTTCAAACTCTCCGAGGGAGTATAGGCAGGGGGAAAAAATCCCCACAACCCAGAAACTTGTTTTTCCCGTGTTGCAGGCGACAAGGTTTTGGGAAAGCACATGCCCAGAACCACTAGCCAAATTTACAGTTTGAAACAAAGACACTGCATGCAGCAGTGAAATCTGACACTGCACATCTGTGTTGTTTTCAAAGTATATCTGTCAAAGCTCAAAATACTTGTGCTCTTAAATAAGATTTTAAGGCTTTTCTTTATGATCATAAGAAGTGGCTGCTTTGATCATTGTAGTAAATAATAAAGCAAAGCAAAAACAAATCCTTTGGTTGCAGCAGTACTCAGTGGAGAGAGAACTGACCTGCTGGCTGTACTGGGCAGAGGAGGGAGGTGGGAGACCACTGCCAGCCCCATTCCAGGGACTCCACAGCTGGGAGGCTCTTGGTCCACCTCTGCAGCTGTGATGAAGGGGGGCATCAGCAGTACAGTATCCGTAACTCCCAGGTTGCTCTGAGTACCACAGTCATTCCTGCATACTTTTTTGATTGGTCAAAATCTATGTACAAAGCTCTTTCAGCAAGGAGGACAAGTCAGACTGTGGGAGGTGGCACATCTCAGGTCTAGGCTTGGTCTTTAGGTCTGGACTGTTCAGTTTAGGTTAGCACCTGGGGATGGGTGTTGTATTGCACTAAATAGTTTATTTAGTAGTTGTTCTGCACTGGGTAACAGGAATTTTGTACTGAGTGTGGTGTGTCATGTAGATTATTCCCCCTTCCTCATCACATGGTTTCTCCCCATGCACTCCTTTCTACACACCTCCATGTGGTCTGCCCCATGGATACCCCTCCCCTCGCCCCTCCCCAATGTTACCCCATTGGCCACGGTCCTCTTTCCTCCCCCGCCTTTCCCCTGGGGGATAAAACCCCACTGCAGGTAAAGGTTCGGCCTCTTTTGCCACCGGGGTGGTCGCTGCGGCCAGCACTGTCCCATCACAAGCCAATAAACAGGATACTCGTCCCCACGTGGTGGAAGAGCGCTCCTCGTCTTTTATCTTCAGTCCATGCAGGTCCGAACTAGCCGGGTCGGATTTATATAAAGCCCAGAGAACCACGGATTATTGCAGAGGGGAGGAGGAGGAGAAAGCAGGGAGACAGCCCACAGTCCCATGTGCCCCCCATAAAGCCTGGGACTGCAAATTTTGAGGTGGATGCAGGCCTTTCTGCCCTATTTCCTAGTGCATCCATCTATGAAGAAAGGATTTTTTCAGGTGGAAAATGTAATACAGAGCAGGAAAATGATGAAAACAGTTCTGAGGTGTATAAGCCTGCAGTTGCCCCAATGTTGTCAGTGCATTAGATGAAAATTTATAAGGCTATGACAAAACACAACCATGAGCTTCTAACACCTCTTCATAGTGTCTTGCTAGACTCAATTCCTCTGATATCTCACAAGAACAGTAATGAACGTACGAGGAATAATTTTAAAGCTTAGATCAGGAGGCTCAATAGCTGTATTTGTGCTAACTGCCTTTCTTTTAAACTGTACTTAAAAAAAAAAAGACAAAACAGCAACAACAAATTAATGAACAAACAAAACCCCAAACAAAAACTCCACATCCATACCCTACTTCCCAAGATTTGGACAGAAAAATTTTCACCTGCAGGCCAACTCAGACTTCCTTCTCAGTACAAAGCACACCCTATGTTCTTCCTTAGTCCCATCCTGCCCTCCACCAGGGATCCAACACTACAGATTTCAACACCCAGACTGCCTCATGCCATCCTTCCCATCATGGCAGGTGGTCCAGGCCAGGCAGTGAGCAGGTAACAAAAGCCAGGTGGAAGAGGGGATGCAGGCAAGAGCATGGAAAGATGGGAAGCATACTCAAAAATATACGTAAAGTCTTTTTAGAAAAATGTATTAAATTTATTTCTGCCTGCTCCCAGCTACTTGCCCCAGCTGAAAAGGGGTACTAATAACCCTTTTAAATCACTGGTATAAAATATTGTTCAGTGCAGGCATTACTGTCACCAGAAACTTTTGAAATTTTATTATGGCCAGGTCAAAGCAAAAAGCCATGAATGAGATGCCTTCTGCTTGATCTCCAGGGACTATAACTCATACTCCCCATTGAAAGAGTTCTTGGCTAAGCATGCTCTCGCTTTTATCCTGCAGTCTCCATCATCTGCTTATATTTTGTCTCAATTCCTTTGTTTCTTACCCCAAACAGCTGTTTTTATCTGTTGTACTTTAGAGTAAGAAAGGTCCTTTTACTACAGGAGAAGTGTTCCAGTTTTTCTGTATCACAGATACCTGGGCAACAGCTAAAGGAGAGGAATTTTCCAAGGCACCTAGGTAGGAGGTGGCTGCTGATGCCACCACCAGTTTCACTGCAGCTTCAAGTATCAACAGCATCACAGACCACAGGGAAAGCAAAGCAGGAGAGTGCAAAACACTGAACTATATGAAAACCATGGTCTAGAAATACACAAGTATATTCGGGGATTTGAGCAGTTCCTCAGAAATACACCTAATGCCCTCACCCAGTTACTCACACACAGAGATAAAAGCAACTCCCCTTCTCCCCACACACATATATCCCTGTCCTCTCTTTCTCCCCCTTACATGCATAAACTCCACTTGTTTTCTTCCCAGCACTGTTGCTCCACAAAACAGAACTTCAGAATGGGCTGCACAGCTGTTTTAATTCATGAGGCTTCCTAAAAAGTAAACCAGGCTACAAGGCTGAGGACAATGAAATCGTGATTTCTATTCAGAAGAGCAGAACTGGCTAGAAATTGGCCCCTTTTCTGGTTAGTGTTACAGCACTAGGAGTCTAAGGAAAAGGAGCAGATGTGGTGTGTTTGATTTTCAGAAAACATTTGATAGTGATTTGCACTTTGAGATGAATACTGTGGTTTGATTTGAAAACTGACTGCAAATAAATCATGATAAAAGCAAAGGATAACATGGGAAGAAAGTGCAATATTGCAAAGACCTGTATTAGGTCCTATTTCACTTGGTATTTTCTTTAATGTTCCAGAAGAGATTCTAGACAGCATGCTAACTTAAATCTCCAGGAAATATCACATTTGGAGGAGCTGCAAAAATAATGGGGACAAGGAAATAATGCACAGGGACTCACAGAGAATAGAAATGCAGTCTGAAAATAATCAAATGAGATTCATTCTGGGGAAGAAAAGCAGGCTAAGACAAGTGAAGGGAAATGATCCAAAAAAATCCATGCAGTGGGAAGGCAAAATCTGGGAAGAAGCAATGTTGAAGATAACTGATGTTACAATAGACAGCAACTTAAATATGAGTGTACTAGATAAAGTTCTTCAGCTTAGTTTTCAGAGATAAAAGCACACATTATAAAAACAAAAAAAAACCCTATCCCTCTGAAGAAGACACAATGGCCATGCAGGTCACACTGGGTTTTGAATATAGAAAATATATGAAAAGCATATATAAAAAAATCTATATAAATATATACACACCATAATAATGGGCCCTATGGAAAAGCCCATAGTAAGCACAATACAGTGGGACCCAGCAGGGGAAAAAAGGCAAAAAGCAGTTTTGCCACAGAAAATTCAGGTCTTTTATTCTGTGAAAGGAAGGTTCAACAAAAACAGATCCATGCCCCTAGAACATCTGTGCAGATCTGCAAATACAAGTAAGTCAGAAGGAGTTCAGAGAACTGCCACAGAAAAATACCCCCCCCCCCCCAGAAAATAAAGACAAAGAGTTTCCCCACATAGCTGAGGGAAGACAGAAGGGTGACAGGCCAATGTCTGCAGCCTCCCCAGGAGCTCAAGCTCCAGAAGAATTATGTCATCCTGAGCACTGGAGTCTATCAACAACAGATACAACAGATACACTTGCACGCAGAAAAACTCATGATTAACAGAAATACAGAAATAAAAACAAGATTACATATTTGCAGCTTGAGGAATAAATGCCAAGGGAAGAGGCGAAACACCACTTGGACTGTAAAACCTGCATGGGTAAAAACATGGACTATCAACACATAAAAATCCATCTTTTTCATGGGGAGGCAGAAAGCATGAGTTACACCTCCCCTTTGCTCTCTCAGCACAGCAAAGCAAAACCCCACATTAGCCAGCATCCACACACTGTAACTGCTGCACAGACATATGCCAAAAAACTATATGCCTTCCTTTCATATTAATTCCAGACACACAGCTTAAGAAAGCACTCTTGGAGCATTCAACAATGCTCAATGAGTGAGCCCATTACACTCCTTAGCAGCAGGTTTATCCTGTGAGCCTAGCTCAGCTGTTCAAAGAGACCTAGTGCCTGTTTTTCAGAGGAGGATTTGTCTTGGCAGAGCCATGCCCCCTGTTCTAGCTGCCTGTGGGTCAAGTTTTTATACTCCACACACTGCCCACCACTTTCCCTGCCACTCAGAGGATCCCACGTGGTGGCACCGTGGGCATGAGGTGAGAGCCAACTCCTACAAACCCTCTTAGGTTTTCTTACAGCACAAGGCCACGTGCCACAATGACACATTGGGAAAATAAAGTTATGCTGTTTGGGTAGGAGATACAGCTTCTCATCTGCAACACTCCTCTTGCTTTACACGCTGTTAGATGTTTTGAGGGGCTCCTACATGAGCTCCCCAACAATTTAGAGAAAGATCAAGGACTAGACTGGGGCACTCAGCACCACATTTATCTAATATCCCTGCTTTCTCTCCAATGAATTTTAGAATTGACGGTGAGTGGTTTTGGCTGAGGTTTGAGGTTTCTAACAGGGCAGAAGCCCAGCACAGCTCTTGATGCTGGCTGACACAGATGGTTTGTCAGTCAGACAGCACACCCTGTCCCACAGAGGTTTCCCTTCAGCTACACAGGGGGGGAGAGTAATGCTGTCCCCCACCACAGCCCAGGAGCACATGGAAAGCAAGTCCCAGGTGCCCCAAGAAGCCCTGCCTTCATCTGGTCATGAGCAAGATGCTTCTGGTTTATATTACACTGCTTTTTTTCTTATTACTTTAGAGTATTTTTTGTTGTGGCTAGTTGTTGGGATGTTAGTTCCACGAAATCAGCTATACATTTCTAGCAACCCTATACAGCCTTAGCAAATAAACCCAGGCCAAGGGCTTACCAACCAGAAGTAGCAGCCCTTTGGAACAGTTTGCACTGTCTCCCCATTCTCCTTTTCTACATCTAAATTTTAATGATTTCCCACTGACTTTTTAAATTCAAAGCCAGTAATTTCAAGCAAAGCATCCTGATGGGAATTCTTTCGTTTCTATCAAGTATTTATTGGGGAAGGATGATGACTGTGAAAACCCATGATCTCACAAGCAGAGAGATAAGAACTGCTCCTTTGTTCTGGTTTTCTTGGGGTGGGGTGGGGGGGGAAGGACGGGATGGAATTGGGCCCAGAGTGGAAAAACAATTATCTGGTGAAAAAAAATTTAACTTTTTTTAGGAACTGTCCTGGTTTTGGCCGGGACAGGGTTAATTTTTTGTAAAACCTGGGAGGGGGCATGGCCAGGACCTTAATGTTATTCGTTATTTGATACCACCTCAGGTCCTTGCTGGGTGGAGGGGAAAGGGACACTCTCTCACTGCTTAGGAGAAGGGAGAAACCTGGAGACCAGAAAAGTGCTGTATTTGTTTGTTGCTGGTTTCTTTTTTTTTTCAGTGTAAATAGTTTCTTTGTCTTATACCTCTTATTATTAATATTGTTTCTGTTTGGTTTTTTATCTCATTCTGTTTCCAGTAAATTGCTCATCTCAATCTGTGATTTTTGCTTTTTGTGTTTCCAATATGAGGGAGGAGAAGGAAGTGACCAGCAGCAGCATGATGTTAGTGGGAGTTCCAAATTGAAGAATACTATTCCTAAAGCACAACAGGCACCCTAGAGTAACAAAATTTAACATTTTTTACACCATTTACTTCCCAAACAGTACTACTGCTGTTGTCACAATGATTATATGACTAATGGCTGGTGTCTTTAATTCAATTTTTTTAAGACCATGCTATTTTTCAGCTGATTTTTCTCTTTTATTTTTTTTTCAGGCTTCCTTTTATAGAACAACAATGTACTGATTTATTTCAAAATCCCTTTTCTTTCATTTCACTAACTTTACCCTCTGCAATTTCTCACTTTAGCTGCAAGTTACTTTTTACCCTCGCTGTCAAATGCCTCGTCCTTCCAAACCTGAAGAGTGCAAACAGCTGAAGGGCCCTGTTGCATTGCTCATCTCCTTTCCCCTGCAGAACTGGGGGACACTCTTGGGGACAGAAGCAGGGCAGGCCAGCTGAGCCCACCACTTCCAATGCTTCCCAGTCTCCATTTGACTAATCTCTCCAGCATAGTCCAGCAGGACACCTGCTGCTTATGAAAACAAAACCCACAGAGCTCTTACAATCCAGACAGCAGAAAACGTGAATAGGTGACCATCAAACTTAATAAAGTTTGTTCATTTCTGGACTGCACATGTTGAGATTTCTGAATTATTTTAGATTATTAGTGCTATTAACATCAGAGATACTGCATTGGTTTTGCATTTCAGAAAGAATCTGAAATGTCACCAAAGCGAGTGGAAAAAAGCACGAAAATTTTAGTTGATTACATTTGAAACTTAACCTTTTAAGATGAGTGAAATCTGAGTCTGAGATCAGCAACAGTACAGCACACAAAAGACCCCTCTCTACAAGGTATTCCCTAGCTCAGTAAAATTACAAATTCCTCCACACAGCAGAAATGCTTCAGAGTTATGTCACACTTCAAGATCACTTTTTTCCCCCCAAAAGAAAAGGGAGGTCTGAAAACATCCGCACAGCTACAGATGCAAATGCCAGCAAGGTTATTGGAATTTCAAGCATAATCAAGAGAATAGGCACCAACAAAGTAACTAAGAAACTAGGCTGGAAAGGGTATCAGGTCCAAAATCTCTCAGACTGAAGTGCACATTGTTAGGTACTGGAAAAACAAGCCTGAAAGTTCACAGTGAACTTTTTCTCTCCAGCTACAATGTTTTCTTTTAGACTATTTGGTTTTGTTGTCATCTAGGGGACTGATGCTACAAGGCTCCCGAACATCAAGTGGCTGAACCAGCAGCTCTATGTGCAAATTATTCCAATATCCTCTTGCACAGTACCTTTTCATCACCCTCAGCTTTGCTCCAGTGCACATCAGGTGCAAAAAGCTTCGTAGTGAACCCCAAACACAAACCCTCTTCTAGGGCAGATGCTTTGGGATCTGTCTCCCAGGTATCAGCCCTTTCAGATGCAAGACAGACATGGGGCTTACGGAAGGACAGCATCCACAGCAGGGCACTTAATGAAGTGAAAGTGCAAAGTGGGCAAAATGGCTGCTGCTGGCAATGTGCCACAGATACGACATTTTCACTGTTCATCACATTTCTCTGTACCTCCTCAATGGCATTTTTTGATAAGTCATTCTACACATGGTACACAGGAATTCCAGGCAGTGGCAGAGCTAGTCATGACTTACCAGTCCTTTTACCCATGTATTTCTCACAAAGGCCTGTGAGCATATTCTCTGCCCAGCAGCAGGCAAAAAGCCCCGCAAAACAACACATACTTATCTGCAGGTGAAGCTGTAGCTCCTGTTATCTCAGCCTTTCTAAGTGCCTTGCTCACCCTCCATCCATATTATATCAACCCAAGGGTAGTGAAGACCTCACTGGGGCTTCCACTATTTGAGAATGAAGTTTGTATTTTATCTACAGCTCAGGGCAGGGGACACTGGTCTGACCAGTTCTAAAAAGCAAGGCTGCACCTAATGCATCCGATTTCCATCCTGATGCCACATTCTGCTCTCATCCCCCAGCACAGCCCCTTCTAGAACTTGGGATTAGACTTTCCCACTCATGGCCCACAGCCCCTCTTTGCCCTCTGAGCTTCAAGAGCATCCTGATGTCTTCCTATCTCACAGAGAGCTGTTTCAGCTACAGTCTGGATCCTGGAAAAGGTGAAGGAATGGTAAAACTTACCTAAAAATTGGGGATAAAATAAAGGGCCAGAGGAATAAATACACAAAACCAATACAAACACATTTGAGGGCACTGCTTGCCAAAACAGAACTGTACAATTTGGCATTGCCTTAAACATTGCTGTTCATAATATACCCAAAGAAAATTATGCGGTATAAAACCCCTGGAATGCTCTGCAAGATTAGGAAGTGATTAGGCCAGATGATACCAATTTGACTCCTAACACAGCTTTGTTGTAATTTCAGAGTTAACAGCAATACAGTAGAACTGCTCCAAAACCTAGGCAGAACACCTCCAGTACGCTCTGTAGCTGTAGCTGCTGCACATTTCTCTGTGTGTGGCCCTGCCTGTGAAGTTTGGTTCAGGTAGATGGGGAAAAAAGAAAGAGTCTAAGACCATTAACACAGCAGGATACGTAATTAAATTTGAGAGTTGGGTTTGGGCAAGGGCTGTTGTGGGTTTTGTGGGTATTGGTTCTTTTTATTTAAGGCATAGGAAGAGAAGCGCAGTTGGCTTTGATGCATCAAAAATACTTGCAGAGGAGATGGAAAATCATGACTCAGATTTTTTTAAGCAAGTGGCAGCTTGCCTGTACAATCCCTCCAAACATAGATCCAAACAGTTGTAAATCTTCCTGGAGATTTTTCCTTTCATTCCAACAGTCAGATTTGCCACAATGTCTGCTCCACAGCATCTTCTTGACCACCACCTGTTCATCTTCCTTCAAGTGCATTAAGGAGGAAAGCTTTCCAGGCCAGGACTGTGCACTGGCAGCCGTCCCATACAGCTTAACATTCCTCATCCAATATTTCATTTCTCCCATCATTTGTTAAGCATGGGTAGCGTACTGCCATACATCATAAAGCCCTTTACTACAGCTACTCAATCTAAAAACAGAGGGTACAGCTGTGCTGTCAGCCAGCATTCTGCAGAAATGCCTCAGCTACAGCCGGCAAGCCCAGCGTGGTAACAGAGGCAGCAGTCACAGAAATCAGGAGCTCTGCATGACCTAATTTACCTTGTTTCTCCTGCTGAAGGCCACGCTACCATAGCTGGTGACTCTGCTAACAGACTTAAGGCAGTTGAGAATCTCTATTGTGCACAAAAAATACAGGTACACATGACAGAAAGGGGAACTTGGACTGTAAGTATTACACAGATTTAAAGATTTGGTAGTTATACAGTGCTTGGACAGAAAATACACTCTCTTGGGCTTATTGTTTTTCTGGCTTTCAGAGGAAAGAGGACTTTGAAAAGATATTGGAATGAAATAGGGTTGGAATAGGGCAAGAAGTACATACTATCAAACCCAAGACATAGGCTGGACAGAACTATGATTCTTTGACCACCACTGGAAACTGGATGCCCTTGGTGAGGTGTGACATCGCTGGATTGTAATTAGCACCATTATGTGGTGCTGCAAGCACATGGCAGGAGAGATGAGGGACCAAGCCCTGCAGAGTCTCCTCAAGGTAGAAGAACGAGCTATACTACTGAAATATCAAGAACTGATTTGAAAAGCTCTGCTCTGGATGGACCAAAGGGAACCAAACAAAGGCTCCTGAGGGGGATGTGACTGTAGGCACAAGGGCAGCCTTTGGCTACTCAGCCAAGGGCACTGACTCAGTGCCCACTGCAGCTGAATTGCACCAAAGGCACTGTCCATGTCACACAAGCTGCAGCCCAGAGGCCTCAAGAGAAGAGGCTGGAGGTGCCAGACCCAGCTTGCCTGTACCCACCTCTGGCTTGGCATTGGCAGTGTTTGCCCCTTTTGACTGCACAGGACAGGGGTAGTTGCAGGTTGGTTAATTGCTAAAAAGCACCTTCCCTTTCCCCTTCCCTCCACTGCCCTTCCTTGGGGTAGCAAGGACAATGGAAGGCACTTGCGGAAAAGTGAATGGTCTTTCAGAGCTGGCCTGGAACAACTCCAGACAGCCTTATGCACATCACTGAAGACATCAGCCATTTACTGGCAACTTCCATAATCCCCTTGAAGGGCTGACAGACAAAGCAGGCTGGAACCTAGCACCACCACACAGCAGCAGAAAGGACAGCTGTCTGCAGGCAAAATGCGCTCTAAAGGGGATTTGGAGCTTTAGCATTTTTCCTGACTCCATTCCTTTTATCCTGAGGGGTAAATTTGCGAGCTCACAAGAACACCAGAGCTCTGGGTTCACTTACATTCTTCCTTTTAAAGTCTTACTGTTCTGAAAAAATGAGTACAGAGAAAAAAATAACTTTCAGGATATCATTTAAAAGACAAAACAAATAAATATCAACATCTATTAAACTCTGGTGGAAGAGACAGAGGAAGTTCTCTGTTTGGGAAAGAAGTCAGATGAGAATCATCCCAGGGTGCATCATCTAACTCAAAAAGGTCAAGAGACAAGGGTCTCAAAGATGTCTTGAAAAAAAGAAGAACCAGCTGTAAACTTGTTTTAATGAATCTTTCAAATAATAGAAACTTTGTTATGCTAAAGGATGATGGGGAAGACAAAGCAAATCCATTTGAAAAGTGGCAATAGAAACACATCACTTAAGCTTCAGAGACAATGAAACAGTAATTCTGCACCTGTGAGCCATGATTATTTATATCACCACCTCATTTTAATAACAGCTGTGTGAAAATGCTAAAACATTATTAAATCTGAAACTAACTACTGCATCTAGCACATAGGAAGCTTCTCCACTTTCCAATTAGCACCAAGGCTTAAGTGTTAAAAGCAGCAGAAGCAAAAGAAATGCTGAAAAACACTGCCACAGGCTGGCTTAAATTGGAATTTCTCCTTTTCAAAAGGATTTAAAACAGAAAACCGAACAACCAAATACACACGTCCAGAAGGGCAGGAAAGTACTTCAGATTTATTTTCTTCCCCCAGCACTCATTTTATTACATTCCTTAAAAGTGAGCAGGTAAGTGTATTTAAGGGCAACTTAAAAACCTGTTTTGATAAAAAAGAATTTCTACACATGTACCTGCAGCACCACTCTGGGTGAGAGGCTCCATTAACCTCGCTGGCATCTCTCACCTCCATATTGAGAGCAAGCCCCAGGAAAGATCCCTGGGCCTGCCGTGGGATTAACAGAGGAAGATTTTAAAATGTCGATGATCAGTTATTTATGAGGTGTCCTTGAACAGAAAGATGCCTGACGTTTCAGTGCAAAGCTTGTCTGCTCAGACATGCAGACCTGGCAGAATGGAAGAGCATCTCACTGGGAACAAGGAATAAGCTGCACCAGCTCCTGGGCAAGGGCTGTGGCTTGGTGTATTTTTGTAGGAAGCAGTACTGACACCTCTCCTCTTAAGGAGTTTAAGTGTTAATTATTCCCCGGTGTTAAGGACTTACAGGGACCTGATTTTTTGGAAGCTCGGGAAGGCCATCTGCTTTCCCAGCAGCACACAATAGGTGAGAACAACTCTACTGGGGAGTGGATGCACTGGGGAGGGATGAGGGGAACTAAGGTAACCAAACCACCCTCACCCCACTGCCCAGACGTGTATCAATTGCAGGGGCTGTTTTTATGCACATAACACTCCACGGGGGGGGGAAAAAAACCAAAACCAAAAAACAAACAAAAAACCCCCAAACAAACAAACAAACAAACAACAACAACAAAAAAACCCACGAAGATGAAGTTACTAATAAAGAAAGAGTCCCTCGGATCTCTGATATGACTTCCTTATCATTTACCCACAGCCTTCTGCTACAAATGGCAGGACACCACCCAGCCCAACCACAGCTAACCCCTTAAGACTGCTTCTAGACAGAAATAAAACTTGTCTACAGAAGAACGGGCTTAAGAAATTAATCTGGTTAATTCAGATTCTTAAATAGTAGAAAATCATACCAAAAACCAGATGTTCACCCAGATATTTACTGAGTGAGTGTGTGTATGTGTGTGTGCATGTCTTCCCAGGACCACCACATAAAGAAATACTTAGTACTGCAACTGCCCTGAAAAAGATGCAGATTAAGCCAACGTCACAAAAATAAAAGTATTTTGAAAATCCTTCTCAAAGTCAAAGTAATTTAAAATCTATTCACTAAGAGGCATTTAATCCGCAGCTTAATCCACTTGCACACCTGACTACACACGAGACCCAGGTGATAACTAGTCCTCATGTACAGACATTGATCGCATCGAGCCAATTTCAGCTGTTCCTCAATCAAAAGGAACACACAGCCTCTGGAGGGACTTCAGGCCGTTGTGAGGGAGGTTCCATAGCAAACACAGCACCCATCCCTGGAGCTCAGCCACGCGCTCTGGGCCCTGCGGAGCTCACACTGGCACCTTCACCTGCGCACAGGTAACGTGCTCGGATGAAACCCCAGCCCGGGGACTCACTGCCATGTGCAGCACGTCCAGCCCTCTCCTGCCACCAACGCCCCCACCGCAGCTGCCCAATGAGCCCAGGGACATCCATTTGTACAGGACATCGCCCTGCAGACAGCTCTCTCAGTATTTTCACTGACACTGACGGCGCGGTCATTTTTCCTGCACACCGATGTCAGTCCCTGGCTCGGCAGCAAGCAGGCACCGGGCAGCTGCGGGATGCTGAGCAGAAGAGCAGGCCGGGCAAGAGAAGGAGAAAAAGGAGGAGGAGGAGGAGGAGGGGGGGAGAGGAAGCGAGGGGAGGTGCTGGTGCCGGCATTGGCCGCCAGGTGGCGCCGCCGCCCAGCGGATGCTGCCGGCGCCGCTTCCCAAAGGCAGCAGCGCCGCCGCCTCCGGGCTCTCCAGCCGGGACCTGCTCCGGATGCTGCCCGAGCGTCCCGCTCCAAACCCCACCCACGGCCTCACAACCCCCATACAAATAAAAAGCAAACAAACAAGAACAGGAGGAAAAAAAAAAAATCCCCACCAAAAATTCCCTGCCCGTCCATAACCAAATTCATACATGTCATTCCACCTCTGTCTGTGTACTGGGGACACAAGTCCTTTGGGCTCCTGGCAGAGATTTGGGGCAAAGTGAGGCTCCACCAAGTGGCAAACGCTTCCTGCAGGACTGAGGTGTGCTGATGTGGTGGATGATGACACCCAACTCACCCTAAGTCAAAGTGTCTACCACTATCAAGAAAATATAGCTGTGGTGAGTCCAGTAACTTGGGGAGGAGGAATTACAGAAAGACCAAGGGTTTTCTATATAATGAACTGCATTATAGAATTAATTTTTTTAAAAAACAAAATTCTCTTTATTTAAATAGTTCCTAACAGGTTTAATATAGATTAATTTACAAGGAGGCACCATGTTTGCAGATAGTGGAAAGGCATCCATTTTAAGGGAGACAAAACCTCCAGCAGAGCTGTTCTGACTTTTGTTCACTGCCCCTACTATGAAAAAAAAATCCCTGTCAAAACAAGCCAAAGTTTGGGTGGTCAGCAACAGGATGAGGTAATGCCAACCTCTATCCTTCTTTCCAGAGTGTCCTCCTTGATGCATGGTAATCAGCCCACATACATGTTCCTTTCCACAGGAAAGGATGGCTTGAACTTTCCTAGCAAAGCCACTGGGGAAAATACAGAAACATGGGAGAAGAGAATACAAAGACCTCACAAATGCAAAAACCTCTGCCTGCCAAGTGCTAATTGAGAGAACATTCTTGCCAATTAAAAAAGTGCTCTGCTAGTGGGAGAAGCTTCACTTAGAGCTAACAGGAAAGTAAACTAATAAGCAGTAACTTTCACAAGAAAACAGGTATCTGCAGAGATGGCAGATGACATTTGCAACCAGGTCAGTTTTAAACTACTCCAGACTGTTGGTTTGTGGTTACAGGAGGGCAAATTAAGATGTTGCAACAACACATTATTAAATTCAAAATGCCCAGAGTGTGCACGTGAACAAAAACTTCAGATTTTGCCAAATGTAGCAAGGAAGACAAAGAAGTACAATAATGTGTTCTGGATTCAACTTTAGACAAAGACCAGGAGAAGGATAAATGGAGCCAACTCTATTCTCAGGGGGAAAAAATCACTTCTTTAGAGGAAGGAGTCCTGAAATAAAGGCCTAGGTTTTTTGAAGTAATGCAAGATTTTGGGTACTCCTATTTTATGACATTAAAACATACTTCATATGCTTCCATTCAGGCATAGCTTCCAGAAGACAAGCACACTTCATCATGCTCTGCAGAATGTGCACACTCTCTGCCACTGGGCACCCAAGTGCACTTGGCTTCTCTGGCATTTGTTTTCACCTCCAGCTTATGAAACAATTAGAGCAAACCACTGACTCTTCCCTGATGCCACACCTGATGCCTCACTTTTCTACTTCACTATCTGGGAATGGAAAACAACAGCAGCCAAGTCAGAACACGCAGTTTAAGGATGTTTTGCAAAATTTTATAAAAAGCAGCACTTCTGAAGTAAATTCTCAAAAAAATTGACTTGGTTTAAAGATTTAAGGTTAATTCACATAATTCCTTCATTAGTTCAGAATGAAAGTTCCCTGAAAAATATAAGAGCATAAATGAGCACTGAGTTTACCAGGGACTTTCCAAGGTTCTGACATAATTTTGTGTATTTGTTGATGAAATACTGAATTTCCCATGCTCATTGCTGACAATTCCTCCTTCCCCTTGTCTTTTGTTTTTTCTTCTTGAAGAGCCTTTAAAGTTTTCTTTTGTGTATAATTAAGAAATTTTGCACTATGAGGTATCTCCTTTCATCTTCTTTGGGCTGTGCAAGAAGGCTTCCCAGGAGAAGGGAATCCTTGGCATGGTTTCTAGACAAGCCAGGTCTGTATTTCGGGTCACAGGTGTGAAAGCCACCCTTTTCAGCAGCATACAGAGTTCAGCAGCAAGCACTTTCTGCCAACTATGAAGCTGAGTCAACTTTTCAATCTCCTCCACTAAAGGACTTTACCTCAAGAGTTTTCTCCTCTGCCCTTCCTGTTTCTGTATTTTTTAGCCTCTGGAAAAGCTCATTGCTTAGGTATAATGCCTTTTACCTTTATCACAACTATAAAGATGTCTTCTGGACCTCTTTTCCCCACACCCTTCCAGTATATTCTGAACACATCCTTCTTGCTAGTCATTTATACTCTTTCTCTGTCCTTTTGTCTTGCTCCATTCTCTGCTTCACAAGAAAAAAAAAACTTAAGAGAGTGGATGGTTTTGTAGTTAAAGACAACGAAAGACATTCCAAGCCACAGTTTTTGGGTTTACTACATACTTTAGTCCCATAAACAACCATGAGAAAGTTGTTCAATCCCTCTGAGATTAAAGCTCTCTATCCTCTGGAGGAGGAGCACTGCTGCTCAAAGTGAGAGTGTCTCAGCTCCAACTAACTGAGATTTGTCCTCTACTCGACTCAGCTCAGCACACAGAAGCCTCTGTGTTAATTTCAGTTGTGGTTCCTTCACCACCTGCCCTGGCCAGGACAGAGAACTTAATAAGCTTGTACACTTCCAGTTTTGAAGATGTAATGCACTGAAAGCAGCCTTGCTGATCCTAACTCCTCACCAGATCTAGTCCTCATAATTTACTGCAACTGAGCATTTACATCACAGTTTGTAAACTCCTATTCCTTCTTTTCGTTATTCCTTCTTTACAATCTAGTAAGTAGTTGCAGTGAAGCTCAGCGTAACTATGTAAGGCAAGAAAAGTCACTATCATTATGAAAAAGGTATATTTAAAATAAACAAACAGCCCTTTACATGGCCCTTGCCTTTTTCCTTGTCCCAACATCTCTGAACGCCACTCTTTAGTTCTTCTCAGTTTTCATTATATTTTCAGTGCACTGTATTTGTACTCAGGCAAAGTTGAAAAACTTCCTTTAGGCAGAAACTCTTGCCTGAGAAATTCATGCTCCCTTAACCTAAACATAAAATTCAGACTTCAATTAAACTACTGTGAATTTCATACAGCTGAGTATTACTGGCACTTGCACTGTGCTAAATGTTTTCTTGCTGCTTAGTAGCTGGACTTCAAAGTGGCGTACAGTTTTACCCTGGAAATCCTCTCAACAGACAAAACATAAAACTTTTAAGACTGTGGAGTACTTCCAATATTGTGATAAAGTACAATCCTCATTTTCAAACAAATCAAGAGTCTAAGTGCCACAGCAGCTCTTCTAAAAATCTCTTCATTTGGTTTACCTAAAAAATGTTATTGCAGTGTCATACTCCTGCATTTATAATGAGAAGTGCCTTTAAAATTGAGCTGAATTTTTTATGCATATCCTATTTTGGTTAAAAATTGATCTACTGCTACTGATAGTAAATTTAAGCTGTAATGTTAAGAACATAAACCTATATTTTTAATAGAGACTGTTTCTATGTGACCTAATTATCCAGGTTACTATCTGAGTCATCTTGTTACTAGGCTGGAAAAAAAAAACCCAGAAAAACAAAGCAATACTTTGTCTAACATTACTGAATCACAAGAAATGAATTATTTTCTGTGGAAAGCAGTGGTTTCAGTATTATAGCATCACACTGCTACAAACAATACTTTCAAAATAAGCATATTTAGATTTCAGACTCATTTTAGGTAGCTCTCATGAATTTTTTTCTAAATTTTTAAAATAAAGTATGAGAAATTTAATGAATGAGCTCAGTTAAAGTTGCCTCCAAATTCTGGGCTGACGGGTTCTATAATCCAAGTTGAAAGGCACAAGGAGGGGTAGTGAGGGGTTTCTCTATCCCTCTGCCAGTCTTATTAAACTCAAATCCTTGCCAACTTAGTCTTCTCCGTTCCACAAATGCTCTCTGCAAGAGATGGCTGCAGCCTCAAAATGGAGAGTCACCACTGCATAAGTCTCACCTTTTCTTTGAAACTTCCTCTGAGGAGGTTTTCCATTCCCCCAAAGCTGGAAAGACAAACAACAGCCCCTTTTTGACCATGGTTGTCTTGTTGCAGGTGGGTGCCATCCTACCTCTTCTAACCAAGCTCCTTCCTGCATCTAAGAGGATCTAAAAAATCCCTCACTTGATGTGGCCTGTCCTCTAAGACATGAAGACTCGGGGTGATAATGGGTCAGTACAGTCTAAAGATAGATCAGCTTGCTCTAACAGCTTAATAGCTCGTTACAGGCAGCTGTAGCACTTAATGAGGCAAGGAACAACAAACTCTGCTCCTTCGAGGTTCTGCTCCCAACTGCTGGGAGTGGCATTTGCCAACTTGGCCAAAAAAAATTAAGGCTACAAAACAAAACCAAAATGAAAGAAACAAACAAAAAAAACCAAAAAAAAAACCAAACAAAAAAAAAACCCAGACAGCGAGAAAATGAAAAATCATAATTTTACTACTATCACTAAGTTAATCTCAGAGCTGATGACAGTATCTGCATAGACCAGATGCAAAGCCTGTGTCTATGAGCGATACTGGCCAGAGATAGCATAAATCAAGTCTGCTTACTCACTCACTGAACTGGTATCAGGACAGGCTCTCCAGCAAACTGCTGGAAATGGATGCCACCTCCACCACATTTGATAATCAGTTTAAAGGGAAAACAGGAAAGCTGTTGGACTGGCAGCTCTTTTCCTTTCCCTTTGCTGAACTCCAGCACCAGATTAGCAGCCTGGCAGACGGTTACAGGTCTTCACCCATTCTCAACCTACGTGTTCTATCAAGCACTGCCAAGAAAGAGCCCTGACACTACACTGCAGCCTCGGGATACACGGTTTGGAAGAACGCAGAAGCTCGACCTTCTTAATTAGTTAATTCCCCAGAAGGAGTTCATTCCACGAACATCTGCTCTTCCAGGGAATGTCAAGCTTTGCTGGAAGAAGCAAAACCAGTAACAGATCCACAGTATTCATAGGGCTGACATTTTTCAATAAAACTTGCATGGCAGTTACTTTAAGGGCCTATTTCTTTAAGAAACCTTGTCACGACTCATCAGTTTGGGACTCCAGAGGAGAACCACCTACATTGCTGAGACATCATTACTCTTCATACAGCCCATTTTCAGATTTGAAAAATTGTATTCTGCAGGGAAGAAGTAGTAAAGGAGAAGCTCCTGCAGGTTTGTTTTTGCAGGGAAGAAGTAGTAAAGGAGAGGCTACTGCAGTCATATCTAATTAAAAAAAAAGAAAAATGCTAATACTGTTGGATCATTGCAGTCACTGGGTTCAAACATCTTTCCATATTGAAAAGGATGATGATATTTTGGACCTGACAAGAAATCACCAAAATTTCTTCAGTGCTTCCCCTGTGAGCCAAACAAGTCAGGAATAGAAATGTATGAGCCAGTGCCCCAAGTGCTCCAATGGTACTCTGAGGCTCATCAGACTGTGCTGAGCACTGAAGCATCCCTGAAGCGCTATAAAACTTCAGTTAGAACTTGCAATTCAGAAATCTCCCAGTGACCCCATTATCAGCGTAGCATAGAGAAAACAGGGCTGGTCTTGGTATATGAAGGCAATGACTATTCAGGGAGCTTTAATCAGAAGGAATTTAACTGAACAAACAGCCGTGGCTCCCAGAGAAAGGACGAGTACTCTGAAAATTGAAAGTAGCTGAGCGTATGCTCTAGAACAATAAGATAGAATTATTATACTAAAACCCTTTAATTAATGCATGCGACAGAAGCTGTGATTTTTAAACCCTAATCTCCCTGTCATTTCAGTTTTTAAGAAATAGTAAGAAGCACCCATCTGCTCAAGCTGCCACACGAGGCCCAAAGTTCTGTTCTCACACCAGTTTCATGCCGGATGTCTCAATAAATTTACTGCTTATTTACATCAGCCAAAATGGAGAAGAAAGCTGCTAATCTCCCAAGTTTGGCCTTGTGCTGAAACAAAATATATTTTGGTGTTACACAGAGCGTTCTTCCCCCTAAAAGCAGGGGTTTGTCTCCCCCTCCCCCAAAAAAGAAAACCCATAGGGCATTTCTAAAAGCCTGACAGATGTTTAATTACAGAGGCACTAGCAGGCATTATTTTGAGAAGCTCAAACACAGAACGACTGTATCTGACGACCAAATGGCTAAAGTGTCTGCAGTACCACTAGCGAAGCAAAAAACTCTGCTAATCCACGCTTTGCTAATTCAAACACCTCATAATTCATATGCAAGCAAAAAGCTGCCGGTAGCACAACGCATCTGAATAACCATTTAATAGGAGGAATCTATGGTGCAATCTCATGTTACCAGGGGTGTATTAGGAAATACAGCAAACAGCAGTCAGAGCTATGTTGTGAAATATCAAACTTACTCTCAGCATCTAAGAACAAAGTACCTTTTGTAATGCAGGTTTCTCCCCCGTTCTGCATTTATTAATTCATTAACTTCATTCATTTAAATAGGTCCTTTAGTTGCTGATGTAAATGAACAGGGAACTACAGTACGCCTGTGGGCTGTGTGGCAGGAAGAGAATAGAGATGGCACTGCCTTCTCCACTGCTATTTCCAGCTGTTTCTTACAAATTTCTCACTGATTCCCTGAAGTTCTCACACTAGGTTCCAATTAAAAGACTGTTTTATTCAGACAGAAAATCCTAGTTAGGACTTTTAAAACAATAAACAAAACCCAAAAACCCAGTCACACAGACCTTTGACTAAAATTTCTTGGCTATGCCTCTGAATGGAGAGGAACCTGCCCCTTCTTTGCTGAGTCAAATTCAGTAGTGAATAATTTTCATCCTTTATCCACCCTCGGAGCTGAGCGAGGCGTACGCGCCTCGCTGTGCTGTAGAATTGTGCACTGAGCACGCAGCAACACGAAATATTGTCCTAACAGATTTAAGCATGCCTCAAAGCACATTGTTCTGACAGCGCCTGGGTCTCCGTCATCACTCTCGTAACTATCAATGATTCTGGTTAATTTTACAATCACAAGAGGTACAAGCCTCCATCTGGTTAGTCTACATATTGCTGCGGAGTTGGAATCACACTGATCAACAAAATATGTTGGCTAGTAAAGCTCTGTTAAGGTGGACTGGTGAGTGGAGAACAGTCCTGCTTTCAGCTACACTGAAGATCCACAGCGAATACAAGGGAGAAGAGCATGGGGCTTGGTGCTCCCTGGGGAAAGGTGCCTGACACTCTAGGGCTGCTGGGGGAGGCCAGACACACAGATCAGGATTCAGGTGTGCCAGCAGGTCTGCTTGGTAACCTAACACACCAGGTACAGTCTCCTGAGTGCCTGCAATGCATAAAGCAACAGCCTGCCACAGCTCCTTCCCTGGAATGAAGCTGAAGGGAAGAGAGTTTCTGGTTTAATGCCTGTGACTGAAGCAAACTTGCGAGCACAAGTGGCAGGGTTTCCAAGCACTTCTTGTTCCCCCCCTTGCTCAAACCCCAAGTACAAGAGCACCCTCACCTGCAAGGAAATCATGGTGTAGCTGCCACTACAGAGCAAGTCACCACCTTTGCTGTCATCCCTCACTAAGGAGCCCTGGCTCACAGATCTTAGGGGCTGTCAATGCATGGACAGACACTCACACCAAGAGTACCAAGGTTACACCCGTATCAGCAGCCAAAACCAGACATCCAGGACTGCCAGCATGGATGGAGACACCGTGGCAAGACTGCTATTTATGTTGTTATAGCCCTTTCTCTACACAAAAGACAGCTGGAAGTGTCACTTGGCTGGCATTGCTGCATCTTCATCTGGGGTCCCCATTTCACCAGACCCACAGGGCTCAGGGGGCAACACTGCTCTAATCCTAACAAATCTAACACAGACAACTCTGCTGGCAGAACCTGAAATGCAGAGTGCATCTAAGTCTCCTGTGAAACAGGTATTTCTTGCTTATCTTCCAGTTCTGGGTTACTTCTGGATGCTGTCACAAACTAGGAGTCCTCTCCATCCCCTTCTGTCTTCCAGCACAGGAGCCAGTGTTGATTTCTCCCAAATCTCACTCAACTGTGTTCTTACCTTCTAATCAGGCCCTTTCTCTGAACTCCTGGTAAGCAGCATATTTAAATGCAGAACTGTTTTTACAGATCTTTACCTACAGCTCTTCTCAAACAAATCTGCAAAAACACAAATTACTGTGCTCATATGCAATGTACTCCATAAGCAAAAGAAATTACAAATTCAGGAGCCTTTTCTCATTCTGGAGTTCAGAAAACACTTCTCCAGTAAGACTGAGTAAACTGATTTAAATGCTCTTAAAACTTCAGCTTATTCTCAATGCTAAATTTGCATCCGAGGCTCATCACAGCACAGTATGTGTAATGTAGGATTATACAATGGAACTCCCTTATGCAGCAGTTAAGAAGCAAAACACCTCAACCCTTATATTGTTTTGACCTTCTTTTTGCATTAACCTACAAGGCAAACAGAAGCAGTCCACGAGCAAAGGGCAAGTGACACTTCTTTCTCTGCCTTTGCGGACAACTCCCCTTCCCACAGCTCTACTCACTTCTACTCACCATCAGGCACAGCACAGAATCCCCCAACCATGTTTTATTTCATTCATCTAATACTATTCTAAATATGTACAAGAAGCCTGCTGTGATCCCACTGAAATCCTTGATGCTACAACTAGTAACCTCAAAAGAAAGAGAACTAGTCCGAAGAACATAAACATAAAAACCAGTTAATTCAGAGCCTCTCCAAGCTCTGGACAGCTGGAGTTTTTAAAAACACAGTAGCTCCATAGCTAAGCAATGAAAAACAGGTTACAGAACTCAGCAACAGGAATTAATAAAAATGACCAAGGGTCATCTGTAGTCTATCAATCACTGTATCGTTTACAGTTCATATTACAGTAGAAAGGTATGAATGTTGTCAGTGTTATATACTGGCTACTCAGATCTATCATGAATAATTGATAGAGGTCATCCATCTGAGTCCCAGCCTATTAGTCAAAACTCTAAACCTGCTGTTCACCAACAGTAGAGCACTGCAGATGAAGGATAGAGGGGCACTTACAGGGAACTATTTTCAATGATGCAAGCAGTTATAAGGGAATGCAAATGATCTGAAAACAAAAACTGAGTTTTTCTGAGACCTAAAACACTACTCTGTGAATCAGCAAAACAGCATTTCATATATACACCTATATACCTATTTTGTACAATTTATTGCCAAGAATAAAATCCATAAGGCAAATCTGAACTTGAGGTTTCAGTCTTAAATCTCTTAAAAAGTTGAGAAGCTTTAAGAGTGTTTGAGTTCAAGACTGAAAAGTGCATTTGCCTCACACTCTTTTAGATATTTTGCCCTGAGCATCCACTACGTCTCATCCTGACAAAGTGACTTTGAACTAAAATCAAAGAGTAAAAAACCTTTGTTAATAGAAAAAAGTTTTGATGTTACTTTTAAAATGAGTAAATAATAAACCAGGAATAGCCATATTTCTGAATACATTGGGTGTTTGAGGAACTAAGAGTTGCAACATGACCTACACCCTGACACAGACATTACCCAAGTAACTTACTCCATGACTATATCAATTCCAATGGTAGCAAATGGCAGCACACCTTGGAAATTTGGAGCAAGGTTAATATACCAAATAAGCATCTACTAACTACAAACAGTCCTATTAACTAGTGCCTTGTTTGTTTACTTGCAATTCACCATGACTGAACTGAAGAATCACCATCCCGACTCTCCCAGTCCATCCTGCAGGGTGCAGAACAGATCATAATTTCATTTTAGCTTTAAGGTCAAGCTCACTGGGCTGCCTTTGTATGGTTTGTAAGGGCAGAATAATCCTTTACAACAGTGACACCTGAGATATGGAATAGGATGGTCTACAAACAGCAGCCCCACTTTTTAATCTTTACAACAGCAGTTCAGCAGTGGCATTTGAAACAGCCATGATGTAGCTACATCCTGACAAGCAACACCTGAAATGCCTTCCCTAGCTTTGCGCATCCTAGGAATCAACAAAAAATTAACATTTTTTCCAATAAATTAAGAGGCAGGTAGCCAAAGTACAATTTTCTCTGCAAATTGACAAATATCAGAGCCTACTTTTAATTCCCTTTGCTGAAATGCAAGGCTCTGTCTAGACACCAGCCTTAAGGCACTCTCTTTGCATATAAGGCAGGTCAGGGTATACTGGAAGCATAAGGATTGTCAAAAAACCTGTTTGGGCTTTGGCAAAGTAGTAGTACATATTCTGTAGACAGCACAGTTCTTAGGCTTCTGTCTGACAGAAGCAAAAAGATGCTACAGTATTTTTGACAAACTCAAGCTTTTCTTGCCAAAAGCCATCCTCTCCCCAGCTCAGCCTGTTAGGAAACCAGCCTGAAGAAGGCAAACCTCCACCTTTTCTTACCCAGAGATAAATTTTGTTTATTTTGACTGACTCTTGGAGGCTGTGTACTTCGGACTTGCAGACTCAAAGATCAGTAATACTGGTTTTTATACTGGAATTTTTACAATCTGCCACTCATCCTTTTCACCAACTCAGTGGAGCCATATTTCAACCAGAAACTAATTAACATCCTTGCCTGAACACATCAGGAGAGCCTCTTCTCCCATGCTTCCCGTAAACAGCAAAACCCAATCCCACTCCCATCTTCACTTCAAAATATTTTTCTCACACCAAGGTCTTGTTCAACAGCTTGTGTGTAGTGGTCAGGCAGTAGACACCTTTCACATATACAGTCAGTGGTTGCTTTTGATGGGTCAGACTCTCAGCTATTCCACTCCCAAGGCTTATGAATACAGACTTCCAGGCAAGTCTGGAATTTGGTTTGAAACACTGGTTTGGAAACAGGGCACTTGAGGAGACTGCATAGTTTCCACTGAGAAATTTACAGCTGAATTGGCTGAGCGGTTGTATGGAGGCAGGGTGAGGTGAAAACAAGACAGAGGGAAACAGATTTGATAGCAAACAAGTAATTCATCACTCACTTAACTCTGTTGCTTCCCCATAATTTCCCAGCTAGTTAAAATGCCCATGCAGTACTTGACATGGACAGGCAAATACAAACAGCAGCATTTAGCAAATCAGTTATTAAGATTAGTTTTGCCTTACAACAGCTGAGCAAACTACAAGATATTAAGCTCAAACAAACTTCATAATGTAGGAAAATAACTAACTGCACTTTAAAGAAAGCCTAGTAAAATTACTACACCATCAGAAGGGAGTAATTTATTAATTATGTGATGATCATGTATTTCTGTTCTTTTTAGCTAGGCCTGGAGATGAAATATGAGCCTTATATGGAAAGAAGCTTTGATGACAGTCATTTATTTGGGAAAGCTTTTCCAGCCTTTTTGTTTCACACAAATTATTTGAATGTTTAAAGTATTGAAATAGTTTCATATCAAGGTATTAATCAAGAGATGCTGTCTTTACCATCTTTCATATTTTATTAAATTTTTAGTGAAAATGTGGCTGCTGGCTTATAAGCAATTCAAAAATAATATATATACAAGCAGGCAGCCATTTTCACAGTCTGGCAAGTAACAGATTTCCATAAATAACAAAGAATACAGGGTCATGATATCAGCTGTTCAGAAATTTTAAAAAGTCAGATTGCTTCTATTTTTGCAGTAACTATTTGCTGGATTATTTTTATTTATGGCTTGAAACAGAATCTAGAAATGTTTTTCCTGAACTTTAGATACTATGCTCCTGACTGACTGCCTTTCTCTCTGCTCTTTTTCACTTGCCTTCCATGCATCTGTGTCCAGTCTGAGGGCAGGGAGTGGCACTGGCTCAGGAGCTGGGCCTGCAAAGGTCTGTGAACATCTGAATATGCTCCTCGTGCTTTGATATGCCCAGATTGCACAGATATTGGGTTATTTGTTCCCATAGATGGTCAGCTGCCCTGTTACCTGGCTCTTCAGATGCAGCATTAATTGCACTGAGCATCAGTTTTAGGTAATTAGACACAGCTGTATGCTTGAAAATGCTAATACACAGTGGGAAATCCTTCTGGAAGATTTTGGTCATTAACACTTTCACAGTTCTCAAATATACCATTATCTACTCCTTAATTCTCTGTTTTGATCCCTGTTTAAAGTTCTCTTTTACTTATCCCTCAGGGACTTTGCCAAGCTTTCCACTTGAAAATGATTCTGCGACATTGTGACTCTGCCTCTCTCTAATAGAAAAAAAAACCCATATATATAATTCTGTGAAAATGGAAGCCATGTCTTAAAAAGATACAAGAAAAAATAAAATTTAAAACCAAGTATTTTTGACCAGCAGAAGTTGATAAACAAGATGAGGTTGCTGTGTTTTTTTGGTTTAAATGACACATGAAATAATGCATTTCACATATTTCTTCCTCCCTAGAAAAGCTGACCATTTTTCTAGAAAGAGACAGGAAGCTCCTCTTCTGGGAAAAAAAGACCCTAAAAACAACAAACACCAAAATTGTCTCAGATCTGCTCAATTAATTTTCTTCCACAAACACAGGTCACAACCCATGTTAGTTTAGAACCAGATTTTGACAATCTCATTAGCTCGCAATTCAGGTAACTAAAAAAAAAAAAAAAAAAAAAAAAAAATAAAAAAAAAAAAAAAAAAAAAAAATAAAAAAAAAAAAATCTATGCTTATCTGATAATATAAAGAAGTTGGGTTTCAGACATCTTGAAAAAATGGCTTGTTTCATTTTGCTGTATTGGGGGGTGCAAATAAAGAGGGAAGAGATTACACTGGTGATTGTGAAAGCATGAAAACTCAACGGGCAAAAAGGCACTCACAGAAATAAATACAGCACAAATAAATACAGCAGAATAAAATTAAATGGGTTAATCGAATCTGACTGCCTATCTGGCACCCCAGAACCAGAGTACAGTATTAGTTAAAGAAAATGATCAAGCAATTTCTTCTTTGTTTTCAGGAGTCCAGAGAGAAGACTGCTGTAGGAAGATCAGTGATAATGTGGTAACCCCAGAAATTAGAGAAGTGCATATTGCTTTAATTTTGATTCATGAGCAAGGATTTATTTTCTTCCTTTTTTTTCCCTAACTGCCACTAACTGTATTTCTGGTGTTCTGCTTCAAGGGAGCACCAAGCTACTAGGGGATTTCCTAAACGGGATTACCCGTGTTTCTTCAGTTCCTGCTGCCTGCTTACAGTTGCACCTGTGACAACTTAACCAAGTTGGCTGTCAACGACCTGCAACCAAACGTGAAGATTTAAGCTCTCTCAGAAACAAAGCCCATGGATGAAACGTAACCTCAGGGTGGGATTTCCTCCTTTGGCTGAAATCAGTAAGGACTTCTAAGTCCTAAGGAAGAACAGAAAATCTAAGCTCGCCTAAAAACTTCCGCCTTTTTGTCAGGAGTCTTGTTTCTCCATTGAGCTTTTGCTGAGGTGTAGTCACAGTGAAAAATATAATTAACTCTTGAGTAAGAGAGGAATGGGAAAACAGTTTCCCTTCTCTTCTCAGGAAAAGCCTTTTGGGGTGGGAGGGTGGGCGTCAAAACAGAAAAGCGCCAAAGCCTAAAGTAAAGAGAGGCACAATTAAGCTTTCATACAACATCTGTATCACATTTACACGTGCACTCACTTCCAGGGAAGCGACAGACATCAAAACTAATGGAGAACATCCCGACTCTCCAAATGCAGGAAGAACACTGCAGCTTTCCCAGCTGTGCTCTTGGGACTGTAAAACAAGAGACTGGCAAAGGAGGCTATTTTTTATTGCTTTGACTATTGGTTTTGGCCAGGTAGTGTAACAAAGTTCTTAAAGAGAGTTATCCTAATGCACTACAAGAATTAGGTACACCAGGACTACTGGAAAACAATAGCTGCAGAATAAGCCTCATCATCCTCTGAATGTTGCGCACAGTAATTGGTTCCAGGGTCAACACAGTGATGCTACAACAAAGAGCTGTAGCTTAAGGGTAAAGAATAAACAGCAGGAGTTAATGGGTTAATATATAAATGCCCCCCAAAATGAAAGAAAGATAGACAATAAAATATTCTGCATAAACAAAACTGATTATGAATCCAATATGCAACCTTAGCTCTCAACAAGCTGTTAATGTCATTAAAGAAACAAAGCAAGTATTTCAAGTCACTGTAACAAGAAAGCAACACATTAAGATTTTGAAGCTAGTTTGACAAACACTGCGCTTGCCATGGGTGCCAATTTATTAATGTAAAGAATACAGACAAAGAAAGGTGTCTGAAATTACAGTATTATTCACAAAATACCATTATTAGGGTACAGGCAACTTTGTTAAAAACACCACATGCGATTGCTCCACTGAATCTAAACATCTGGGGCAAGTTATCCATCTGGCTTTAGTGCCTTTGAAATGACATGCTACATTTAAGCTAAGAGGTCCAGTCACACCAGTTTTAAGTAATCATGTTTTCGTAGTCCAGCACTTCATCATTTTGAATCTTTCATTCAATAACATTTTTGATAAAAATACTTTTAATCCTTTTCCCCACACAGCAGGAAAGTGAAATAGATATAGAGGTACAAATGTTTTCTTTCTAAGTTTTTCTCCAAATATAACAATTATCTCCTGCCACTCAAGCACTCAGATGAGTAAGTGCAAGGGAACACCATTATCCTTATGATTTGCCAGGTGAAACACTGAGATGCAACATATCAAAATGGAATCCCTCATTAGTTATGTTTCCCTATCACTTCTCCTTCCCTTTTCCATTTCCATTGTTCTCAGGACCTGAAAGAAACTTTTATCTGCTTTTCTTTCACCTGCTCTGCTGCTGTGCACAGCCTCAGGTGCTGGGACTGCTCATGCAGGGTTGTAGCAGGGGCACTGTGTGTCCTCCTTCCCCAATTCATTTCTAACATGAGCAGGATGACACTGAGTTACAGCACCTTCTTCTTTGGTGCCCCACTCTTTCTCCATGGTCACTCATTTCCTTTCTTTAAACAATACTCTGTTCCCAAATGCCAGCTGTGCCCACATAGGATGAGTTCCCACAGCATGCCAACCTCCCTAGCATGTGCTGCTCCAGGCCTTGGCTATCCTTATGGACTTCCTCCCATTAGTAAGCCAACACTGTGACACCATTTATGCAAACACAGCATGCTTTTACCTCCAGCTTACTTCCTTGTGCCATTGATTCAGCTCTTTTCCAAGGCTGCTCCTAAGGCTCCCCACTCCTACATAAACCACCTATGGTTTACAGCTGACAAGAGCCTGAAATCCAGACCCTTCAATACAAACTCCTCTATCACTTCCTTCAGGAAAATACAAAGGAAAATATCCCCAGCCAGGTCCCATCCATCACCCAGCTCTTGGCAGCACCAGCCTGAGTGCCTGGTTTGCCCACAGCAACGCTGGGACACATCATAAAATGGCACTTTGGCTCATTCCCAGCTGGGACCCTCAACAGGACAAATATGGATTGGTAATCCTACAGTGTATATGATGTGAGATAACCTTGATATCATGCATCAGATCAAACATGTGCATGTCAGAAAGCAAATTCACACAGGGCAGTTACTGCAGAAAACCACATTTCACATTTCTGGCTTGTGCTTTAGCACGGCTCTCACTCCCCACGACAACAGGGATCTCTGGAGAGCTGTCAGCAACAGAGACCTGCTTGGAACTACCAATGAGCTTCCAGAAGAAGCTGTTTACATCATCTGGATGCAGCTCTAATAGTAACACATCATACCTTTACCATGTAGATCTATTTATCTATACTTGTTACATAAACCCATACACCTTCAGAATTTTTTGTTTTTCTCAAACCTTTTTCTGCTTGATAGACTTTTAATTACATTATGGTTTTGGCCCTTTCCAACCTTCCTTTCTTCCCTAGGCATCAGGTTTCTTTCCTTTTGGCTTCTAAAGGCCTCAAAGAAAGTTGCAAAACTGGAATTTGAGTAAATACTTTATGAAGAGTACTTTCCATGATGCCTTGGTTGAGTGAAGTCAGTATTTCAACTTACTGAATATATGCTAAGATACTTTTTTTTTTTTTAACACAATCTTGCTCTAATATAATCGACCAAGAAATGTCAGTATAGCAGAAAATTCTTCTTGGCACATAAAAACTTCATTATGAATTAATAGCATTTCATTTCCAATATGAGCCTTACTATTAGACATTTTCATACTGGTAACACCTAAGATAAAAAAATCCTAATAACTTGCAAAATTATATTATTATGTTTGAATTGTAACTAATGTGTCATGTCTGTGTGCATTAAACTAAAAAAAGCACAACACTCCCTACTTCCACAAAAATAACAGCATTGAGGCTTCCTTGTCAAATATATTTAGCATTACAGTAGTAAGTAAGTGATCCTCACTTATGTGCACCCATTTTGTTGTCCCAGAACAATCCAAGTAAAGATTAATTTTTTCCTATTACAACTTTACTTGTCATTCTGTGTTTGGGTATTTTTTAAGGCTTCTCCAGGCTTCAACAGTACTTAAGGTTAAAACATTTCTGGGAAATTGCTGTGCATGTGGATACAGATATGTGCAGGGACAAGAAACTTCTGCAAAGTATTATGAGGGGTTTAGGATTAATATGTTCCATGTGCAGTGTAAGCTGTACTTCCTGAATTCTCTTTTAAGGAAAGAGACAGATCTGTTTGCTTCATTATCTAGCAAAAAAAGGCTTTACTACCTACTGAATAAAGGCTAAATCACAGAAAACTGATCATACCCTTGGTTCAGTAGTGCTACACACCTACCAAAACATGCAAAAAGCAAGGAAACACAGCATCTGCTCCACTACCTTGGGGTACAGCAGGCACAGGAAGAGATGCAGTCTTTTATATCCCATTATCATCCTGAGTCATTGCATTCAGTCCTTCACCACCATGACATTGGTGAAAGACCTCTACTGTCAAAACACCCAGAAAATGTTTCACAGGAGAGAGGTAAGAGAAGAGAGAGAGGGAAAAAAAAAAAAAAAAAAAAAAAAGCCCTTTAGACCTGAGGTTCACATCTCCCAAAGAAGCCATATATTTCCCTTGTGGTTATGCTTTTTTCTCCCCCCCAAATATTTAGGTTTTGCTGACAACAGCTTGCCTCAAATGCTATTTAAGCAGTAAGACATCACAAGACATATGCTATCCTAAGATAACACACACCTCTGAAGTGCTGTTAGGTGTAGCTGATGCCTCCAACTGCCTGATGAATTTGTTATCTCAAAGAAACACAAGGTTTGGGAGTGCCTTATATTGCAAACTAACCCTAAATTTAGTCCTTAAATAAATAAATAAAATCTGTGATTTTGCATCCTGTAATAAAAAAAAGAGATCTGACTTGGAGTAAATCCTAACTTCTGGCTCCCAAATAAAACTAAACTTTTTAGCTTTATACCTGTGATATGACAGAAACAATCATTTTAATGGCTATTTCTTTTTCTGTTATTTGAAGTAACAGAGATAATGAATTAATAAGTGAGGTTTAAGATTACCAAGCTGGAAAACAAATTTCTGAAAGCAGGAGGGCAAGTCTTTCCCCATGGGTCCTGTACAAGGATGAGTATCTCAGTGCTCTAAATCCATGTTAAGTAAGCACCTGTATCAAAGTTACAATAAACATCAGCTGAGCTAGTACTTTTGCCTTTCAGGTGGAAACTTTCTCAACAGAGATTCTGCACTTCAAAAGGATGAAGGGTTGGATTTTTGCCCTCAGCACTGCTAAAGCCTAACCAAGCCATCAACAAGAGTATCCACAAAAGACAATTCTGAGACTTGCTCCTCCCCATGTCTTATCCCCTGTGAAGTTTGCATGCTACGGTACATTTCAGGATATGCAATTTACACTGGCATTGATTAGAGAAAAGAAAGATTTCCCTATTCTTCTCTAATCTCAGGCCATTAGGTGCCAAGTGGTTCAACAAAGCAGTTAACAATGATTCCAACCTTTCTGCCCTATGCTTAAAATCAGGCCAGCAGTTATAACTACTGCTGCATCAGGGCCAAAGTATTCTGCAATTTTCCAGTCCAAATCCTTGCTGTCTGTAAAGAAAAACAAATTCACCATGAAAGTAAGTTCCCTACACCTTTACAAATCCATTCATGGCACTGAAAATAATGTCTACCTGTCACTTACAAAATACGGGACAGTAGCACTCACACACCAAGTACAAGGATCCAAAAGTCTCCTTCTTCAAGGCCTAAGGCACTGAAAATTATAACACTAAACTCAATGGTTTCCTCCACAGTTTCAATAAAATTCACTATATGCTTTTCATGTCCCTAAAAAATACAGGCTTGCTGATGATAAATGTTGTAGGCAATGAAAAGAAAACTGAGAATAAGAAAAGCTATCAACCCATCACAAAGGGTTCCCTTAACTGCAGCAAAGTTGCTCTTGACTTTTACTGGTACAACTGGTAGTACCACAGTCAAGCCCTTTCACAGTAAAGTAATCCAGTGCCTCAGTGAGACTACTGGGTTAAAAAGTAATAAAGTGAAGTCAAGTGAGACCTAGTAAAACTTGTATTTGTAAAACACACCTGCAGAAAACAAATTATCTACCAAGGCTAGGCCCAACCACACATTACTTTTATATCCTGTGCAGCCCTGGGACTCCCCAACATTTCAGCAATTCCTGCAGAATTCAGCCTATCCCGTCCACTGAGAGTACCTACTGCCAAATCTAATGCACTAAAAAAGAAAATCTGACTCTTGATCGAGGGCAAACTGTGAACCATAATGTTAAGAACCACAAAAAGATTTAACATTAAAGACATTTATACAAGCCCCTCGTTAGCAGTCATTTACAGATCAGCAGAATCCCACTAAGCACAGTCAGAGAGCTACCAAAGTATTTGGGAATCAGATTAAAACACTACCATCACAATTTTCATCATCTGATTCTTGTTTTACTAGCTGGGGAGAGGCAGCCCTCACTCACTGATCAGAAACTGCCTCTGCTTGAAAATAAAAGCACTACACAATGTGATCTTTTGACTGTAAATGTCACAAAGCAGTATTTCACACGCTACAGTTTGATGTAATAGAAACATCCAGTACAAAGAGTTACTAGAGATGCTAAACTGACGTTTACAAGGCAGCAAGGTCAGAGCAGGTGTCAAGAAGTGAGGGATTTGTTAAAACTGAGGTTCTGTGCAGCAGGATTTCCAAGTGAACATCCCTATATGCAGACATCTATCGTATTTACTGAGGAAGAGCTGAAAGCCCAGTATGAGCACTGGAATCCCTGTGCAACTGACTTAAAGGGGTATTTTTGACTGCACAAACTGAAACCAAGATGGCCAATACCTTTCCACACCCTTGAAAAAATTTTTTTTTAAATGCTAGTGTATGGTAAGTGTGGAATGGTGACTGACAGCTCAGGAAGGAATACACAAAGACATAAGCAATCCTTTGAAGCAGCACTTGGGACAACATTTCCAAAAACTGTGAAAGTAGTAGTATGAAGAAATAATCTTGGGCATTTTCTATAAGCTTCAGGGCAAAACTTACCTACTATGACCTACCTTTAAGAAACCACATTTCCTTGCTTCCTAAGAGATAAAATAAAGGTTGGGTAAACCTATCTCCCTCTTAGCATCTTGTACAATTTTTCTTCCAAGCTGAGTTGTGGTTTTGCTTATATCACAGAAGCACAGCAACAATAAGCTGCCTAAATAATACTTCTATCTCACTGTGTCACTTGTAATTGCATATGGTAACCTGCAAAAAAGGAACACTAACAATTAAAGCTAAATACAGCAGAAGTATCTTTGACATGCACGAAGTTCTTCTGCACTTAACACCCTCACAGAAATGTTTACAAGGAATAAAAGTAGTGCTACAGCTGGTCTAATAACTTTAAAAAGCTGCATAAGAAATTGTCTCTGAGCAGCAATAAAGGCAATCTCTGTCATGACAAGCCATTAATCTACTGAAGTATCCCAAGCTCAACCAACAATCCTTAGTTCTGACTTGAGCTGACTGTGTGTTATCTGTTCCTCATCACCATGCCCCATTTCAAGAGGAACTTGAATTGCTGTTTAACACTCTTGCTGGCCACCCACATTACCTGGGACTGGGTAAAACAGGCCTGGTAATGCAGAGCAACGTGTGGTCATCAGGAACACAGTGGAATTTACCCAAGATTCCCACAGGGCAATTGCTGCATGTTCCTTAGTCATATGGTGTCAGGTTAATGGACAGCATTAAAGGGTACAGACTGCTTTATGCCAAAGCATTGCTGCCCTGTTCCAATCAAACACTTCCTGCATGGATTTGCTGAAGCATAGCTCCCACCATCAGACTAAAATACAGAAGGGGCAAGCAACTTCATGTGTGTGAGGTGCACCTGGCAAGGGAGGTATTAACCACTTCCTAGATGTCCCATGGCTTTTCTCTCTTCCTCTCCTCTCAGTACACACTGCATTGATCCTGGGTGCCAGAATTTTTCGTGCTATCCATTTTCTTGGGACAATCAGCATAATTTCTATTTTGTTCTGTTTCCTTGGTAAGTATTTCCATTAAGATCAACCCACAGTTAAAGACAAATAGAATCAAAAAATACTGCTGAGGGCAACACCACAGGAATGTGTATACTCACGTAAGAGATACCATCTGCAGTCTGGAGGAGAGTACAAGAGTCCAAAGGAGAGGAAAAAGTAACAAATGCTGCTGTGGAGACATACACAGGAGATATGACCTGTACTGGTCAAAAATGATGGTTCAACCTGCAGTGTTTTGCAGAGAAACCTCAGATCATGAGAAAGTACCACACTGCACATGCCTTTGCTAACATGTATCATGACTGGACTATCATTACAGTCCATTACATTGGACTTGCATTACAGCAAGGCAGATAGGAAAGAGAAATTTCTAAATGGTATTATTAGCTGTCTAATTATTAGCTGTCTGTATTCAAACTACGTAACAAACCAGGTAACAGGTCTAGTCCAAATTTGCTTTAAGGAACAGCTGAACTCTGCTAAGCCCCAACCAACATCTAATGGATCTCTTACTGCTAGCACAGGTTCTTTGCCTGTGCCCAATTTCCCCTATGATTTGAAGCATCAATTTGCTTGTAATTCCAAGTCCCAGAGTTTCACTGATCTCACTGGAGTTAAGAATCCAAACAACTAGTTTGAGTTGTAAAGCTGAAAGGGTATTCCAACAACCACCCCTCAGCAATGCCCAAATTAACTGGTGGTGAATGTGTAATCACAGCATAACATTCTTATCTTCACAGTTCTGAGACACTGTTCCTCCTTGAAACTGCCTTATTTCTTGGAAGCCTGGGGCAATAGTTACCAATTGTCCAGCACTGAAACATTCTCCAGTTTGTTATATGCTCCTTCAGCAAACTAAATATGTTAGATAACTTAAATATACTTAAGACTGTACACATAGAACAAGATCTCATTTGGTGTAAAATGCCCCAAGAGCACTGTCCTTAGCAGCACGATACTGTGGGATTTACACTGAGAGTCTGGCATGAGAAGCATCTGAAGTGTAATTAATCAAGATATGTAATAAAAATGTTTGGTTTTTACATAGTGGAGAGACCTCCCCTTGCACACAGAGAAACACTTTTTCATGTAGGAACAATGAAGTCCTGGTACTGGATACTGGCAGCTGTTCCATACACTCATGCTAGCAACAGAAAACATTTACTAGAACTAGCTCTGTTCTCTGGAATTACAATACATTTTTATTTTTCTAATTTCATTTGCTTAGCTGTTTTATTCTTATTGTTGCTTTCCTCCCAAAAATTACAGCCTTGCTGCTTTACTAAAATATTAAAGCAACACTAAACAACTTTTACTTTTGAATTATGTTACATCAAAAGATTTCTGAAAAGATGCATTTTTCAATAAAGTTCCGGCTCCTAGACTTGTTATAATTCATATCTGAGCAAAACAAAGTTGAAATTTATGCTTCATAAATCTCTGCTATATTTTTTCCTCAGAACTTGCTAATGTTATGTTTCTATTCAAGCATTCCAGTTTATATATAGAATTTTCATGTAACAGGCCTGGGATAAATGGTATCTGTTACATCCCCAAGACTGTATAACCTGTAAGCAATTCATAGGCAGCTGTCTCTTCAGTTTACTAAAAAAAAAGATACTAAATCAGTCTCTGGCCATGCTCTACTAAGAGTTTTTGAAATGTAACAAACACAAAGAAAGAGGTCCAGACTTTCTCATTTTCACATGGAAATCCTCATGGAGTGACCCAACTGAGCACATCATGAGCCTTTAGAGCTTCAGTGCAAGCCATCAATGTTGGCACAGCCTTGGAGGGTCTGAACTCCAATGCTATTGCACACCTCTCTTGAGCCCCCCATCCCCCCTGAAACCTCATCATGTGGCTCAGCTCCCTTCACCAAGGTCCTGAATCTTTCCATTGTCCTTTCTCTCCACCTGCACCTTACTCCCATCTCATCCCACTCCTTCATGGTGCTCATGCTCTAAGCAGGTCCCACCACACCACCAGTGATGCTTGAGGTAAACCAAGCACAGCCACACACCACTGTTTGGTATTCACTGTTTGAGTTTTTTTACATTCTGCAGAGTCTTGTGCCCACCTCACGAGCTCCTCGGGCTGAAAGAAGTACTGGTACAGCACCCAGCACAACAGCCCTCACTTGCAGTCGTGTGTGCAATACAGGTGAATCAGTCTCTCCTTAAAACACTTCAAAAAATCAGAGGAGTCCAACAGAAGGGAAAAAAAGGTAAAGAGAAGGGAGAACAGAGGCAGGAGATAAAGGAAATAGAATACTGGAAGGAGCATTCCAAGGTGATACATCCTCTCCTTTTCCTGATGTCCTTCCTTGACTTGGCCACGCTAGAAGCAGCATTCCTCTCCTTTATTCCTATATAACAGTCCTTCTCTTTTCTTCTTTTCTTTTATTTTCTTTGTTTTCCCCTCCTAGATAAATTTTAACATTTACTCCCAGCCCAGACTGCCAATGACATGCAAGAAGAAGTACCACCTGTATGGCACTTCCTCACTGGCTGGGCTATCTCAGGTCTGTGCTTTTACTCCATGCTTGCCAAGAACCAAGAGGTATTTAAATTCTTTTCACTTCATTTCCTCATCTTTCCACCTGCCAACAGCAGTCACAGCCTCAAAAATTATTCTTCCTTCTTCATTTCAGGACTGACATATAGCCTAATGTAACAAACCCAAGCATCTTCGCTGCTAAAACCACCATGGCAATGAAGGGGCTCATGCCTTAAAAATACTAACCACCAAATTACTTTCATATATCTAAAGCTACATTTTAGGTGAGAAGATGAAAGATTATAAAAATAGTGTTTTCCTTTCACTTTTATGAACACATATATAATCCCTCACTACTCTCTCAGTCATATCTCTGGGGTTCTTTTCAGGGAAAAATGAAAATCATTAAAAAACCCAGCCAAAAACCTCAATTTGGGGAAGAGGTAGCAACAATCTACAGATAGTTCACACAGCTTTGGATGCAACTCAGTGAACATTAAGGTACAGTTTTTCAAGTGGCTTGAATGATAAATAAAAATGAAGAATCATCTGGGGCAGGAATACCTCAAAAACATCCAAAGTCTGGTCTCAAGGAAGCAAAAGTGCTCTGAGCCACCTCTTCCCACATGGCTGTCACACAAAGCACAAAGACTTCATGTGTGATTTCTGCATGACAGGTATCACACAGTACACTATGTGTAGCTCTACAAAACTAGTATTTACCCTCCCTCCAACCAGATGAAGCACACTTTGCAGTCAGCCCAGCAGCTGATAAACTGGATTTGCAACACTACACGCAGGTTCCTGAGAAATCATGATGTTACTCAACAAAGGCAGCAGGGGCAAATTCCTGTTTAAAGGAGTGCCTGCCCTGGAGCCTCTCAACCCCAATTCTTGCTCTTCTCCCAGTGAGCCCTGTCAATAATCCCTGTTCCTGCCACCCTGAGCCCCTACACCTGCTGGCCCTAAGTGACCACAAGGGTGCTCTGCCAGCTTCCCTGCTGCAAGACCCCATGCGTCAACAGCGCTCCTCAGATTATTAAGAATTAAATGCACAAAGAAATACTTTCAGCTGAGGCAAGGCCACAGCATTCAATACTTGGCAGTCCCAAGGCCCTTTTCTGACACAGGATAACATAGTAATGCATGAAAGGGGGAAACAGAGAGTAAAGATAAGAAAGTAAAAAAAAAAAAAAAAAAACAAACCCAAAAAAACCTCCAAATATTGTATAACCTTTTGAGTAGAACAAGATTTTCCTCATTACAGCCCAAGTAAAAATAATGCGGTAGAAAATAATTTCAGGAGCAGGAACTGAGAGCCCTGCTTGTCAGCATCCACTGGGAAGGAAGCCTGTCCATGGGGCTGGAGTTCTATTCTTGATGGAAAATCTTCACCTGGAAGAGTAACTAAAAAAAGCTGCAGCAAAGGACAGCAAACTACAGCAGTTCTAGGACAAAATGTGCTTCAAGGCCATACCAGAACACCTCATTTTTGCAGGTACATACATGAGGGCAGAATCTGGCCTATATTCCATACACCTTAAGTTACTGTTCATAGGGGAGGGAAAAAAAACCATCTTGAGTTACAGCAGAATCTGCAAAAGAATAAAATTAATCTTACAGCTTGTTGGACAGAAGGACTCCTGTTCCTTAGAACACAATACCAGGGCAGTGCTAATAAACCTCCATACCAAAAAGATAAAATTGGGAAAATTTAGTCCTGAACATTTGCCTATGAAAACTCCTTTTATACATAACAAAACAAATAAGCAAAAAAACCTTAAACTTTCTTTCAAATTAAAAAAATCTATCATTTGTAAAAAAAATGTTCCCATCTTTGAGACAGTGATTTGAGTTAAATAACCTCTAGTAATAGGCAGCATTTCTCTTGCACTGAAACATTTCTCATTAGCCAATTAAATACTTGATTAGCTCTTCAGCTGTGATACTAGCAAATATAAAATGCAGCAGCCACCCTACCAGCCCATCATCGCAAATATATCCCTTTTCCAAAATGTGCCTTTATTCAGGCCCATCAGTTTGCTGCTTCTTTACAGTTAAAACAAACAAGGATCAATTTGATACCCAAGAAGTGAGTTTCCAGTTGCTGGCATCAGTTAAGCCAGTAACTTTAATTCCTGTGAGAGCAAAGTGCTGTGTGACTAACTCTCCCCTTTCAGTCCTGCAGCAAGGGCTCAAAGCCTGAGTTGAGGCAAGAAGCAAAACAGGCAAAGATTTGCGAAAACTCCTCCTGTTAGAAATAAAATATGGAGAGCATAGAAGAACAGTTTTCCTATTTGAACATCATACAAAGAATGTTGCAGTATTTTTGCCCATGTCCAGAGAAATGGTTTTCCATCCCAGCAGTTCTGATTGCAGCACTGTACATTTCACTGGTGCAACATGGCAGCCCCATTTAACTCTAGACAAAGCTGCAGTTTTATCACCATACCTTGTGTCAGCTGAACCAAAGTATGTCAGGTGGCAGCTGATGGACTTGCACACAAAGTAGGCATGCACCCAAAAAGAAATTTAAGTGTTCAAGAATCCAACAGCACATAGGAAAGCCAAATTCTGAGTCTTTTAAACTTGCAAGTAATCATACCGCAAATATTTAAGAATCTGTAGGAATCTAGCTTGTCACTAGACTTTCTGGAATTGTTTTTTTTAAGGAAAAGTAAAAAAGAAAAAAAAAATTGGTGTTCTTGGATTAATTTGAATATATCCACCACTGCTTAAAAAAATTATGAAAAACATGTAACAATTCACAATTCTGGTAAATGTTGCTTTGCTGCTGTGAGGTCTGAAGCCAGGAGAAAAGGCAACATTATATAATATCCTGAAAGAGCAAGGTAATTGAATAAACCCACTCTCTTCCACAATGGTGCAGATTACTTCATCCACGATGGTCTTGAAAATGAGTTTAACTCTATAGATAACTATGTTCTTCACAACAAAAGGAATGAAAATGAGAGGAAACCGTTTTTGTTCACCAAACAGAAAACAAACAAAAACCAGCAGAAGGGCTAGTAAGGAGAGAATGGTTAATCTCACATTTCTAAAAGGGTATTATAAACAAAGCATGGTGAACAACAAAAATAAAGGATTAAAAAAAAAGATACAAAAGTGCTTAATGGTGTTCTTTTAAATATTTACTTTGCTCTATTTGGAGAATAATTTGTTCCATTTAGTAGCATTGGGCTCAAAGGACCGCTTTAATCCAGAGAGATTAATTATAGCCTTTGGAGTTATAAACACAATTTGGGAAGTGAAGCGGAGAAGAGGAGAGAGACTCCTCTCATGCTGGCATTTTAACAAGTTTATGTGCTTTGGGGCTACGCTATGCAGGCTACACCTCTACACTGCAGGCAGAACAGGACACCCATGAATTGTGGAAAAGCAGCCCCCAGGACATCCAGAGGGCTATCCTGAATATCCTACAGTGTTGCTATAGGCAACTAAAATACTTCTCAGGTGTCCTTCATCAAAATACAAGTTCACCAGCACATTACAAAAAACATCATCTTGCTCTTATTACCAGCACCAGAAAGGAGCTGCCGCACTGAGACGAGCAGCGCACACGGGGTCTCTAAGACCTCTCACATGCTTTCACGTATTTCTCCCTCTGGTCATCACTGTGTCCCAGACCAGGAGACAGAGGGACTAGCAACAGTTACTGGGGCAAAGGTGGAGCAATCTTACCTAGCAAGGGATTGGCTGCTCCCTCCTCCGAGCTCTCCTCAGCCCCCTCCTCTCCCAAGGCAGAGGTGGCCGAGTCCTCCGGGGCGGATGCAGAGCCAGGGGTGCTGGGCCCGCTGACTGAGCCCGAGTCCCCTTCCTCGCTGCTGGAGCCGTAGCGGTCGGGCTGGGCGGCCGTCCCGCCCTCGCTGCAGCTCCTGCGCTCCTTGCGGTGCACCCGCGAGTGCAGCACCATTTGGTGGTAGGTGCGGAAGATCTTCCCGCACTCAAAGCACTCCGTGGACTTGTTCTGGGCAGCCCGCCGGCTCTGCCGTGAGGCAGGGCGATAGTCCAGATCCCCGGGGGCAGGCGGGCAGCTCTCCCCCACTGGGACACTGCCGGGTTTCTCCAGGCGCCCACCGGTGCAGCTCTTCTTCTTGGGGTTGCTGGGCGAGTCCTGGTCTCGCTTGCGCTTCTCCTGGTTGACAAGGATATACTCCCTCTTATCCTTGTCATAAGTCACGTCTGCATCTGCCAGGGCCTCATCCCATCCCACATACTTCACATACTCTGAGGGCTCTACTACTTTTCCTTTGGTGGCCAGCTGCCAAGCTTGGTAGCTACTGACCGGATCCAGCTCAGCTACTCTTTTCCCAGGCTGTCCTCTCATAACTCTATCCAGCCCAACAGATGGCCGTAGATTGAGACACTGCAAGAAAAACTGCTTGGTTACCGAGGAGCTCAGGCTCCCATCAGTCAAGCCCTCAGCTTTATCCCCGGTGCTGCCCGGCTGCACACGGTAGTGAACAGCATTATGCACTTTCAGGCTTTCCATATTTGTAAACAGATTTCCACACTTGGTGCAAACTTCATACAGAGATAGGCCGGTCACAATTGTCTCCTCTTGTATCACATCATTGATAGTGGCAATCAGCTCCAAATCATTTTTTGGTTTGTTTTTGCTCCCAGACCTGGGGCCATGCGACTTCATGTGGTTTTTGAGAAACCAGGGCTCCTTGAATCTCCTGCCACAAATATGGCACCCGTGATCAAATGACCCCCTGTGCTTTTTCATGTGAGCTTTCAGGAACCAGGTTTGACTAAAGGTCTGACCACAGACTTCGCATGGGAACTCGCCCACATTCAGCTCACTCTTGCAGTTCTCAGTGTAGGTCTCCCCATTGGGGACCTGAGCTGTTATATGGTCTTTCTCTATGTGGTTTAACAGCGTCTCCTCCCTCAGGGTCATGTAGCTGCACAACCTGCACTTGAATGGTTTGTGGACCTGGTGCAGGTGCTGCTCCAGGTCCTTCTTCCTTTCGAATTTGTTTTTGCAGAAGGTGCACTGGTAAGAGGTCAGCTTGTCATCCTCCTCAGCTGGTGCCATCTCTGTGACCTCCTTCTTGCTGCTTCTCAACAAGATCTTGCTGCTATCGACCTGAGTGGTACCGTTCAATATCTTGTTGCAGGCAGACGTACTTTTAGTGGGGCTGGTGCACCCGCCAAGGCCCTCAGAAACGCCCATCTCCCCCAGCTGTGCCTCTCCCATCTCTGCCTCGTGCCCCTGACTTAAAGTGCCTGTCCTGTGACTGCGGATGTGAATCTTCAGGTTGCCCTTTTGGGAAGCTCTGTGATCACAGTAAGGGCATTTGTAGGGCTTCTCACCTGTGTGCTTCCTCATGTGCTGCGACAGGGAGCTCTGAAAAGGGAAACTTTTACCACAGATGCAACAACTGTGGCACATGGTCTTGTCAGCATCCACGTCGTTCTTGCTTAGCTTGCCAGGGCTGGAGGATCTCCGTAACTCCATTTCTGCCTCTCTGCTACGATCCATCTGTATTACTGCAGCAGGGGGTAAGCGGGGCAGGAGGACAAAAGCATGTCCGGCAGCAGAGGAGGGCTGGACCGCGTTCTCAATCATACGGTTCTGCAGAGGGGTTCTATTGCTTCATTCTCAGGGTGACGCTTCTTTCAGCCGCTCCACAGAGTCCACAGCACCAATTTATTTCTGTGTGCTTTGTAAGCAGAAGGCATAGATCACCTGAAACAAGAACAAAATCACACAAATGTACAGATTCTTAAATATATTCAAACCTGTTCATGTTTTGAATTCAGCAGCTTCCATCACTCACTCCGCACTCAGAAGCACACCATATGACAATCTACTGCACCAAAAGGCAGTAGTTTCTCTTTCTGTTGATATTCTAGACTTCAATGACAAGCATAACTACTAAATAAGTAAAATCCATAAAAGAGCAAATACTCATTTCCATACGCTGACATCACACTCGAACGAAGTGCAAACTTTAAAAATATTTTTTGTTTTAAAACCAGGCAGAAGGGGCTAAAAATACACCTTAAATGAGGAAAACATTTCTTGTGGGGGTTATTACACTTTAAATCTGTGGCTTTACCATCATGTGTAATTTCATGTAAAATACTTACTTGCCAAAGATAAAAGGCTTTCCTAGAGACTTTAGTAAGTATCATATTCCTGCTGGCAACTGCATTACTTTGTGTCTCAGACAGCTCGGCTGTGCTTGAAGTGGCAGGCACAGAAAGGCGCAAAGGCTGAGGACGCTCAGTACTTTGATTACAGAGCAAACAAGAATGCAGGGCTTGACAAAGCACTCATGAAAACTAAAAGTTATTTCCTGCCGGACAGTGAACTAAAAAGACCCTCCAAGTATAAATTTCAGTCTCAAACTAACAAAGCAAAGTGATAATGTAGCTATCAAATTACCTCAAATGTGAGTGATTTATGTCAACATGACACACAGGAAATGACACCACCACCCACCTCAATGAAACAGAGTTTTAACTATAAACAAACAAACAAAACAAGAAAAAAAACTCTGATTAACAGAGCAGATTAATAAAAGTTTAAATATTTTTGTATCTCTTCATGAATAAATGCAAGGGTCAGTATCTTAGTGCAAGATGAAACACACCAGCACCTTGTATACAGCAAAAAACAATGATCAAAATCCACACAGGCTGTTTCTTTTCCAATTACTACACTGTAAAACAAAATCTTCCCCCTCTCCTACCCTCATTAAGGACTACAAACACCACATGACTAAGATCAAAGAACACAGCATTCTCTAATGAAGAGAACTGATCTATTGCCACATTAAGAAAACATCAGCTTCTTAAAATGTAGCTAAAAATATGCAGAGCACTAATGAGACCATATATTCCCACATCCATCACTTGACATCTATGACTCAACAAAGAGCTACAGATCTACAGCTGCAAATTTTAAGATTTCTCACTGTATTCACCTCTGAGTCTCTTCAAAACGTAAATAAGCAGTCTTACCACAGCACCAGCAGGAGCTAAACAAAAAGCAAGACTGTCGCAATGCTCATCTCAGTTATGGGCTACAGAAGAATTTCATTACATTTAATTTGATCTAGCCCTCTTATTTGCTACAAGACATTCATTTCTGGGCTGGTATTTCTGCATATCTAGTATCCATTTAGCATGTTAGGGAGTTCTCAAACAGCATCAAACCCAAACTACCTTCTCCTCCGAGAGTTGGCAATAACATTTAAGGGATGAGTTACAAAAGCAATTTTGTTTCTTGAATGAAGCATTTTTTATTATTCAAAAAAAATAGGTATCTCAAATTCAGAAGTCCACATGAGCAGGAAGTTTACAAACTACAGAATCTAAACTAATCTTTGAAATTAGTCATTTAAAATCAAACAGAGACAGCCTCAGAAGAAACTTCCTCGGTGAATAGAGGATGTCAGCCACTGAAATTGTGGCTGCACCAGAAGGTACAAACACACCACAGTGTGGTGTGTTTATATTGCCCATCAGTGGAAGAAACAACTTAGAGTAACATCTTATTTATCTGACCCACAACCTAAAACTGCCAAGTGACAACCTATATTGTCTTATAACCAAAGATTTAACCTAGAAGTCATTAAATCATAAAAAGAAACACCAGGTTGAAGTATACTATGCTAAATGCAAGTAAACAGTTTCTTCTCAAATGTTCCACACCATTTCAGAAAAGAAATATAAAGCTTTGGGAACAAATTTTTTCCATGTATTTTATACATTGTTTTCTACATTCTTAATTTTCTACAGCTTACACCAGTCAGGATATTGCTTCTATTGGCAGGCTGATTTTTAGACTAACAACTTTTTTTTTATTTTAAAATGTAGGGCCCATTTTAACTCAACTTTCTGCAGTGTTTCCTGTCTGAAAGTTCAAGAGAGCTTTAAGAGCAAAGCTTAGACAAGAATGCTGTACACAGCAGTCCAAGCACATGTAGATCGAAAGCTTCAGAGTCCCTTTGTTTACTTGGCCACAGATTCCCTGGGCTTAGTCTTGACATATTTCACTTTAATTATTTATAGCATTTTCATTAATGAAACTTAGTTATGAAAATGAGGCTATGAAGAAAGCATTACTTATAAGAAGGGTATTAGCCACTCACAGGAGATCCCCCTAGTCCTGTATTAAATTAGGCCTGAGGGGGAAAAATGTCAGACTTAAAAACTACTGAATAATTTTATTAGTCTAAAATACTTAATGGAAGTGTTACTGTCTTCACAAAAATATTCTGAGAATTTTTTTTCATCTTTATTAGTTAATCTTGCCCAATGCACTGCAATCTGTGACTTAGAAGTTGAAATATAGTATTCCTAGACTTGAATTATTCCAATTCATGCACACATAAGACTCACAACATTTCAAGTCTGATATTCCACAGACAAAATTCTAGGGGGATGAAGGGTGTTCACCCAATCTGAGCTTGTTTTACACAGCACATGAAGGTCAATATATAAACAACTCACTTCTCTCTCCTCATATAATTTGAGTGGCTGCTTAGAAGTAATTCTTCCAGAGGGGTCTCTCTGCAGAACAGCAAAGCTGGTTCATTGTAAAGCGGTAAATAAAATTACAACTTTGAAAAAAAGCTTCAATTTAGAAGACTGAACATACAAAATAAGGGAAAGATCAAAAGATCACCTGTAAAAAATTCTAACAATAGAAAATAACATTCTGTCTTAATAATTTTTACTTTAAAGGTTAAAGTAAAAGATTTTACTTTAAACATTAAAGATGGCACAATGGATAGAAGACAACTGGTAAATCAAACAACACCAGTTACTCTTTCATGAGAAGTAAAATTTTGCCATCGTTATCTTTGTTTCTTTCAGCTGATGTGATGCTAAAAAAGGTTGTATTTTGAAATAATTCCAGATTTTAAAGTATTCTGAAATAATTCTCTATCAGCACACATGGAATGCAGCCACCTCCAGCTACCCTCAGGCTGCTGAAAGAGTTTCAGGTGATAAGCAGCAGCCCTCCACTGCTTTGGTCCAAGCTCACCCTGCAGTTCCATAGCACTGGCTCATCACACAGAATCCACAGCACAGTCACACCCACCCTGCAGATTCCTCCCAGACTGTCACAGCACAGAAACCCCTACCGGCAGAGAGGCAAGCCATAAGAAAACACAAATGAATGTAAACCATAAATTAATACACAGTCTTTAAAAATATTTTCTGGCACTGCAGTCTATGCCAAATGCCATCCAGCTACTTGGGGGAGCTGTGATACTCTAAGGGGCAGAGGAACTAGATTCAGTTCATTTTGTTGAACTAGGAACCAGCAGCTCAGTTCATGTAAGAAGCAGCTGGCCAGTATCCATGAGGCATTTTCAGCCCCTTTAAATACACTTATCATCACTGTTTACACACAAGTTTGGTATATAAAGCAAGATAGAAGAGAAAAATGAACAAAGACTGAAAACTATGAGGGGTGGTGTGCTGAGAAATAAATGCCTTTGCACAGCCAAATATTTTAGTTATAAGGTTTCTTCTTGCACCATTGCCTCACCAGATTCTTTGCCTTGACACACATGGGAACAAAAAAAAAACAAACTTTGTTTTATTCCCCTGGTGCCCCCGAAGGGAAAACAAGCTTCCCTACACACTTAAAGCAAGTACTTGTCAGAATCTACTCTATTTCAAACATTTAGGCATCAAAACTCATTTGGTTTTTAAAACTAACTTGGACAGAGCTGTTTCCTTTCAGAGAAAGCACATTTGACCAAAGTGACTTGCTCTCACCACAGAGCCCCCGCATCTTTTCCATCACCATCCATGACTGTCCCAGTGAGCCGGTGGTAGCCTGTCCCTGCTGGCAGCTCAGCAGGTACCCTGGTGCACGGCTGCATCACCCTCACAACTTCTGCAAGACCCTCATTTAGCCTTGCCATGAACAGAAGCACAGGGCAAGAGCACTTTGTGTAACACAGGAACACTCTGAAATACATATTACTCTTCTCTTCATCCCACCTTCATACTCTGGAAGAGGACCAGGTATTGAGGACTGCCCACAGGTCCTCAAAGGAAAGACACAGCCTCCTAAGGACCTTTTGTGCCTCTTGGAAAACAATTAATAAAAAGAGAAATTGAAAATAAACAACACAGGAAAACTAGAGGGGGAGAATAAATTAAGACAAAAAGAATTCAAAAGATACTACACTGGAAAAGTAATTGCAAATTCATTTCTTACATACAAATATGCTGTGCAGTGCAGACAGATAAAAAGATATAAAATTGTTCCTGTTCCGACACAGAACAAGCAAAGTATGTATTTCTTTTAAATTTCTCCTTAATTAAACATGATTTTTAAAATCATATTGCATGATATATAGTGGTAAGAAGGGAAAACTCTTCAGTAAATAATAAAGAAGAAAATACAATTTGGGAAGACACACAGACCTACTGAAATAGCACAGTGTATATTTTAAAACAAACTGCTTTCAGTCTGGGTGTATTTCAAGTCCCATCTGAAAGATAAATGCACTGGAGAAACAATCGCTCTTCTAATCTCCAAGAGGTTTGAACATACACTGCAATCACACCACCATGTTCCTCTGCCAAGAGCAACAAGGACTTTAAACAAAACAAAACAAAAAAAATAAAAGAAAACCTATGGGAGGCATGATCTGATCATGATAGGTTGAAAAATATCTTACTGAAATTCCTTCTAGATGATGAAATGATAGGACACAGCATGTAAATATCTAAGTGAATTTGAGGAAGTTGTGTTTTTGAAGAACAGCGACCTGGAGTGGAGAGAGTCTCTCTGCTGATTTGAGAAGGCTCAGGTCACCTCAGAGCCAAACAGGCTTTGCCATTCAGGGCAAAGGCGCCAGACGAGAGCGAAGTGCAGGAAGAGAGGGGACAAAAGGCACAACACTGTACAGCTGCCCCACCAGCCCTGGAGCTCTCTGAACCACAGAGACCTTTCCCCCCTCCATGTCTTCTCTCTGGGCTACAGACTCTGTCCTCCACACACACCAGCCTTGCTCTACCTGCACACCCTCCTCCTCCCTTTGTGAGGGGACATGGCTTCTTCTGGACAGCCACATCCCACAGGGCTCATCAGTCCATCGCCCTGACTAAAGGCTCAGTCCTGCCATCCTTATCTACACACCAGTCCTACCCAAATGCCTCTCACAGCCCATGTCACCAAACCATGTACCACAGACTACACCAGAAGAACGAGCTTATCTTTAAACAGTAAGCCTATACCTGAATTTGCAGGAAATTCTGGCATTGCGCAGCCTACAAAGGCAAAGGTAGCATAGTTCTAAATGGATTTTTTGAGAGTAACCTGAACTAACCCAGTAAAAACCTATCCAAAAATCCCAAGCCAGTTGCAGAAGACTGGCAAATTTTCCAAATGCATTCAGTTATCAGAAGTAGCAATCTGGACAACAGACCTCCTGAAGTCTGTTGAAGCCTGCCAAAATTGACACAGGACTGAAAAAGAAAAACAAAAAGCTTCTGGAAAAACAAACAAGAAATTTCTATTAATCTATTTCCACTCAGGCTTTTAAAATCCTTGGGCAGCATTTTGCAAAACGTTTTTTGTTTAATTATTTTCAACCAGCCTTCCCCTGCAGCTGGTGAAGCTCTTCCCATTTGCAAAGTTTGCTGTCTGAACCCTGAGATATTATTTTGAGCTTCTCCAAATACATCATGTGTTTTTTGTGTCTTTCTCCCTCCATGAGCTAATGACATTTTGCAGCAGGCTTCCGAGCAGCAGCCAGGAAAGCAGAGTCAGGCCTTTCCCAACTGGTGCCGCACCCTTTGCAGAGGAAGGAATCCATGAAATAAAGGTAAAAACACTAACGCTGAAAAAGCTGGAGAGGTACGAATTTGCAACGAGGTGATTGCTCTCAAAATGAAGTCAACAAAACCTCTGTAACCCAGATTTTTCTGTGGGTCCTCAGGAATCAGTTCAGGAGCAAGGCTGGGTGGGGGCAGGGGGGAGTTTGTTTTCACACTGCTACAGGGTATGTTGAGAAACACAGAGCTGTCACCCACTCAGTACATACTTTGTGTTTTAGTGTACTGTGCCTGTTTTTCTTCTGAGAGACAAAGAAATGTACTTTACTAGTTACACTGTAGTATTCTAAGCGATGAATTGAAATGTATCATTAACATCCAGGACAAGCTTTATCTTGCTACCAAAACAAAGGGACCATTCTTTGAACAAATTGAGGGGGAAAATCCCATAATGACAATGAAGAGTTCCTCTCCCTAAAAACTGTGCTGCGCAAGAGTAACAATTACGGGCTTATATTCTGCAGACTGAGGTTGCGAATGGCTGCATGAAGCGATGCATTCACTATTGGGAGAGTAAGTACCATTGATGACAAGGCCTTGGGGCTTCTGCTGTTCGCAGACCAATCAATAATCCATTATGAACAAACTACATTTCCCCCTAATATGAAGAAATGAATAAAAGGGAACCACTAACACTAGTACTTTCATGGAAAAAAACCTAACAATGCAGAAATCACAAAATGCCATCACAAGACTTAAAACTATTGGTGATGTCTAACACTGACAGAACTACCCACAATAATCCTTTATTTTACAGCAGTTGCTGAGACCACTACATTATATGGAAAAAAAAAAAAAGGAAGGAAAAAAAAAAAGAAAAAAAAAAGCTTATTTTAACAGCAAGATTTTTTTTTTCAAGGCTACTTATTCTGGCTGCAGGACAAAACAAAAAGCAACATTAATCTTTCAAGGCAAGGAGGAGAAAATGAACTAACTTCACCCAAACATCTACCAGCTTGCTTCAAACTATTTTCTAATGCAACGTAAATAGGAACTTCTAATTAGAAATAACTGTCCAAATGTGACTGGTCAACCATAACAAGACTTTATTGCAGCAGCTGCGTTACCATCCAGACACGAGGCCCTGAAACTGTTGTTCTCCCATTGTCATTGTCAGATGCTACAATACAATCAAGAGAGGATCCATTTAAATAGCACAACCACAGCAAACCTTAGCATTCTGAGCCCAGTTTCTACCCAGACCTCTCAGCACAGCACCAGAAGGCAGAAAAGCTCTCCTGAAAAATTACAGATAAATAAACTTAAAAAACCAAAAAGTTACTGATTTTTTGGATGGGTAACAGTAAATTAGACCCAAAGGAAACACTGAAATTGATACTAGTAATGCAAAAGGCAGCCTATGTCCTTTTTCTGAAATGTAAAGACTTAGTAGGTAAAGTTGACCCTGCAGGGTGGGGGGCTAGCGGGAATGAATGCACAATGTGATTATTGATCAGCCCTAGAAAAGCCAAGAACTGCACCAGTGCAGATGTGATTTTTCTTTTCCTAGGGTCATTACTGATATATATTGGCAAGTCAAAAGCTCTTATTTTGACATGCTGTAACAGTATCATTAATTCTGAAAATAAGCATCAACTTAGGTTACAAAAAAAAAAAGCCTTAAAAAATTCCAATGACAACAACAAATAACCCCTCCATTTTACTTCAGTGTAACAGTAATGTTTTTCTATTTGGCCACACCCACCAAGGGAATTACTTTAGTGGCTTATTATTCCCAAAATCTAAGATTTAAAAGTTGAAGAAACATTTACAGTTCTGATAGTTTCAAATAAAAAAGTAAGTCAGCTACAAGCAAAGTCACCTCAATCCTGTGTGTTACCTCCTTATTCAAATCGATGGCATTGATGCTGTCTATTCATGCATGTCTATGGAGATGCATATATATATGGGCAGCTCAGTATTTTCCCAGCATCCAATAGTGCTTTTATATTTAATGATCTTGTTAGGGTTTCCACTGCAGACCAATTTACACGGAGTTGTAACATGGCCATTTTAATCTTCATTGTGGGGGCTGATTTCAAACTGTATGGGCGGGGTAATTTTCCTGTTAATATGCTCTATTCCAAGCTCAGCTTCTATCTTATAACAGCAATAAAATTTAGAAGTACCTTTTTTTATTTGCAGTGTCACGACAAGGACATACTTAGGAATTTTGCAATTTTTACATTATCTGTATAGAAGAAAAGGGACTGGATCATCAGCAGGCAGAAAACACAGGAGTGCAGTACATGGCACACACAGACACATACCCACCCACCCCTTCTTGCTGCCTCTTTCCTTTGCCCCATCAATGCAAGCTACACACAAACCACATCCTCAGCTGTCGTAAGTGTGCACAGTGCCATGAAATCAATTTGTATCAATTCAGAAGCTGCACCGCTAACTAAAACTGGAATGCCTTTGTGCTGTGTACATCAAGACCTGAATGCAAGAAAAACATGAGCATAATTGAAGGTAAACGTTTTGAATTGTTGATTTCCTACCCCAGCAAAAGTTCCGCGAAGCAACTTTGCCCTAAGTGCCCACCCAAATTCCACTCTGTCACAACTACCAATTGCACCAGTAAGGACCAAACTTCAGTGCTTTAGTAGACTCACCCAGCACTGTAACTTGTCCATAGCAGACCTCAAATGTGAAAAGCTGTATGTTTAATACCAAACAAGTTTACTAGCTACAGACATGTGTTCACCAGGTCAATGGAAGGTAAATATTATTTCTATGGGCCATTGCTGCAAGATAAGCTGTGTGAAGAATTAAGAAATTCAAGGCAATAAATTAATTTCACTTATACCTAATATATCCTACTGCTCAAACTGCAACAGTAAAATCATTACCTTATAAATAGAAGTGTTGCCAAGCGTTAACCTCTTAACAGACTGAGAATTGCAGCACTGTGCTTTGATTAACTACTAATGCCTTACTGTAACAAAAATTATGTCTGAAGTAACACCACCAATTTGTTTGCTTACTTCTTCCCCCTCCACAGTATTATAAAGGAATTATAAAGCAGGGAAACAAAAACAAAAAGAGTGCAATGAAAAAAAAAAAATAGGGGGAGAAGGAGTGGGACAGAAAGGGCAGAGGGGAAAGGGAGAGGAACAGTGCCCTGAAATACAAAGAGGAATAATCATATGCAATAAACCATAAAAGCATTCTGTTAAACATTACCTTCTGAGATAGCACTGAGAAGCAACACAAAATTCACAAAACACACAGCTGGCAAAACCTCATCTGCAGATGTTGGGCTACTTTTTTTTTCTCTGTGTGTGTAGAGATATGCATGTGTATGTGTGTGTATATATAAAGTATTTCACTGTAAGCTCCTGTAAGGCACAAACAGCATGGACAAGATCTATTTTAGGAAGCTTTTTTAAACTTCTTAAGAACTTAAGCAGGTAATTCATTAAGACTTTCAATCACAGTTTTTCCATTCTCTGCACTTCTGAATGTCAAGTATGCAGACTATGCCCAGCCCAGAAGAAGACAATGCACTTCAGAGATCCCTCACCACCCAAGCTGAAGGCTGCTCTACACTGTCTGAGACTCAGGACCTACCATGCTGCTTAAATCGCACACAGCTTCAGCTCCATGACACCACGGTCCCAAACTGGCACAGGACAGTTTGTGGATAGCCAGTGCCTTAGAAATACCTTCACTTCACCTTCTTTACACTGAAGTACACAGTACCCCTGAAGATCAGTCCATCTACAAGTGTAACTTGGGATGATGAGTTTATCTTACACATAGCAGTAAGATGGATGACTGCTAGCAGTTTAAGAGAAGGATCAAAAGTTCTTAAGTTCACCAGTAGTTTTAAAGATGAGATGTGAGCTGTTCCTTCATTACTCCAACAGCTCATTTTAGAGTTTTCTTCAGTTATCATCATTAAAAGCCACTTTCATTACATGTGTGATAAATCCAACTTTGAAATACACTGACTCTTGTACTGGCCTGTCCCTGCCAGCCCAGAAAAGCAAACACACATAGCCAGTACAATAAAAGTGGCATAACCATAAAACATGAGTTGATTGCACAGTGAAGTAACTACTTTTCTCCTCTTTTCATTCATTTACTTCTTTAAACATGAAGGGAAGAAAAGAATAGTCTGGTATGTCAAATTAATACAAAACACAAGGTAAGTTTTTCTGGATTTCAAATCTTCCAGTCAGGAGAAAAGAAACTAAAGCTGAAATCAAATCTTTCAGCTGTCTGTTGGTCTGGCTTATTTTGGTATGAAGTGCTGAAATATCTCTGTGGAACATCGCTGCAGTGCATCACCTAAAAGAGACAAACATCCCCCTTCACTCCTTATAAATACAATTTCAAAGCCTATTTTACCAGCTCTGTCAACTTTGCTCTCATAACAGCACAATGAAAAGCATGCTTCAGAATTCGGCAGGTCAGGACACTGTGGAATCACAAGATGAACCCTGATAACTCTGTTCAGAACTACTCCGTACATGTACTTCTCCTCTCCTTGCAATTTAATCAAAGACTTGGAACCTTTAGGCCAGTCCTTCACCTGCAGTGTACAAGGCACTTTCCTGGAACTCCAAAGATAGACAGAAATGTACCCAAATGCAGAAAATTATTCTGTGTTAGATCATCTGTGAAAAAGAAGGGCCTGGGGGGACATCTCCAAAACCATTCCTGAGCTCACTGCTCGCCTTCAGTACAGGAAGGTAGAGTTAAGAGCATTAAAAAAAGTAAAGGAACAAACCCCACCCCTACTCAGCTACTCTGGTAACAGCCTCAACATTCAAATGCTGAGCAGCTACTTCAAAACAAACCAAAACCTCTGAAATTATCACTCACAGGATAGCAAGCAAGCGAGCTCGCAAGGAAGAAAAAAAGGTCTGATGTCACCGGCTGTTGCCGGTTTATTTATTTTTCCATACACAACTATAACTTGCAAGACCAATCTCTCGACTGGCAAGAAAAACATGAATTACACACACCAAGAACACCAACCTGTTTGCATCAGAAAATATTAGTTAGACTTCATTACTGCTTTCAAAAAATGAGTGTATGTACCACATGCACAGACCAGCACTGTCTCCTCTCACCACTCTTCACAACGGAGACCTCAACATCCACTATTGCCACACCTGTCACTGCACCTTCCACCAGAGCCCAGGTCCCTGCCCATCCCACACCACTTCTGTGGCACTGCTACCCTCTGACCTGGCTCCATGCCACGGCTGTCACCACCGTGCCGCCCACCCCCAGCTCTCCACACACGCTGCCTGCCTGTCAAGATTCCTCCTGGACCACCTGAGGCCAGCTGCCAGCCCCACACTCCCTTCCTGGCCACTGCCATCCCGCAGATGTACTTTAAAGGCCATGTCTCTTCCCCACTCTTCCCTGTCTGCCTGCCCTCCAGCCCTTTCTCAGCTGTCCCCAACACTTCTGCTTCTTCCAGGAGCACTTTCACTTCCTTGTGTCTCCCAAACCTGTTTGGGCCCTTCATGGCTTATTCTTCCATTTGGGCTCTCCCTAATTAGTACAGTCTCAGTCCCTGCTCACTAGCTTGTTGTTTGCCAGGACATTCCTGCCCCTTCTGTCCTCTTCCCCAGAAAATGCCCACTCTTCAGGCTTTTATATCCTTGGTTACAACAGAACCATCTCCAGCCTCCAAGTCTGTAACTTGTCCCCCTCTGTCTGCTCAGTAACTGCTGCTGTCACAAAAATCAAAGGATGCCAACACCCAAATATCTTGCATGTGAGGTTCAAGTGCCATTCTTCTTCTTCAAGGACCTACACAGTTCCACCCTACTCCCTTTTGTGTGGGCAGTGACTCACCCTCCCTAACACAGCTTTTATATTGGTTTCCCACTTATGACCTTGTGTTCTGACACTGCGTTTAGAACTGGTTTTTCATTATATTTTCATTCATTCTTAAATTATATTTTCCACAAATGACTCAAAATTATTTTCTAAAATTAAATCCATCACTCCGTTTTGTATAGTTTTTTCCCCTAATGCATAATACGTGTACTACCTATTGCTATGTTCTAATTGGTATGTATATTCCTCAAGGCAGGAACTTGAGATCTTTTGTATATGCTCTTTTATGTACTTTAAAACAGTGCCAAATGTTCCAACTTCAAATAATTTCTAAGAGCAAATTATCATTATAAAGTCAAGATTTGCCTTTTCAAAGAGTCAAAGTCCCTCTTTTCATCAGAGGTAGAGAGAAGTTGAGAAATAGCTTCTTTCCCATGAGCTCCAAAAGTAAACTAACCCCTTCTTCTGCCTACCCAGAGTTCATCTCTTAAGGTAACCAAAAGGACCATCAAATAAATGGTAAAGGTAAGCTAGTAAAGAAGCTACAAGGCATAAATCACATGTCACTAACCCCTAGCCTGTCTGCCTATTTGAAACATACACTTCCAGCCAATGTTATGTATTTACATTTAATAACAAATAAGAAGCATAATGACAAATAGAATTCAAGTGCTGCATTTCTCTGTCCATTTCTTCATAAGCAACTGGAGAAAAAGTAGGCTATGCATAACATCAAATTAAAGGGTAGGATCCTTAGAGGTGATGCTCACTGCAGTGACGTATTCTTCTTACAGGAGTTAGTCTCTTTCCACACCTGGGACTGTAAGTATGATTTTAAAGCTTTTCAAACTCCCTTTCATCCAGCATGAGCATGCTGCTTTATATCACACATTTTCCCATTCTGCAAATAGAAATATACTCCTTCATCCCTCAGGGCAATGCTGAAGCAAGTAGATTTTCCACCAGAGAAGCACAACATCACTGTGACTCTTTAACTCCAAGAGCAGAATTTGAGCCACACTGCTAAATCCTTAAACCTGTTACACAACAAATAAGCATGGATTACAGCGTGGCTGGTTCATTATGGGATGTTTTGTGATGCTATTCCTAACACACAAATGCCATTTGTCTTGGCCACATACATAAAGACTGTTCTCCTATTTTAGGTTATCTATCCTTACCATCGCTTTCACTTCTCTGCATCTCCCCCATTTATTACTCATTTACTCCCTATTTAATACACTTTTATACCGTAAGCAGTGTTAAATAATCATGATGTAACAGCACAGTATTATATTTGCTCTATATATAAATAACTGCTACAATACACTTACCTGACACTTCTTACTACCAAAACAAACCATTTATAACTATATATTACCTTTAGTACTCCATGGCTACTCTACTTGCAGCACTAAACAAAGAGCATACAAATAAAAAGAAGCAATCTACGCCAGGGAGGTTTATATTTCAGCAGAAATAGCAAGCATAAGTTGTAGAAAATGCCTGACTAAAAGCACATTTTTAGGCAGGTGCAATCTAATTTTGGCAGGTTTACAAGAGTCAGCTACAATATTTGCTAATACTTTGGAGGATTTGGGTTTTTATTTTTTTAACAGTTTTAGATAAGCACACGTGTATTCACTTCCTTTAGTAATGGGTACATTTACCAAAGCTACTGTTTATAACCTGAAGAGATGATTTTCTCACAAGTAAAAACTTGCCATATATGGAAGAAACAAACAGCCTCAATTTGACCAACAGTAAAAAACCACAATCCTGAAAGAAAAACACATGCATTATTACTGCTGTGTATGGGGTCAAAAGTACACCACCTTATCTATAAGCAAGTATTTTGTAAAAATAAGGAAACTTTTTCCTTAAACCCTTATATCAGGTTTGTATTCAAACAGGACAACTCCTTTCAAGATCACAACTCTAAAAATACAGGTTTACAATTAAAAGTATTGTCCTTCCTTCTGTCACACTTCTTTTTTCACAGGCTTTCAAGTATCTCCTGAACTTGATTAATTCAAGCATGATTCATTCAACTAACATTTAAAATCAAAGAGTTAATTAAATACAATATCCAAAATCAGATAGGGATAAAACTCACAGAGAAAGCACAATAAAAATGGGTATTATAGTACTGTCAACTCAGAGCACTAAACCTCATGGGTCAAGCGCTCAAATACCATGGTACATCCATCTGCTTAGGGGAGGTTTTTGACCAAAACTTGGCTGTGGATTCTCTTATTTGTCTTTTGAGCTTTTATAGTACACTCAGTAATATCTCAAGCTTCTTCCAATAACCACAAAGTCAAGGAACTTTCTGTTCTCACAGGCTTACATCTTCTCTTTTGGAACCACTGGACTGCAGAAAAAGGGGCTTTGGGCTACCTTCTCCACTGACAAAACTGTAAGTGGGAAAACCATAACTGAAGCAAACAGTTGTGGTATTCTTTTGCTCTGCTGCTTCAACCATAAAATACTCCTCAGAAGGTTACAACAGCTTACCTACAAACATCTAATACAAAGGGCCAGAACAATCCCATCCACATTCAGTGGATGGATGGTCAAATGCACAGATCATGCACACTCTTCACTTACTCCATGGGATTTAGAGGTAATCAAAAAATTAGGCAAAGATCTTCTGCCAGAATGCTTTTAATATAACCCTGAATATAAGTAGACTAGATGGTGACAACACCATTTTAAGACGAGAGCTCTGAAGGAGGTGACAAACCCCACTGCGTCTCACTGGGTTTGCCATTTGAAAAACTGTGTCTGTCTTGGGTACAGCTAAAGGCAGTTACAGCATCTGCTAGCACCGAAACCAGTAAGAGGTTGTTTCAGCCCAAATTGTTAGGTATCCCATAAAGGAGAAGTCAACAGACCAACCCTCTGAGACACAGCAATAATGCTGGAAAATGAAGTCCAGAACAGCCTATTTCATCACTTATTCTCTAGTGTATTATTAACTTGGAACTTTTGAAAAGAATGTTCCTTCATCTGCTTCAGATAACAAACCAAAGGTGCAAAGGGTGGTCTCATGCTGTTACTAAGCTGACTGGATCAAGAGAAGCTGGTCCAGCCTCTGAAGTGGTGTTTAACCATCAACGGGCCCCGTCTGGTCAACATGGTACCTCTTGCACAGGCAGCTGCTCTTTGGGAACCCCATTATGGCAGCTGGATACAACTCATCTAATCAAGAAGTTTCTCTCATCTAGGGGCTTGCAGAAAGACTGCCAGCATACAAGAGGTTTATACCCACTCAAGGCTTTGGTTACAAACTGAGGGTCAAATTCTAACCTGAGTCAGACAAGGGTCCCTCGTGATGTCCTGCAACGACTTGAGCACTCACTGCACACTTACACCATCCAAGAAGAGAGACAGCAGCCCTTCAGTTTTTGTTTTGAAGTCCAAGGCTGACATTTAGCTTCCTTATACATTTAGAATTACTTCCTTTTGCACTGCAATTCTTTTTAAACCCTGCCTGAGCCTACAAGGTGCACATCAGCTGGAAACCAAGACACCCAAAATTTAAGTTCCCAGTTTGCCTAGCACACCTCACCACTATCTAATCAATTCACATAAGCCTTAATATTTGCAAATGGACAAACTCCAGAAAGAAAAGCCCATCCAGACTAAGAAACCAAAAATACTCAGATATGACCTCAGCTTAGTCACTGAACTGCAAACTGGTCAAACTAGGAGAGTACCCCAGAGAGTACCCAAGAGGCTTCTGATGCTCCAAGCACTATCAGAGGAAAGATAGGGGAAGGAGCACATGAATCTTCAGCCTGACCCAGTTCAGACCCTCTTACCTTCCCATGACTATTAGGAACAATTCCAAAGCCATCTGCTGCTATATGAGAAAAGGGGGAAGGCCTCCCCACATTCAGATCTTACAGCCCAGCCACCTCCAGTCAAAGGGTGGGGAGTCATTTTTATGTGGCCACAGAATTTCAGGGCAAGGCTTATCTTTCATGGCAAGCTGCAGAACAGCTGGCACTGCAGCCACCCAGAGCACAGCCACCATCTCAGGCATAGCAGCAGGAATACTCCTTGGCAAGGTAAAGAGGACTCCCTTCCCTGCCTTTTTATGAACATATGCATGAGGTCAGCAGTGTCCAAAAGAGCTGACAACACAAGTTTCAAACTGGGAAGCCAAATAGTACTGATTCCCTGGAACAAAACAAAAAAAACCCAACAAAGCTCTGAAAACACACACATCTCCCATTCTGCTATCTGCTCTGTTTGTGTGTCACTACTTCCATCCACACAGGCCAGCAGGAACACAGACACCTCCTTTACTGCAAACCAGACACTGCCATGGCTGCCTACAAGAGGCTTCAGAGACATTCTCCTTGTGCCTCCATCAAACGAACTTGAGTGACCAACTCACAGCAATTATCTTGCAGCCAAAGGGAAGGAACAAAAATCAAGTTAATAAACTTTGTTAACTAATGACAGGGATTTTTTAAATCTTAAACAATGACATATAAAAAAGATGTCAGTAAGATTTAAAGGCCATTCAGTATACAGATTTTTTGAGTAAAGGGCATGCTACTATGAAGAGATGACATTATCAGTGTATTTGCACACACACCAAACTTCACAGCTCTCACTGCAAAACCAGTAGTTTCTCTGTTTGAAACAGTAAAGCTCATCTGTAGAAATTTTGCAGCTAACAAGCATTAGATTTCACTTTCCAGCAACAATACTGTCATCATATTACAAATACCATCAAATAAAATTTTAATTATTTTCTAAGAGTCAGTTGGTAGCTATTAATAAAGGCAAACTGTTAGGGAAATCCAGCCAAAAGAAAGTAATGACCAGATGTGTACGAGTGCAGCAAGGTCTAACTTAACTGAGTAACAACTTCAAAACCTTAAAAAGAGTTGGACTCACCTATTATGACCTTCATCCCAACATTTATTTTAAAGTATTTTTCCTAACCCAGAATCTATATAAGCCCTTGATCAAAGTACTTTAGAAATCACGAAATATATGTTAATATCTAAATAAGAGAAAGAGTAGTAATTTTACAAGCTTTCACATTTAAATCTCAAATTCTTTTGAGTAACTTCCATTAATCTCTCTTTACAGTTTTTTCAGAGTTCATAATGCTTCCTGCAGCCTGAAATTAAACAAACTGCAGAGATGTCAGAAAGCTATAGATGCATGCTTTAATTACCCTATATTAATAACATTTGTCATCTACACTAACATTGTAAACGAAAACAACACATGCAGATCCAGAGATGTGCTTGCAAGAGTTTGTACCCTGGGCCACCACGCCTGTGCGGCAGCAGCTAATTACGGGGGTGAGCTATGCCAATATGGAGCTCGTGCTTGTATTGCAAAAAAGAGCAATTCCTAGCCCAGCTTAGGTTTAACTGCACAGCGTGGGGCTTGGGGAAAAGAGCCACATTTTGTACTGATATCATTAGAGTGGTCTTTTTCACAAAACTGAAGAGAACTATGTTTCCATTTACATCAAATAAACCAAAAGCGCAACTGAACCAACAACTCTTGAATCAT